>NC_084471.1:9313700-9647034 GCF_027409185.1 Cynocephalus volans
CACCCACTTGCTGTGCGATGACCCTATCCACATTACTTAACTTCTCTGAGCCTCAGTGTCTTCCACTGTAAATAAGGATAAAGCTGCCTCTTTGGTGAAGATTACAGATAACATCTGAAAGTGTCTTACAGAGTTCTCAGCACATGGTAGGCATTCATTATTACTGTGAGCTCAGTAAGGGCAAAGACTGTATCTGATTCATTTTTAGATCTCAGGGGCAAACAAGGGAGTAGGCAGACAGTGGGCCATGAGAAAATGCATATACTGAATGAAGAATATTGGATTTGTTTTTTTTTTTTTTGTCTTTTTCGTGACCGGCACTCAGCCAGTGAGTGCACTGGCCATTCCCATATAGGATCCGAACCCGCGGCGGGAGCGTCGCCGCGCTCCCAGTGCTGCACTCTCCCGAGTGCGCCACGGGCTCGGCCCAAGAATATTGGATTTGTAAACAGATTTGTTTTAGGTTTATTAGAGAGGGCCTAGAGCTTGTCTTCTCAGGACCTTTTTCAGAGCAACCATTTCAAGAGAACTTTATCCCTGAATAAGTAAAAAAGACTGAAGGTAGGTTTTCTGGGAGGAAGGACAGGAATGGAGCTGAAGAAGACAGACTGTTCCTATTCAAAGCAAAACTAATCAACTAGTGGGGACTAGATCCCAACTAATTGTCTCAGTTAAAAAGTTATGCACATGGATATCCAAGAGAGGGCAATTAAGAATAAAAAGACTAAAGAGAAATGTGACAAGGTTGGAAGGAAATCAAAGTGACAGGGAGGCAAATCAGGGAAGTGGGAGATAAAATCATGACAAGTTCATAATGGGTTTTCAAAATTGAGGGAGACAACTTTGAACTCTGGAGTTAGAAGTAAAAAGGAGAAATCAAATATGATTATGTTAGATATAAACCAGTCATGCATGGACTCCTAGACACAGCCAAAAAGCAGCCTATTGGTCCAACAAAAATGGACACACCCAGTGAGTTAAGAAAGTGGAGGTTTTGACAAACAGAACTTGGTCGTGGCTGTTAATACAAATTAACTTGAATTATTGCAACTGCCTTCTCTACCAGACTTGGCTTAAAACCAATTGGGAAATAAGAAAGCCAAGCCTTGGTGAGCTGGGTGGGCCAGATGGCCTCCCTGCTCTGTTCCTCTGAGATCCTGACCCCACATTCTGTTCAGAAATGACTGTGACCCATGTTGGGTGGGGTCATTTGGGAGCAGGAGAAGGAAGGAGATAGAGAAACAGACATACTGAAGGACAAGCAACAATAAGTTCCAGGTTTTGCCTGGCCTAAGCAATTAAGGATATTTTATATCAGCGTTTTTGTAAGGTGGTGTTTTAAATTGTAAGAGACTAGGTCCAACACTCAGGTCACAGGGATTGACACCAGTGGTTGCCAGTGTAGTAATATAGTTGAAAGCACCAGACAGAGTCATAAGGCCTAGCTATGTGACCTTGAGGAAGCATCCTCACCTCTCCAACCCTCAACTTTTCTCATCTGGAAAGTAGGGATAATATCCTATAGGACTGTTATGTAAACCTACATAAAATAAGATTATGTCAAAATGTTTTGTGAGCACTCTGCAAATGTAAGGTAGAGTTATTATTATGGATAGTTATTAACTGATAAACAAGAACCTGCCAGATGTGTACACCTGTCTCTGCAGCTTGTCTCAATCCCAGAATTGGAACAAAGCACTGCCTTATAAACAAACGGGTCTGTGCATATGGGGTGAAGCGGGAGGAGAGAGCCTGGCCTCACCTGATGTGCTAAAGCTATTTATAACCCAACAGTGACAGCCATAGGGATGGGAGCCTCAGAACACACCCAGGAAAGGAAGAGAAATGGCATTTTTTAAAGGAAAATTAATTCTTCAGGACAGATAATTTACAGAAGGCCTATCCCTTCCAAACTCCCTGAAATTACACTGATGGCTCTTGGAAATTCAAACATGTCAGACTGAAAGCATACTTCAGTGCATCTAAAACCCCACCATAGGTGGCATTCCTGCTGTTTTATGAACCTCATCTCCCAGGCCAAAAAACAAGGCCAAACCTACTTTCCACACATGCTCTAGGGACCTTTGTGGCTTAGGCAATAAGATAAAGCGCAGTCCTGTCAATGTGGCCCCAAAGTCTAGGGTCAGCCCAAACACCCAGGAGAAGGGCCTCAGTGGCCTCATCCTGATCCTCATCCCATCCCTGTCTCACCCCGCACCCCTCCCCCTTCAGCAGCAGGCCCTAAGTCACATTTCCAGAAAATCTCCAGCGTGGACCTAGCAGCTGGGGATACTCACACCCAGGCAGGAAGACAGGTCCTCGCCCGAGGCGGGGGAAAGGCCACATACCAAGACAACCCGCTACCGTAGACCACTGTTTCTCAAACTTCGGTGGACTTTGCAACCATGGGGGCGGGGTGCGGGGAGGTGCTCTTTAAAATGCAGACTCCTGTCCCAGGAGCCGCAGACCGGGTGGGGCCCAGGAACCGGCATTTTAAACAAGCATCCCGAGTGACTCCGCACCAGGCGGCCCCAGGGCAGATGCCCTGGAGCGTCACTTAAGTGGCTGCCCCTGACCCCCATCAGCCTCCTCAGGAACCCCTCCACGAATCTCCTCCTCTCTCCCACCTTCCCATCCTCCCTCTCCTGACTCCTCTCTCAGCTCATCCCCTAACCTCCTCTCCCCAAGCCCCTCGCCTAGGCCTGCAGAGCCCTCGTTATCCCCAGACCCCGTCCCCCTCCGCTGGACCGCTTCACCCTGACCTCCGACCTCCCAGCCCCGCCCTCACAAGACCCCGCCCCTGCAGAGCCCCGCCCCCAGGCGCGCGCAGACCACCCCCCTCACCAAGGCGCGCCTCGCGCGGGGGGTTCTCCATCAGCTTCCTCAGGACCAGAGGGAAGGAGCCCGGCAGGACCCTTTCCCCAGCTGCGCGCCCCGGCCCCGGCCCCGCCTGCGGCTCCACAGGCGGCTTCTTTCCGCCGCCCGCGTCGGACATCGTGCCCCGCGCTCTGCTCGCGCGCCTCCCCTCCCCCGCCCGCCCCCCGAGGTGGGCCGGAGCCGTGCGACCCGCCGCAGCTGCCGACACGGGCAGCTACTGCGCAGGCGCCCGGCGGCACGCCCGCCTCCCTCCATCCCCGCCCCGCCCGCGGACCGGCTCTGGGGTATTCATTATTCATGCGGCCAGGCCAGCTTCCTGGGATCGCGGCTTCGGATTGGCCCACCCTGTCAGGGGGCAGGCGCAGCTCCCCGGGCCGTGATTGGCTAGGCGGCCGGGGTGAGCGAGACACGTGCGGGGCCGGGTGAGGAGTCCCCGCCCCGTCCGCCCCTGGGCCCCCTGATTGGCGCCTGCTGAGCCCATGTCGTAAGGCCTTTTCGGAGGCAGCCCCTTCCTCTCTACCGGTTGTTTTCCCTTCCCTACCCTCTTCGTGACCCCTGCCGTGCTCCCAAATCCCCGTAGCCTCTTTCCTTTTCCTCTCGTCCCAATCTCGCAACCTTCCGGACGCACCACAGAAGGAAGGCGGGGCTGGGCGCGGATGGGCGGCCGTGGGAGCCCGATAGCCGAGGGCTCGGGCTGCAGGGACGGCCGCCCGTGGGTCACGTGGAGCGGCAGCCGAGTCTAGTCACGTGGGGCGGGCGCGGCGACAGCCAATGGGGGCGGGGCCCGGAGCGGTGCACGAGGCGCCGCACGTGCGGGGTGGCGGCGGGGGGTGGGGTGGGCCTTTTTGTTCGGAGGACTCTGCCCAGGGTCGTCGAATGGGGGCCACACGCCTCCTCTCACGCGACCCAGAGGTTGGCTGAGGGCAGAGCCGTAGGGGTAGCCTGGGCGGGCTTGGCCGCTGCTGGAAGGGGTGTCAGGTTGCCCACTGATCCCGGCTTTGTGGTGCGGGCGTGGCGGCCAGATAAACACTAACGTGGAGGGAGCGTTCTTCAGGCCCAGCCTTGAGGCAGAGCTGGGTACACGCTTCCGTCCTCCCACTTACTAGCTTGTGACCTTGGGAGAGTCCGGTGCTTCGCTTGAGCTTGTTTCCTTGGCCATAAAATTAAGAGGTTGGGCTAGAAAATCTCTGCAGTCCCCTACAGCTCTGAAATTCTGTTCATTTCTAGGACTTTCCCTTTCTTTTCCTACAAAAAAACAAAACACAAGTCTTTTACACGAGGTGCCAATCCCACATTTTGTGGGAAACCACCTTCTTTCTCAAAATATAAATACTGCTTGGGAAACCTGTAAAAATATTAAAAGGTGAAGGGGTACACAAATGTAAAGATGTCATCGGAAGCCTCTGAACTTTGTACCTCTTCGTACTATAAATCATATTCTGCTTCAAACCCAAACAATACTAGACTCTCCTGGCTTAAACTCCCCGAGGGCAGGGACTTTGCTTATTTATCCTGTATCCCTCCAATGGCTTCCGGCCTCAGAGTAGGAGGGGCGGGGGGGGGGGGGGTTGTAGGATGGCAGTCCTTGGTTCAGGGGCAGGTGCCTGACCACATCACCTAGCTAGTTGAAAGTTGTCCGGTTGATGCAATCAGAATTTTGCTAGGAGTTGAAGAAAAAGAAGTTGGGTAGCTAAGCAGGCCTCGGGAGAGTGCAGTGCTGATAACACCAAGGCCACGGGTTCGGATCCTATATAGGAATGGCCGGTTGGCTCACTAGCTGAGCGTGGTGTTGACAACACCAAGCCAAGGGTTGAGATCCCCTTACTGGTCATCTTTAAAAAAAAAAAAAAAAAAAAAAAAAAGCAGGCCTGGAAAGCAAAAATTTGAAGGACTTCGGGTGGTGGTAGGAACAGGGTGATGGAGTGAGTCTGACTCCAGAATTCAAGTTCTAGGCAGGCCCTTTAGCTCAGTTGGTTAGAGCACAGGGTTGGGGTTAGGGCAAGGGCAAGGTCAAGGGTTCGGGTTCCAGCACCAGCCAGCCGACCAAAACCCCACAAAATTCAAGATATTGCTGCTACACTAAGTAGACTTCCCTTACTTTCTGAATCTGATGCCTCCAGCCCATTGCCTCACCTCTCCAGGCCTCCTTTTCTTTACATGTCAAATGGAATTACCTGTGGGGCTCCTGGAAGCCAATGTGTGCAAGTGCACGATTGCAAACCTGCAACAAATGGTGGTTTTCATAATTTTACTAAAACTGTGATGGTATCGAATCCACTGGTTCGTGTGTCTGTTATCCTAGAGGCTAGTGCCTATATCACTCTCATTAGACAGTGTCTATATCACTCTCAATTTAGTGGAAATAGTAAGTTGGGCACAGAAAATCTTAACGTTTTGTAGAATTGTTAGTTGGAGCTCTGTATTTGGCTAAACTAAGATATCTTTAGGAGAAACTGACCTAGACGTTTTTAGAAACAAATTTCAAAGGGCATTCCAAGGAAATTGATTTAAAAAGACAGGAAGCTTTAAAAAACAAAACAAAACACAGGGGACTGGCAGGTTATCAGTTGGTTAGAGCACAGTGTGATAAAAAAAAAAAAAAAAAAAAAAAAAAAAAAACAGCTAGTATGACCATGGTAAATCTTATTGGATTAGAGTTAAATGTGTATTTTGTGGCTAATATGACATTATTGAGGGAAAAAATACAGTTCTCACGGTGTTAGAAGAGGATTAATGATAACAGTGGAAGGTTAAAACATTTGTTTATGACAAAAGTGGGCTGTAGTAAAAGACAGTAAAGACTTAGATTTTCTTTTTTCTGTTTTTTTAGTTATAATTACCCAAAATGGTTAAAACCTACTCCAGTCATCACCCAGCTCGGAGCAACTAACCTAATAGGCAAGTGACACTGGTGGAACTGAGACTAGCGGGTTTGGGCTTCAAAAAGTCTTGATTCTTTTCATGTACTGACACTCCCCAGAGATGGTTTCCCCCCTGGATAACCATAGGGTAAATGGTGTGTCACAAATACTGCAGGAGCATTATAAACATGTTCTCTCTTGTGCTTAATTGCAAGCTATGAAGTTAGTTACATTGCCCACTTGCAGCATTTGACAGCACCATTCTGGAGGTGGCGAGCCATTAATGTTCTCTTTTTCATTCTCCAACTGTCCCGAGAAACAGCCTCTCTCCACTTCTGTCTCCTCTCAGTAAAGTGGGAATAATGGTGCGACCCGCTCTTCTCTTAGTGGAGGAAAAAATGTTGTGAGAATTATCTAATTTCCATAGTGTTTGTGAGTCCTACAAAGACATTAACCCCATAAGAAAAACATGTTATTAGGTGGTTAAGACTTTAAAGGTAGGAAGTAGCACCTTAGTATTCTTTAGTAATAGGTTTTCAGTGCAGCAGCTTTTGAGGGAAGTGTGGGGCCTGGAGTAGTGGTGACTTTGTGGGCTTGGAAGGCAGGCCTGTGGAGAATCTCCCCTTAGCTGCTGACCAGCCATGTGGCCTTGGGCAAATGGCTGCTTCTGTCTAAGCCTCAGTTATTTTCCTCTTGGAAGCAGAGATGGACCTATCTACGTCACAGGGTGGTTATGAGGATTATCTGTGATAAGCAACGTCAAGTGCCTGCCTAGAACAGTGCATGGCATGGACTGGGTACCCACCCTTCCCCTGCCATTCGGGTTGTGTTGGGTCAGAAGTAGAATGAATACGGGTGTAAGGACAAGGCAGTGGGCCTGAGAGTGGGTTACAGAGTTTAATCCAGCCAAAGCTGGATTTGAAATGTCCATTTTCCAGAGCTGGATTGGCTTTAAATGCTACTCTTTACTATTCCAGAAACCTACTAACCAACCCAAGGTAAAAGCTTCATTCAATTGCGCATATGCAGAGCAAGTGCTTTTCATTAAGCCGTTTTGCCAGATTGGATGATTATTATTTAAACTTGAAGTTTAGAGTTGAAGCTAAAACTCCATCATGGGAGTTTTGACCAGATACCCCATAATGCTTTCTTTGGCCATATATTCAGCATCTAGTAGGACAATCCCACTCTGTCTTCTGATTTACTGAAAGGTGGGACATGAACCTCGGATATGGAAGAGTGGGACGATGATAAGGCTTCCATTGATCTCTAACAAAGCCCAATTATCTGTGTCCTCTGCCAATACCAAATGCAGGAGAGCATGATGCTTTGTTCAGGGTAGCAACTCAGTAAGTATTTGTTGGCTTGCTTTGTTGTTGGTGCTGGTAGGAGGGTTCAGCAAAACCTTTCAAAGCCAAGTCATGTACATTTGGAGCATTATTAACATTAAATAACAGTTGTGTTTGATTCGCAATTGAACCTGGAATAACAAACAAATATGTCAAGTTCCCCAGCACTAGCTTTGCCAACAACTCTCCTTTCTAGCCCACATACCTGTGGCTGCATAGATCTAGGCTCTGTGGTTTGTACATTGGTCTCGGTGTGTTCCAGCAAAGAAGTGGTGGGTGGAGGCTCTTTACTAATTCTTGCCCATTTCTTCAGTACTCTCCAGAGTACTGTTTTCCTGTTTGGCTTGCATTTTGCCCATTCCCAGGGTTCAGATTACCGATGGAAAGCTGCCCCAGCAGTGCCATTGCCAGAGAAGCCCTTTTCTCCAGCCTCTGCATTGTCCCAGCAGCCACCACCTGATATCCATGGTTTCTTCAGTCGAAGCTGTATTTGTGTTACAGTGGTGGGGTGTGGGCTCTGGAGCTGGACCACCTCCATCTGATTCCTGCTTAGATTGCTTTCTGTGTGACCTCAGGCAAGTTACTTATCCTCTTTGTGCCGAGGGGTCAGAAGTAAAGGAGTTAATTCAGGCATGGTGCTGAGGGCAGCACCTGGCACATAGTAAGTGCTCAATTTAACTCTTACTATAATTCTATCTTGTGTTCTGGAGATACCTCATTCTTTCCGATCTGCCACTTCCCCAGGAATAGCGGGGGGAGGGGGGAAAGGGTGGCCAGGACCTTATAGACAGGGAGGTGACAACTTCACTCTTCTTTATGACCTTCAGAACCCTGCAGACTCACCTTTGTAAGTCTCTCCAACCTCATCTCACACTTCTCTCTCCTTCCTTGCTCGCCTTCTGCAGCCACAGTGGCCTTTTATTCCTCAGACACATTTAAGTCTTTCCGGCCCCAGGAAAGGGCCTTTGCAGGTGCCTGAAAGTTCGTGCTGTAGCTATCTATTCCTTACCCTCCGGGCTTCAGCTCAAATGTGATTCCCTTGGAAAAGCTGGCCCTGACCCCCTCACCCACCATTGCTGATTTTCTGTCTCCCCACTGGAATGCAGATGCCAGGTGAGCAAGTACATTGTTTGTCTCATTCACCCCGAGCCATGGTGTAGCAAATGCTCAATAAGCAGATGATTGGATGACCAAGAGGTACTGCCCCGAGACATGGTTTCAGAGATCAGGGAGTCCTGTGGATAGTCCCGGGCCTGGAAGCGGGAGGAACTAGATTTGACTCCCTCAACAGCTGTGTGGGCTTCCCATCTCTGAGCATTTGTCTCCTCATCTGTAGAGTGGGTAATCAAACCTCTCTTGCAAAGCCATTGCACAGATAGTGATGTAGCACTATCCCTGGCACACGCTCAAGAGGCAGTGACTAGGGCTGGCTGGTTAGCTCAGTTCGTTAGAGCACAGCCTTGTAACACCCAGGTCAGGGGTTCTGATCCCCCTACTGGCCAACCCCTCACCCTCACCCCAAAAAAGGTAGTGGCTGTTAAAATCAGGAGCCATTCCTTTGCAACCTAGCTTTGGGTCAAGCCCAACAATGCAAAGCCATCTGGAAGGGGCACTCCTTGACACTGCGGTCAGTGTCTGGTACCTGGTGAGAATGAGTTTCTCGCATTTCTGATTGGTGAGGGGGGGACAGGTAGAGAAGGTGGCTCTGGGCCCATAAGGTAGGAGGGAGGAAAAGAGGCCAGCTGGCATACTGGCTCTGAGTTCATTTTCTTTCTTTTTTTTAAAGAAGATGACCGGTAAGGGGATCTCAACCCTTGGCTTGGTGTTGTCAGCACCACTCTCAGCCAGTGAGCAAACCAGCCATCCCTATATAGGATCCGAACCCGTGGCCTTGGTGTTATCAGCACTGCACTCTACCGAGTGAGCCACGGGCTGGCCTTGAGTTCATTTTCTCACCAGAAGAATGGGGAAAATACACCATTTAGAAGGTTGTAGTGAGGATTAAATGAACTTACCCAACCAGCACACAGAAGGCTCCCTCCCCTTTCCCCTCCTCCTCTCCGTCCCTCCTCCCCAACAGCAAACTCCAAGATTTCTCAGTTTTGCTCTGCTTCTCCTAGGCTGTGAGTGGAGGCAAACACTTGGACCTCTACTAAAGCCAAGCCCAGGACAGCCCAGGCTGCACCGAGTCCACCTTCTCAGCCCATTTACCTCAGCCCACCAAGAGAACGACTCCAAGGCCCCCTCCTCCTGCACCCCTGCCTCTGTCACAGCAAGTCCCACTGAGATCCTGCCTGTTGTCATACAGCTAGCCCGTCCCATTTGGTGCAGGGCCATGGCACCATGCCCCTAGGAGCCTCAGCATGCGTTTCCAAGGAGACAGCCCTGTGTGTGCACACACAAACTTGTAACATTCAGTTCTTTAGAGAAAGGTGGAGAGGAAGGTGGAAAGAGAGGAATGAGGCTCAGATTGCAAATGTGATGTAGATAGAAGGAGCGTAATGCCAGGCCGAGCTGCTGTTTGCCTATCACAGAGAAAACAGCACAGCACTTCACAGTTTTCAAACAGCTTCATGTGGGATGACTCGTTTAATCCTGGCAATGAGCCCATGACACAGGTGTTCTTTTTCCCTGTTTTACAGATTAGAGATGGAAAGAGAGAGAGGCAGGTCAAAGATAACTGTCCAGTGGGCAGCAGAAGCACGTTCAAGTCCTGTCTGATTGTAAGCCCTCTTGTTGTCTTCCCTGAGCCACGCTGCCTTGCCCAGGAGTGATTCTGGTTTAAGTAGTGCCCCAGGCAGGATCCCTCTCTGCCCAGCTCAAAGCAAGTGATTCGTTCAACCTTCAAGTGTGTTTTCAAGCTTCATAGCTCCCTGGAAAGGAGGCCTGAGTGACTAACGGTGGCAGAAAGATGGGGAGAGGATTGCCTTGGAGCATAGCCAAGGCCCCATGTGGAGAGGGAAGGATGGGGGTGGAGAGCTAACAGTGGTTTACAGATGCCCGGTCTTTCCACAAGCTGGAGAAGAGAGAAGCAAGAGATGGAGTAAGCGGTCTGGAACAGAAACAGTCCTTGGAAGAGGATCCTTGGGAGAAAGGGCAGGAGCAGAGATAGGAAGAGTAGCCTTTCAGTATCAGGGCCCATAGACATAGAAGGGAAACTGAATCAAGGCTTCAGGTACAGACCCATCTTTTTGCTGGACATGGATTTCTCTGCCCTTAGGGAAGTTGGTTGAACTGCTGGTCCAGATTGACTCAGGTCTGGTCATCTGTGCTACATACAGTCTGCTTATCCAGGGACAGGAAAGAGGCAGAGGTCTGCACAGGCTGGGGTGGGAGGCTCAGGGGCAGCAAGAGGGAGAGGGGCCCCAGATTTGGGCCTCGAATATCTTTGAGCTAGAAAGTGGAGTGAGAGGCTGGAGGGAGAGCAGAGTCTCGTGAGAGCACACTTGGAATTTCTCACACCCTTCATGGCTTTCTTCTGAAATTCCCTCCCACTGACGCCAAGATACGCTCTGCCTGTGACTTCAGTGTCACATGGTCATTGGGCTGGAGAAAGAAGGGAATTTGGGGAGAAAGAAGAAACCCGGCCCTTTTCACACCAGACAGGGAGCCCAAGAAAATCCACCAAAACAGGAGAAGCAATCCTGAGGGACACTCCTGTTTTCTGGGGGCAACTAGCCTCTGATGTTTTCCTCCCATTGAGGTCAGAAGCCAGAGTGTTTGGAAATGGGCAGAGAAGCTGCTTCAACAAGAACTTTTTAAGTACGTGCTATACGACTCCTTAAAATTCTAGATCTATCTATATGGTAGGTGTACTCTCTTTTCACCAAGGTATATTGCTTTTCAGGCAGATATTTTTGTTTTATAAATAATTTGGAGATTCTGGAAGCTCTGGAAAGTAGTGATTGCATGGTGGGGGCGGTAGTGTGAATGAGGTCTTTGTGACCCCTTTGGCCGTCAACCCTCTTCCCTTCATTTTACCTACCCGATTGGCCACAGGCATCTGTCAGTCCTGTGGGGATCTCACCCTCCTGACCCTCAGTGAGACTCCTCGCAAAGTGATAGAAGGTGACCTGAAACTCTGGCCCACACCCCTCAGACCTACTCAGCCGTACTGGACTAACTAATCCTCAGCCAGAGCTTGCCAGCTCTTGGCAAAGCTCTGCCTGAAACCTTGGGCAAGTCCCGTAAGTGCTGGGCCTTGTCTTTGCCGATCTTGTTGCAAGTCTCTGCACACCAGCTGGGAGCCAGCGACTGGCAGCTGCTGCCACACTTCTAAGACCTTGTTATCCTCATCCAAGGTGCAGTACCCTGAGTCGCCCCCGAGACCCTTCCCTGCCTAGTTGGGATCTGGCCCTGCAGTGCTGCTGGCAGCCCAGGGCTCCTTGTGCATGGAGGGGCATCTTGGGACACCTGGGTGGGGCCAGAAGGGAGCTGCGCTGCCTTCCCTGGGTCCCTGGACCAAGAAGGGAACCGTCCACCTCTAGCTTTTGTTTTTTGTTTTTTTTAAAGATGACCAGTAAGGGGATCTTAGCCCTTGACTTGGTGTTGTCAGCACCACGCTCACCCAGTGAGCAACCGGCCATCCCTATATGGGATCCGAACCCGGGGCCTTGGCGTTACCAGCACCACACTCTCCCGAGTGAGCCACGGGCCGGCCCCACCTCTAGCTTTTGGAAAGCCTTTCAGTTTTGCCCACCCACATGGGCCGTTCAGAGATGGAACAAAAGTCAGCTGTGGCATGTTTGTGGGCACGGACTCCATCTGGGGGCTCAGCCATCAGGCTGAGTTGCAGAGGGCTTTCCTGAGGAGGTGGGCTTTTGGGAGCAGCTGGTGTCCTGGGAGCCAGGAGGGAGTAGGAGCTCTTTCTGTGAGCCCACTTCAGAGGGTGGCCTGTACTATCTTAGCATTTGAAACCACAGGTGCAGGGGCCGGCCCGTGGCTCACTTGGGAGAGTGTGGTGCTGATAACACCAAGGCCATGGGTTTGCATCCCTATATAGGGATGGCCGGTTAGCTCACTTGGGAGAACATGATGCTGACAACACCAAGTCAAGGGTTAAGATCCCCTTACCAGTCATCTTTTAAAAAAAAGAAAGGAAAAAATAAAATAAAACAAAGAAACCACAGGTGCAGGCTAAGGGACTTCTCTCTAAGAGAGAGCCCATGGGAGACCCTTCCCTGAGCTCTGGGAGCCACTCTCCTCCCTGGGTCAGTGTCTTTCGAGGAGCAGAGCCTGCAGCCCCTCCTTTCTTGACTTGACAGAAACAAGCCCACACCCGGCTCCAGATGCTGAGGGGAGGCCAGTGGCTATGGTGTCCGTCCCCTGGCTCCAAAGTTTGGGATTGCTCTATGAGAGTCCTGTGGAAGGAATTCTGTGGGGACAACCAGGCCCACCTGATGATGAGATATGTCAGGTGCCAGCACAGCAGGATGAGGGAGAGGCCTGAGAAAGGTCCCTCGAGGGGACACCCCAGGCTCCTAAGTCAGTCTCAGGCAGCAGAGACCAACTGGGCCCTCTAAAGTCAATGAGGAGTTTGAGCAATGAGGACCTAGGGGTGAGCCCCTGACATCTTGGGACAGAAGAGATTTGGAGAAATATTTATCAGGAGGGAGCACCCTGAGCAGGTGGCCCCCAATACTCCCTAGCACTAATTGTGGCCTTAGGTTTCCCAGGCAGGACTTGGGAGACACCTGGTGCTGGCTGCCGGATCTGCCCCTCGGTTCACGCCCCCTCAGCCTGCTCCCTCGCCTGCCCGTGTTTGCCTGTGGTATCCTAGGAACGTGGGGCTCTGAGCCTTGTGGTCCTGTTACATAACAGCTCCCATCCCATCCATGAGTTCAGCCCTCCAGCGAGCGAGAGCCGCAGCAGGCGCAGCAAGGAAAGCCTCCTCTCCTGACTCGGGCTCCTGCTGCCCAAATCTACAGTCTCTGCCATTCCTCTGCCCACCCCTAACATGCAGAGGGAGGGAGCTTAAGGAACAATCAACATCCAGCTGGATTTTTCAACAGGGCCCTCTGGTCCTGTCCTTGTCCCACGTGAGCACAGCACCTGTCAGTGGCTGCACACTGGCCATGGCTTCCCAAGCTAGCAAGCCTAGGGGGCAGACCCAGAGTCTGCACCCCCATACCTCCTGAGTCCCTCTCTGCACTGCAGCCCTTCCTCTTTCCCAGGAGGGGACCAAGGGTGGACCCCTGCTGGGGACCTTCCCTATTCTGGAAATGCCCATCCAGCTACTGTGCCTGTGGCTGCCCCAACCCCTTAGGCACTTGGGTAGCCAGCCAACGCAGACCACCTGTTCTCCTACCTGTCTTCTTCTCTGGCCAAGGCAGAGAGTGCTCCAGCAGGGATTTGAGGACCTCAGGCATGTCCATGGCAGGGGCTACTCCGAACCGGTCGCAGCTAGACATGGCCCAGCAGGAGGTGCTTGCTCCTGGGAGTTTAGAAGCAGCTGGGGAGGGGGCTGGCCCGGGAGCAGCAGGCTAGGGAGGCAGGCAGGGTGGGAGCCTGAGGCAGCCAATGGGCAGCACCGGCCCAACCCATCCGTCCACCCCCAGCTCGGCCACCAGCCAGCTCTGGCTGCAGCCAGGCCTTCCCTTCCCACTGCTTGGCAGGGCGGGCCTGGCCCTGTGCCAGCTGCAGCACGTGGAGCCTCTGCGCCAATCCTCTGACAGAGAACCCAGCCTGTTATCTAACTTTGCAAAGGGAAGTTCTCTCCCAGGCTGAGAGCCATAACCAGGGCTGCCAGGTGAGAACAGTGAGCACAGCTCCACACCCACATTGAGCATGTAACGGCACACAGCGGGAGGTGCCCTGGAGGCCCAGGCACAATGGAGAGCAGGGCATGCACGGAAACCGCCCTTGAGGTCCCAGGAAGAGAGGATGATTGGCAAGACCAGCATCCCAGGCAGCTCAGCATGTACAGGGACATCAGTGGACATCATGCATTCATTCACCTGTGAGCTGTGAGCCCGGAGGGGGTGTGGCATGTTTTGATGCTGATGTGTATATGCCATGCACATGTGCCCTGCAAGGCACATGAGTGTACATGTGGCATGCATAATTGGGACTTTATACCATCTCCAGAGCCTGGAGCCTGTTCCTCAAAGGGAAGTGACAAAACCTGCCGCCTAAGGTTTTTTGGGAGAGGGAAGAGGTAGGTGCCTAGTGGACAAGTGCTGGGAGGGCAGGCAGGGCAGGCACCACTGAAGGGGCAGCTCTGCAAACTGGCTTAGGCTTGTCCTGGATGAAGAATCTCTGCTCAGCCCGTTGTTATAGGGACTTTAGTGGCAATTGGCTGTTTGCTGTAGTCTCCTCCCATACCCTCTCACTGGGACACTATATGACCTCTGTGGTCCCTAGGCCACTTGAATGTATGAGTGAAGCCAGGGTTCTGTATGTTGCCATTTTCCTAAGACCAACATCAGAGCGAAGCCAAACTTGACTTGTTTGGGGATTGTCAGGTTCTCGATTCTGCCACACATTGATGTAGATTGTGAATAAGTTGGGCAGCGATTCTGGGTCTCAGTTCCAAAACTATTGAATGCAGTGACCTCTAAGATTCCTTTCAGCTCTGAAGCTCCAGGTCAGATGCAATAAGCATTTGGTTTTTGGCACTGCAGCTGATTTCCATGTAGTTCTTTGCTGCTTTCCAAAATTCCGTTTTATATAGAATCAAAAATACTCCAGGAAGCCTTTCTGGCTTTTCCCCTTCCTAACGACCCCCAGCTTATCCTCTAATTACCTTCCTTTCCTCCCTAATAACCCTCCCCAAATTGTATTCCTCTCCCAAATTAATTAAAAATTAATTTTAATTTTTTTTTTTTTAGAAATTGATGTTTTACTTTCCATCAACCTATTCCATTTTGCTTAACGGCCTATGGAAGAACAGCTTATAATTTTATTTTTTTAATACATAAAGTAGTACATGGCTCAAAGCTCAAAACCTTGATAAGGTATACTTTAGAAATGTCATTACTATCCCTGTCCCTCATCCTCCTTCCCCTTCCTCAAAACAAATTTAGTTCATTTATCTTTCCTTCCAGTGTTTCTTTTTGCAAAAGTAGGCACATATATAAACGTCTTAATTACATTTTTCCAAAGAGTTATTTGTGTTGACCAGTTGAGAGTATCTTGTAACTATACAGGGAAGGCTGCCTTACTGCACTGCTCCCAACCAAAGCTCTGGCCAGTGCTCTTTGCCTCTGTGACCCTGGGGGTGAGGGAGGGGGTTGACTTGTGATTTGCAAGCAGGGACTGACTCAGGCTAGGCTGGTGCATTAACCATTCCTTGGTGCATTAACCTTTCCTTGGCCCATTCCTCTTGAGTGCAAGATTGGCTTAGCACAAAGGTGGGGCGGGTACGTGCCCACAGAGCATATCAGAGGCAATAGGAAGTACCCTGTGTGCTTCAAAAGTAGCCACTTGCTGGATGACATTTCATTCTTGGAGATTTATTCCTGTGAGCTCTCTGCAGACTCCTTTTAATGTACAAATGTTCTCAAACCATCAATGAGTGCTTACCACATACCTGGCTCCAGGCTAGACCCTGTGAGGAATTCAGTTAAATAACATACCTAACCAGGCAACTCCCTATCCTGCTACTGGAAGTCCATGTTGGCACCCCTCTTTCTGCATTCAGAGTGTCTGGCTGGCAGCAACACCTATGGTCAGACAGGGACTACATACACAGGTCACTGGCCCAGGCAACTGGGGAGGGCAGAGGTAGAGAGAAGGGAAGGCCATGCACATACCTGGAGACGTTTGGAGGGGGCCACATGGCAGCTGCTGGGATCGTATGCACTTCTTAGGTTTCCTGGCTAGAGGTCTGATGCCCACTAAAGATGATCTGAGATCCACTGGTGACCTCATTGATGCCACTGAACCTATCCCTGTTGCCTACACTGGGGTTTTCACTGATTGTGTTTGTCCCCAATTTACTGAGAACAAGGTTTTACGTCCTTTATGTGCTGACACCTATGTCTCTTCACAGGGAAGTTGTGATCCCAGACAAGAGTCTGGAGTCAGAGTAGAAAAGCCTCCATAAGAACATCTAATTCCTTGATCAGAGGGCAGGCCCAGACCGAGGGAGGACTTCATCAAGAACTTCCACTGTGTCTTGCCCTCTCCCTGGCCAGCAGTGCATATTTAGCTTCCAGTCCCGAAATGAAGATGCCAGAAGAGGTTGACACAAACTTACTATCAATCAAGCAGGTCCAGTGGCTCAGGCTGCCCTGAGGGCCTGGGGTATTTCCCTGGAAGGCTACAAAGGGCTCCCCTGGTGGAGGGATACGTGGATGCAGTTTTTGGCAGAACCCCCAAGGGCCTTCTCTAGAGGTGCTGAGCCACCCCCCTCTCCCGTCTGCAGGTCCCTGACAGTCACACCACTTGCCCCAGGCCTCTCCTCGGAAGCAGCTTCCCCAGAGTGGAGGCAGTTGGTGCACTGTTTTGGGTGCTCACTGTGGCCACTACTCACAGGGCCAAAGACCAGAAACGATCTGTGTTCAATAACTGGGAGCTGCTGAAGCCAGCCTGGCAATGACTGTAAATATCCAGGTTACATTTGTGCATGGAGCCGCATATGTCAAATAGAATTAAGAGAAAAAAAGATGCAGAACAGCAAGTGCACAATGATTACAATGACACAAGACAAAAGAATCTTTTCGAAGCCTCAGTTCATGTCATCTCTTCCAGGAAACCTTCCCTGGCTCTCCAGCCTGGACAAGGAAACTCTCCCACCATAAGCAGTCTAGGCACCTGCGCACAAGTGCCAGGTGAGGAGGAACAGGAGCGACACCTTGGGGACAGAGGTCAAAGTGCACATATTTATTTTCTAGAACAAAGGCTAAAAGAAGCAAGTTTCTTTCATTTTATTTTAAGAAGGACAAAAATTGTTATTAAAACATCTACATTATTATCAAGATACTAGACCTTATGAATATTTAATATTAAAGTGTGGTATTCTTAAATTTTTAATACACAGACATTTTAAAAGGACCATTAAATTGATTACTGCCCAGCTGAGAAATGCAGCATCCCTCTCCACCCCACCCCCACCCCCACATTCACCATACTGTCTTGTCCCTGCCTGCTAGGGGTGGGCACAGACCCTGGATTCAACTCACTGAGCCTCCTGGCCAGGGGCCCTAGAGTGGTCACATCTGAAATAGTTATCCTCAGCATTAAGTGTTTTCTTGCACCCCCATCCCCCCCCACTCCCTGCCTCCCACTCTCTCTTCTCTACTCTGTGGAGGATCCAGCTCTGGCCAGGCCAAGGAGCCCAGATCCCAAGGGTCCCTGGACATATAACAGGCTGAAGATGAAAACTCTGGACTCTAACCCTATTCCTTTGGGAAGGAGACAAACACAAATCATTTCTCTCCCTGAGCACTCCTTGCTGCCGTCTCTCCACTGGACTGGAGTGATCTGGGAAACTATCAAGCACAGCTAGGCCCAGGCGGGGGCCACTGCAGCCCCCGCTGCCCAAATCACCTCCGAACCATGCCTCCAGTCCCTGTCTCCTTGCATAGTCTGGTGACCCCCCTGAAATCCTCCTAATCATGCAAGGATGGCTGCATTTTCTGGCCAAATTCTTTATCTTTAGCCCTCATTAGAAATGATTCCTTGGATACCACACACATATATAATATTATATAGAGTGATATATTTAATACCTGTGTATATATGCATCACGGGGGCGACATATATACACACTAAAAACAAGGCTGGTGACAACAGACTGCAACACCATGGATCAGGGAAAACAAGTGTCATCGACATTCACGGCCGTGGCCCCCACCCTGTGTGTGGTCTCTCCTCCCCTCCAGCCACGCCACCAGCACCCGAACTCTGCAGTGCTGGCCTGCTGGGGGTGGGGGGTGGGGGCAGGGAGGAAAGGGTGCATGCCACAATTAGATTATCGGGAAACAGTTGAGCAGTGGTGGCAAGAGGAACAGACTCTACAGCCTGGGTGTCTGTCATTATGTCATCACGCACTATCAATCCTTGCTTGAGGAGAGGTACGGGGCATTCCATTCTCTCCGTCCCACCCCCCACAGCCTTGGTCCCTGGTTCCTTCCGGGGGTGCCCCACTCCTTGTGCCAATTACGTGGGGCATTCTGGAATGTCTGGGGAACTAGGGGAGGCTGGGTCTGCCCATGAGGGTGAGATAGAGAGGAGAGGGTGCACACACACACATCAACGAGAGGGATGCAAGAGGCCTTGGTGGGTGGGGGCAGAAGCTGGGGGTCAGCTGGGGTCCCAGGCAGCTGGCAGGGCTGGGAATCGGGGAGGGGCTGGGACAGGCGGTCATAACTGCACATCTGAGTCTAGGGGACAGGACCGTGTTGAGTCCCCAGGAAAGAGGACGTGTCCCATCCTGGAGTGGGCCATCGTGCCTAGGATCAAGCCTCTCTTTTCTCCATATCCCTCGGACCCCCATCTTCCACCCCCTGTGCCTCATGCAGAACCTGAGCTCGTGATGCCCTGCCCTTTGCTGCCTCTCCTTGAGCATGGGGAAGTAACCTCTGCTGCCACACTCCCTGCCTACAACCATCCTCGGGAGGGGACTGTCCCTCCATGTGGTGCTGATATTGCAGCCCTCCCCCAGCCTCCCTTCCCCAGCTGCACACTGATTCAGAGGCTGTTGTACCCCCACCAAGGAGCCTGGAGGCTCCAGCCAACAACTGGCCCTGAGTCTTCTGACCACTGTTGTCATCCCAGCTGTGCCCCGTGTTGTGTGCTGGAGACGCTGGGGCAGATCACTCCTTCCTCCCAGGTTTGTTTTCCTATCTGCACAACGGGCGGCGGGGGGCAGGGGGTGGGGGTGGGGGTTTGAGCCTTCATCTCTGAAGGCTCTGAGGATCTACACTCTACATTCACTGGCCCACAGGGAGAGGGGATGGGGTGGTGGCATCAGAGAGAACCTAGACTCCTTAGCCAGGCTCCAGAGGTCGTCCAGCCCAGTCCCTCCCACTCTTCCAACCAGAGGGGAAACTGAGGCCCCAGAGGATAAGTGACCAGTACAGTGTTCCCAGCTCCATGCTGGGGCTGCATTTTAAAGCTTTTCAGGGCCTCCTGCCCTCTGTTGTGTCCTGATCTGCCCCCAGGGAGGGGGATAGGGTGAGGGTGGGGCAAGGAGAAGGACCCTCCTGCTGCAGATTCAAGTGGGGACCCCAGGCTCCCCAGCCCTGAGCTTTGGGCCCCCTGTAGGAGCAAACAGAAGTTAAAGCTGTAGGCTGAAGCTGGAGGGGTCAGCCAGGCCCTTCCCTCCCCAACCAGGAGAGCTGTGGGGTGGGGGAGGAGGAGGGTCTGCCCAGCTTTCAGCAGGACAAGGACCCTGGGACTGCTTAGGGCTGCAGCAAGTGCACCTGGGTATGCACACCTGGGGTGGTGGGGGTGGAGAGGATGGATGGGGCACCAGGGGGCAGGGGCTGCCTGATGAGGGTGGTCCCCCACCCCCAGTGGCCTGCCCTGGTCCTTCTATCAGGCCCTCTGTCCCCATCCCCACTCCCTGACCCCATGACTTTGCCCATGGCCCTACTCCCCTGTGGTGGCGGCAGCAGCAGGGGCTTCTGAGGAGGCACCAGCAGTGTCCCTGTCCTCTTGCAGCAGGAAGTTGTATTTGCCAAAGTCATCGTCCCGTGGGCACAGAAGCATGTCCTTGCGGGCCTTGGCCAACTTCTGCTTCAGCACCTCGCGCCGGTCCAGCCACTCGTTGAGCTCCTCCTGGCCATGGGCGCAGCGACATTTGTCCCCGTCCGGACAGGCCTTGCCCTTCTGGAACCTGTGGGCAGCAGGAGGCTCACTGTGCAAGCTCTGTGCCCTTCCTACCTCAAGGACCTTGGGATGGTCACTTGACCTCCCCCCTAACAAGCCTCTTCCCAGGCAGCTTCGGTCCCAGCTCAGAGAAAACCTGGATGTCCCTCTAGCCCTCTCTGGGATCTGACCCAGGGCTGCAAAGCAGGAATCTGGGCAGGTCTAAGCCTACATCTCCAGTCCTGCCCCCACCCCCACCACCTGTCCCCCATGGCCATACACACACCCAAGTCACACCACTCCCCACACATCATCTCCAAGCCAGGAGGAGCCACAGCTGGCCATGGCCTCCGTCTCCTCAGGCCCCCCACATCCTGCCAGGCCCTGCCAGGCCCTGCCGTGCCTGCCCCACGGGCCTGCCCTCCCCAGCAGCACCTGTCACAGAGCCGGAATTCGCCCATGGGGAAGCGGTAGGCCCAGCCACTGGCGTCGCTGTCAGACGTGAAGACCTTCTCCTTGTGCTTCTCGGACTGGATGTGCTGCTGCCACTGCTTCTTGCTGTTGCTGTTCTTGCCACAGAGCCAGCAGTGGTAGCCCATCTAGGGGCACAGCCACTGTGGGTGCCCACTCCCCCACACCCCTGCCCCGACCACCCCCTTCAGGGAGGCTGAGCTCGAGCCAGCTGGCCCCTCCCGGGTTAGGCTTGAACCAGGCCCAAGCACAGAGTGGGCAGGGGGCGTTACCATGATGTCGGCATAGTCCGTGGGCATCTGGATCTGCTTCTCCCCTTCCCGAGAACTGATTGGGGTCCCTTCCCCGGGCTTCCCTGGGTTGTGTTTTTTCAGCCACATGTCATAGGTCTGCTGCATGTCCAGGACTGGGCAGGGGACAGGGGACAGAGTGCCTGGTGAGGGGGCTTCTCCACTCATTCTGCCCCATGACCCTTGCTTAACTTGGAAGCCATGGGCCTCCCAGGCCCCGCTGGTGGGCTGCATGGTCTTGAGGCCTGGGTAACCACACAAGACCCAGTGAGCGCATGGTCTGGTGCCGCTGCAGGAGGGCCCAGACAGCAAAGGGAGGCTCTCTTGTGCCTGCTGATGAGCTGGAGTGTCCAGCAATGGGGAGATGCCAGGTGGGGCCCCACCCTGCCCAGTCTGCCAACTCACTCTTGTTCTCCTTCATGAATGTCCACATGTCCCTCTCCTCAGGGCTATGTGCGAAGGAGCAGTTCCCCACGTACTGGCACTTGCGGCCGTTCTGCGCGTGGATGCAGAGCTGTGGAGTGGGCATGGGGGAGCTGGCTGAGTCCTGCTGGCCTGCACCACTGCCTCGGCTGCGGGCCCCATGGCTCCCCTGTCCCTGTCCCCCTGGCACTCACATCGTATTGCTGTGGGAAGTTGCGAATGGATGGCAGTGGCCTCACTGACACCCATTTCCTCTTGGCCTTGGACATTACCAGAAGGACCCGCCGCTCCTTGGTCCAGCTGCAGGACAGAGAGGGGAGCTGGATGGGGAGAGATCAGGGCAGAGCCCCAGGGCTTTGTGACCTCTGCAGAGAGCCCAGGCCTCTCTGAGTCTTGGCCTCCTCGCCCATAGTATCCAGGTGGGCCCCCACCCTGCCTGAGCCCCTGCCTGGTGCCTGGCTCACCAGTGCCGGGCCTTGGCACTGCAGTACTTGAGGTCCTTGTCAGGCTCTACCACCTGCCCGTTCCTCCAGCACTGGCCACACACAAACTTCATCTGCAGATCAAAGGTGCTGGGCCCATGTGTCCGAGGGGCACCCTGTGGGGGGATAGGGAGAGAGGTTGGTGAAGCCACAGACACCAGGCCCGAGGCCCTGGGGTCTGTCACACAGGCAGCCTTCGGGAGTGCTGGGACTTCCCAGAGCCTTGGAATGGCCTGGTCTATCCCCTCATTCTACTGGCAGGCAGTGACCACCCAACTGCAGGCCCCATGGCTTCTTAGCGTGGGAGCCAGGCCTGAAATGTTGCTCCTGACTGCTGACCAAGTTCTCTTCCCACCTCTGGCTGGTCCCCACCTCAGCTTACTCCCTTGGAGGCCCACTCTGTGGCACTGCTGCATTTCCTAAGGCAAGGCACGCAATCTCACCCCTCCCTGCCTTTGCACATGCTGTTCCTTCTGCCTGGAATGTCCTTCCTTCACTCTTCATCCAGCATGTTTTAGAAACTGTCTTTCAAGACTCAGCTCAAGTACCACCTCCTGCAGAAAGTCTTCCCTGGAGCTCTCCTGTTGCAGCTGCCCATTCTATGAGCTCCCATAATCCTGAACTACTGCCTGTGGATGGACCCTTCCAGGCACGAGTGCTGGGCCTGTAGAGAGCAGGGGTAGGTAGGGAGGAGTCTGCCTTGGGCAGATGGACAGATCTGGGCAGCCTTGGACTCTGGCCCCTCCCTCCAGGGCAGTGTCCACCTAGTTTCTAAGGCCCCACCTACCATGTTCCTTCCCTGTCCTCTGCCCCAGCCTTTGTGCAAGCAGAAGGGCCTGCTCTTTTGTACCCCTGGGACAGGGTAGGGGGCAAGAGGTGGGAAAAATACCTGCCCAGCCTTGTCTCCTGCTACCTCAAAGCCCCTCAGCCCAGCTACATTGGCCAATCTCTTGTTCTGTGAACACACCCGTTGCTCCCTTCCCCTTCCATTAGCTACAATCCTCCTGGGAACCTTGAGTGTGAGGTCAGTCCTTGAGGCAGCCCTCGATCCTCCAGGCTGGCAGGTGCATGTCTCCTGCAATGGGAGCTCCCCCAGGACAGGAGCTGTGGCCTTTTCCCCTGTGTCCCCAGCACTGTCCAGACTAGGGCCTACCCCAGAGCAGGAAGGAGCTCTGTCCTGACTGCTGACTGACCTCTGACTTGGCCCAGGAAAACGCGTACATCATCCTGGGAACAAGGTAAAGTCACACTTTCATAACTGGGACATGGCCTGTGCCAGGTGGGCAGGAAGCTTATCCACATGGCAGTTGATTTCTGGGCATCCCCTCAATTCTCACAACTGCACAATCTCACCAGCTCCCTGCCACAGCCCTCGGAGGTGGGTGGGATCAGTCATATTTGAGCAGAAACAGAGGCTCGGAGAGGTTACCATCCCAGATCCGGGCAAGTGATGCGAGGACAGGGGCCTGGTGTGAGGTGGGCACTTGTGCTTCTTTGTGGGATGGCACAGATAAGCCATGGGCACTGGGCCTGAGCAACTTCTGCATTGGCAGCCCCTCTCTGGCCTCTACCAGCCCCACCCTCTGATGGCAAGTGAGCAAGAAGCCTCTTGCCTGGCCAGGGTCAGGCCTGGGGTGGAAGCCCTGTTCCTGAGCCAGGCCACATACTGGGTGGGCTGGGTGGGGCCCCTGGCAGTGGGAGGGGATGAAGCCCTCATGGTGCTCTCAGGCGGCTAGGACCATGCCCATCCCTGGGTGATCTGGCAGCACCACTGGACAGGATTGAAGGAGGGTTCCAAGGAACAGGAGGGGGTGAGGACTCAGTGCTCTCTCTTTAGAAGGCGACGCTGCAAGTCCCATCTGAGCCCTTCACTGCTTCCCTGACTGGCTCCTGAGCAGGAGAAAGAAGAAACCAGAGTGGGAGGGGAAAAGAGGACTGCACAGGAAAGGAACGGAGAAGAGGAGGGATCAGGGATAGGGGAGAGAAAGAGAAGTGAACCAGGAGCAAGGCGCCTAGGGAGAAAGGGAAGGGCCCGGGGTGGGTAGCCCTGCCAGCCAGCCTGCCCTGCTCCCTGGCTGCCTGCCACACCCAGGCATGAGGGGTCCATGAGGCTGGGCGTTCCCCAAGGTCAGTCTAGCATGGGTGAAAGGGTCATCCCACCTACGGGAGGATACATGGAGGCCTCACCTCACACTCACTGCTCCAGGGTCCTAAGACCACCCCTCTGACTCACTGCCCCACTGTCTTCTAGGGTTGCAATGATCCCACTGCCTGGGGCAGGTATGAGCATTGGGAGTGGCGCAGGGCCCACTGCACAGTAGCCTCATGCCTACCCTGAGACACGCACGGGCAGGGTCACATCCCCATTTTACAGATGAGGAAACTGAGGGTGACATAGTGCTAGGAATGGTGCAGGTGGGATGGAAGCTCAGCAAGCTCTGGATTTGTCCCACTCTGTGCACCCTGCACAAGTCTCTAGCATGCTCCGAGTCTCAGTTTACCCATCTGCAAGTGGCACAATACCACAGCTCAGGCACTGAGGACCATGGTAAGCATCGGAGGGATGGGAGATGACACAATCAGTGGGTGACAGTTTGAGCAGTACCAGGATATTTATATGGCCTCCAAAGTGTCTCCCCAGAAGACATTTAGTAATTACCAAGGGGAAAAATAACTTTACAGAGGGGAAACCTTTACAGTAGAGTGACCTTTAATCGAGTCATCAAAGTTTGGGGCTGGCCAGTTAGCTCACTTGAGAGAGCACAGTGTCGGTAACACCAAGGTTATGGGTTCAGCTCCCCTTATCAGCCAGCCACCAAAAAAAAAAAAAAAGGTCATCAAAGTTTAATCAAATTATCACCAGTGAAGGGACAAATTGAGATGATGTGCCAAGGTGAACATGACATCATCTCTGTGGAATGAGGAAACATCACACAATCCCATATGGATGGACTCTTTACAAAACAACCGGTCTTCAAAAATGTCAATGCCACAGAAGACAAAGACTAAGGGACTGTTTTCGATTAAAGGAAGCAAAAGGGAGACAACAACTGAACGAGGTGTGCTCCCCAGGATTTGGGGACAATTCAAGAAATCCAAATAATGGTATTATCAGTGTTAATTCTATAATGTTGCTAATTATAGCGTGGTTATGTAAGAGTGTCCTTATTTTTATCATATACTGAAGTGTTTTGGGTTCATGAGGCTTCACATCTGCAACTTATTCTCAAATGGCTCAGAAAAACAGAAAAAAAGTGTGTGTATTTTTATGTACATAAATGTATATGTGTGTATGTATACAGGCACACACACACGCACATGCACACGCACACACACACAAAGTGGGTGTGGAACATGGTCAAACGTTAACATCTGGGGAATCCAGAAGAGGGTGTACATGAATTCTTCACACTATTCTCACAACTTTCTGACACATAGGAAATCATGTCAAAGCAAAGGGATGGGGACAGCCCTAGTGGGGCCCACCCTCACCCCCAATGCTATCCCTGGGGCCTTACCAAGCTGCTGCCGGCCTTCCCTGCGTGGGCTTCCATCTGCTGCCAGTATTTCTTGGATTCCTGAACGATGTCTTCGTGGGTCATGCCTGGAGAGGGTGGGGGCAGACACAAGCATCCCTGAGGGGGTTCAGCAAGAAGACAGGCAGGAAATCTGCAGGGCGCCAGTGCTCCCTGGGGCCCAGGCAGAGAAGCCCCGTTCCCCAGTTAGGCCCTGTCTCAGTAGGACATGGGGCCAGGGGTTACCACGTATCCTCTCTGGGCCTTTTTGTTAATCTACAAAATGAGAATGAGGGCCTGCTCTGAGCTCTCATAGAGACTGAGAGAATAAAATGCAACCAAGAATGGGAAAGTGCAAGAGAGAGGTTGGCTCTGTACCATGTCAGTGTCCTTGTGTCTTGGGCCAGCTGCTCAGCACCTTTCCCTGACCCCCACCTCTCTCGGCAGGGCCTCAGCCTGACCCCTGCTTGGCAGCCTCTACCCTCTCATTCTCAGGGCTCTGTGCCTGCCCTGGCCTGGCTCACCAGCTCACCGAGGTGCCACGGCTTTTCACTGCCAGTCCCCAGAGGGCAAATACCCCAGCCTGGGGGCCCGGACCCTCCCAATCTGGTTCCCACCAGCCTCAGACTGTTGACACTGAGCCTTCCCTTGGAGGCCCAGCTCAGTGACTCCTCCATGAAGCCTGCCAACTCCCTCCCCTCTTGCGAGTGCCTTTTCCACCACCGATTTTGCTTTCCACTGTCCGGTGGATGCTGTCTATGGCAGCCACTCACCATGGTGTTTACTCTGGGCCGGGCCCTGCACGTGACATCCAGTTTCTTCCTGACGATCCCCAAATATGTGTCCAGAGCCCAGACCTCTCCCATGAACTTCCAGACTCCCACATCCAGCTGCCTGCTCAATATCCCCACTTGAGGTTCAACAGGCAGTTCAGACTCCCCACGTTCCATTGAGACTGACGTTACCTCCCAAACCTGCTCCTGCTATTATAGCCTCCCCTTTCTCAACACATGGCAACCCAATTCTTCCAGTTACTCTGACCTTGGAGTTGACCTTGACACCATCCTTTGTCTCATACCCCATATCTGGTCCATCAGCAAATCTTGTTGATTCTACCATCAAAATATACCCAGAACCTGACCACTTCTCCCACCTCCACCGCCACCACCTGGCCTAAGCCACATGCTCCCTGGTCCCCTGGCTTCTGCCCTCACCCCTCTATCCTCCACCCAGCAGCCGGAGCGACTTTTGAAAAATATTGATCAGATCATACAACTCTACCCACTTGAAACCTTCCAGACATTGCACATCATATTTAGGACAATCCCTGAACATCATATTTAGAATAATCCCTGAACGCCAAATTTAGAATAATCCCAACTCTCTATTTAAGGCTTAGAGACTGCGCACTCAGGCCCCTACTGACCTCTCAGGGGGGTCTCATCCTTCCCCTCCCCCATTCACTAAGCTGTTCTGCCCCCATGGACAGTCTTGCTGTATGGAACTTGCTCCTGCCTCAGGGCCTCCAGCCTTGCTGTTCCCTCTGCCTGGAATGCACGCCCCACCGTTTGCTGCTCAAACGCCACCTCCTGAAAGAGGCCTTCCCAACCGTCTTACAATACTCCCCACCCTGGGTCCCTCCCGATCCTACTGCTCTGTGTTACTTTCCTCACAGCACTGATGTACATCTGTATTTTGTTAACTCTAAGAAGACATCAATTGTTAGATGTTCCATATTTTTATGTCCCCCCATCACAAAATGCTGCTAATTAAATTATGATAGGCAGTGGGGGAAATGTGCATCCTAGATCAGATGGAACACAGGACTTATTTACCTATGGGATATTATCTGTCTTGCGCCCGCTTATAAAGGTAAGTTCTCTGTGAGTCAAGGCCTCGCCCAGATCATGGCTGAATCCCCTGGTACAGAGAAGGTGCTCAGTGGAGCCCCGTTAGAGGAGCGGGTGAGTGAAAGAATGAGTGAGCATCTCCTCAACAGCTCTGTGAGGTGGAGATAAGGATCTCCATTTCCCAGATGAACAGGTGGAGGCTCAGAGAGGTTACTTGCTGACGACCCCCAGGGTAGCAAGTAGAGGAGCTGGAGCAGGTATCTAGTTCTGCCTGGCTCTGAAGCCCAGCTCCAACTCCTTGCCCATCTCCATGAGTGCTCCCCAGCAGCGCCCGGATAGGGAGACACCCAGGATCTCCTGAGTCTGGAAGCTCCCTGAGAGCAGGGCGTTGTCTTCTCTGACATCTGGGAGGGACCAGCTCCTCCAGGGCCACCCCCTGACCCCACAACCACCCTCATCTGAGCTCTCCTGAAGTCCCCTCCACCCCCAGCCAGTCCTGCACCTCCCCTTCGCCCAGCCCTGCCCTGCCCCTCACCTGAGTACTGCTGCAGTAGCCAGACCTTGAGCTCGATGAAGCTGTGGGCAAAGTGGCAGCTGTCCTCCCGCAGGCAGCCGTAGCGCACCTCGTGGCGGCATACGTCAAACTGGAAGTGCTCCTGGAACTGGCGGATCTTGGAGTACTTGAGGGAGGTGGAGCGGACGATGTGCACCAGGCATCTGGTGGGCAGGCAGAGAGGGGCACAATGCGGTCTGCAGCCCCCACGACCCTCCACCCACCCAGTAGGCCCACTCTTCCAGTGCCAGGCAAGCCTGAGGGGAGGGGCTTCTCTCTGGGCACTCCTGCCCTATTGATTCCAGACCATGGATGCAATGGTAAGAGATTGGAGTCCTGCACTCCTGCAATCCTGAGCTTTAGCCCCAGCTCAAGGCTCTGCTTTGCTGGTGCCCCTCCCCTCAAGATTCAATCAAGACCAGCTCAAAGATGGAGCTGCCAGCAAGCAGAGGGCACCAGACCCCACCTGCTGCGAGGCCAGGGAAGGGAGAACCTGTGGGTGGGACAAGGGGCACTTTCCTCAGTTTTCCGGCTTGATGCTCCAGAACTGATCCTGCACCCAGAGGAACAATAAGCGAGCACCCCCTCTGAGCCAGGAATCTTAGCTACCCTCACTGCAACCTTAGCAGATCAGATCAGCATCAACTTCACAAGGTTGGAGCAGCTGGAGGACAAGAAATAGGCCATTGGCCAGGCCAAGAATTGGCTCAGGTCTATCTGACTCCAGGGCCTGGGCTCCATCATCCACACTGGGCAGAGCCAAGGAGAGCAAGAAGGAGCAAAGGTGGTACCAGACCTGAACCAGCGCCTCCAACTCACTGTGACACTGCCCTCCTGACAGTGGAGGACGCCGGGCAGAAATCAGAGACAGCACCCCTCCCCGTGCCTCCTGAGTGAGCTACTGCCAAGCCTCAGCTTTCTCTTCTGTACAACGGGGACAGTAACTCCTCCTTCAGAGGACTGCTGAGATCATTAGAATAACTCAGACAATGCTTGGAATACAGTAGATGCTCAACAAATGTGGCTGCGTCCTTTCTATGTGGAGGCTGGATCTGAGTCAAATTCTGCCCCTTGCCTGGACATCCTAGGTCCACCCTTGGCCTCAGCTTTTCACTGGCCCTCTGAGATGCCCCCAGGGGACTCTCCACCCACCCTAGCCCCAGCCCCTAATCCCCAGGCTGGGGTACGGGTCCCACTTACTTGTTGTTATAGAAGCTGTGCTTGGCAGCCAGGTTGGAGCAAACAGATGGGGAGTCCTTGGTGCCTTTGCTGATGATCCGGGGCTTACTGTCAAAGCAGATCTGCCCAGGGAGGGGGTGGGCTTGGACCCTGCATGGCCACCCTGGGAAGGGGTGGGCTGGGACCCCACATGACCATCTGGGGAAGGACAGCTGGGTCCCTGCAAGCCCCGCCCTGGGTCAGGGGACTTAGGGAGGGAATCCCAGGGTCTGTGGCCCCTGTCTCTTTGGCTCTAGCCCACTGATGACCTGGGCCTTAGCTCCCTTCCTCTCCCTCCTCCCTTTCTCTGATCCCTACTCTAAATGTCTGGGGCTGGGGGCTACTCCATGTCTCTGAGCCTCAGTTTCCTCAACTGCAAACTGGGGATAACCACACCTGCTTTGTCCCACAGGTTCACTGCAAAGGTCAAAAAGAGATAAAAAGGAATTGCAGGTGCTTTGTAAACTCCATGCTGCTGCCCGGTTATGAGCTGTGATTCTCTGCCTGCTCTAAGAGTCAGGGGAAGGGCTGGCTATGCAGCGGATCAGGATAAACTGAGCTGCACCAAACCCCGCCAGCAACCTTGACGCGGAGCTCTTGCTCCATGGAGACGGACATGACACTGCCCCTGCCTTCAATATGCTACAACTGGGTGGTGAGTCAGAGGCTGTGTTCACTCCGGAGGCTGAGCAGGGTCTCCTGTGGCAGCTCTGGGAAGGGAGCTGCTGGGATCAGAGCTGAGCCTGCAAGCACCGTGGGGGAGGGCAAAGCCAGGACATAGGCAGGGAAGCACAGCAGGCCCTGGGCAGGAAGGTGTGAGAAGGGAGGTGTGGAAAGCAAGGCCCAGGACACCTTGTTCTGAATGCTGAGCAGTACCAACCATGCTACACTCCCAACACGAGACTCAGGCACAACCCTGTACAAGCCCCTCGGTCTGCCTGCATCTCAGACGGCCTGGGAGGTGGGCATGGGCTGTGGGGATGGACTGCCTGCACAGACTGGGTTTTTTTTTTTTTTTTTTTTAAAAAAAGATGACCGGTAAGGGGATCTCAACCCTTGGCTTGGTGTTGTCAGCACCACGCTCAGCCAGTGAGCAAACTGGCCATCCCTATATAGGATCCGAACCCGTGGCCTTGGTGTTATCAGCACCGCACTCTACCGAGTGAGCCATGGGCCGGCCTATGCACAGACTGTTTGAAGCCAACTCTACACTATACTAGCCATGGAGACTTAGGAAGCTCCTCACCTCCCTGCACCTCAGCTTTGCCAGCTACAAAATGAGGACAATATCTGCCTGCCAGCGCCAATGTGAGGAGGGTGTGAGTATCTAAAGCACCTGGCCACAGGCCTGGCATGTGACTGGCTATTGGAAAGAGCAGGTGTGGGGTTATGATTTCTCTTTTTTTTTTTTTGGCAGCTGGGGGTACGGGGCTTGAACCCTGGACCTTGGTGTTATCAGTACCACGCTCTAACCAACTGAGCTAACTGGCCAGCCATGATTTTTCTTTCTGGCCTCAGTTTCTATTCCTGCAAAATGAGGGGGCTGATGGGATCTGGGCTCTAGCAACACAGGGTCCTACAGGCCTAACTTTCTGGCAGTACAAGGACCTACTGATTCTAAGGTCAGGCCCCCCAAATGCCCAGGTGCCAGGATGGCCCTTCTGTGATGGCCAGGGAGCCCCCCGTCAGTGCCATGGACTGTGGGGTGATAGGCAGGCGGGTACCTCACAGAGGAAAGTGAAGATGCCCTGGTGCTCCCTGAGGAGCTTGGCGATGGTGAGACTGCCGCGCTGTACACCCCCCAGCGGGTCAAAGAGCAGGTCGCGGTTGAGGGTGCCCTTCCGCTCCTCGGTCCACACGTCGATCTCCTCCTGATGGTAGGCGAAGGTGCAGTTATCCCCGTACTTACAGTCCTGCTTGTTAATCATGTCTGCAAAGAGGCAACAGGACACACGTTCTGCCAGGTGGGGACAGCAGCCCGCAGCGCCCCTGCAACTCCCGCTGCAGCTCCTCTGCCCTGACACTGGCGAGGTGGCGGCTGCTTCCCTCCAGACGAGGACTTGGCAGGAGCAGAGCAGCAGAGCTGGGCAGCCTTTCCCAATCTCCAGGCCCCCACTGTGCTCCGCACCCGCAGAGCCCACTAGGAGCTCCTGCCCACCTGTCCCACAGGGCTGCCTTCCGTGCATTAAGCAAGCTGAAAGTTCTGAAAAGGGCTTTGTAGAAGTATATCAGCCTCTAAATGAATATGAAGGATTTTAAAAAATTAGAATTCACCAGGAAAATACTACTGCATAGTTAAGAGCATATAAAAGAGCAAATAATACTGAATATTTAATGGGCTTTGGAGTCAGACTTGGGCTGGGATTCCTCGTTACTCCTTGAGCCAGGGTCGTCTTCCATAAATGGAGGACACTAGGTTGTGGTGGGGATTAAGTTAGATAACAGATAAACTTTCAGGGGACCAGGGAGTTTGGAGAAAGGGAAGCAGGTTCAGAATGTGGAGACCTGCCATTTCCCAGGGGTGGGACCTGTTTTTCTTTCCCTTCCTCCCACTCTCAGTCTGCCTTGTCCCATCCCTCTGCCAGGCTCAAGGCACACAATGACAAATGGGTCACAGTCCCGGAGGAGCAGGCAGGGGGAGGAATAGGTGCAGGAATGGGTGCAGGGGAGCACTGCAGGAAAGACTCCCCAAGATCTATCTGGGTGATGCTTGAAGGAAGAGCAGAGCACGACTCGGCTCAAAGGGCGCAGCATGTACGATGGAGTCGGGGAGGCCCTAGTGTGTGGGGAATGGTCAGGGCAGAGGGTGAGGCAGCGGCCGTGGGCAGCGCAGGCCTCCTTGTAGAATTTGGGCTTCATCCCACTGGCCATGGGCAGTGGCTGATGGAGGCCTTTGAGCCCAGGAGTGACATGTTCTCAGTCCAGCCCGGCTGCTGGGAGAACAACAAGCTGGTCCAGAAGGCCCGGTGGGCTATTGCCATGAGCTGGGTTGGGAGATGGAGGCAGAGCCTGTGGCAGACTCTCAGAGCCTCAGTTTCCTTGTCCAGTGTTGGGAGGATGACGAAAGGGCTGCGCTACAAAGCGCTCACCCACCTCGTGACTGTCACGTACTGCCACACAGACTGGACCAAGGTGCTTGGTTGGGAAATAGAAGAAAGCAAATAAGGTACACAATAAATGTCCATTAGATACGACCAAACTCACAGGAGCCACAAGTGAGGACAATGACAACAAGAGAATAATCAAAAGGAGCTAAAAGTGATTGGCCTTACTATGTGCCAGTCCTGAATGCTTTACACGTGTCTCTCCACGTGCTCCCAACAGCCCCCTGAGACCCTGCAGCGGCCATGGAAACCAGCTCTCCACAGACTGTCTGAGCACAGGCCACCAGGGGGGCTCCAGCTCCAGTGGAGCATCCTGAATGTTCTCTGCCTGCCTGTGGAGCCAGTCAGGATAGGAGATGCTCCTTCTGATGCAGACTTGTTCTCTGTGGGCCCCAGAAGCCTGAGCCTCAGCTTCCTCTGCTCGCGTGGCTGTGAGGACCACACCTGCCCTGTCTACCTGCGATGAGGAGAGAGCAGCAGCTGGGCAGAAGAAGCGAGGCCCTGGCTGTGTTGCCCACCCTGCTGCAGCTCACCCACCTTTGCACAGGTAGTAGGAGCCCACGAAGCTGGTCTTGGTGGGCCGGGGCCGGATCCGCTTCCAGGTCTGGTCCTCTGAGCTCCGGAGCCGGCCAAGTAGGATGTCCCGCTTGCACTTGTGCTCAAGGCCCTCACGATAGGTGTAGTCGCCAGCCCTGGGTCCTAGGGGAAGGTGGACAGGCACGGTGATTCCAGAAGCAGAACTTAAGGGTGACAGCTAGCAGGCCCAAGCAGTGGGTGGGGGTCATCCCCCCACCTGCACACCTACCTGCCCTCACCTGGGCCTCCCGCCAGCTCCCATCTTACCCTTCCCTGCTATGTGCTCCTTGGAGACAGTGGGCCGTGTTGGGGGGACACCCCCTCCAAGGAGCCCATTCTTGGCACCCACCCCCTTTCTACCACCACCCTGACTCTCTAATGCCCATTTCAGGGTTTCTCTAGTAAGATTTATGAAGACAGTGCCTGGCAGTGAGCCCCAGCGAGTGTCTGCCCTTGACTTTCCTGCCCTAGAGGGGCTTCTGTTTTCCTGCACTTATCTCTGATTAAAACACTTGGATTCTTTCATTCTGGGATGCCAGTATATCTGGGGCAGGGGGTGGGGTGCTCAGGTGTGACGTTACCTGTCTTGGGGTAGCAGAGCTGGCAGGCCTGCTTGAACTCGTGGGTGGCAGCCAAGGGGTTCTTGATGAGCAGGGCAGTGTTGGGCATGGAGGGCTCTGGCTGTGACAGGAGATCAGCCATCTTAGGCCCTGGATGATGGCTGGACCACAGGGGCCAGCCTGGGTACTAGAGGTGGGGGTGCTCTATGACACCCCCTTATTGTATCCGACAGCAGAAGTGTAGCCCAGGACTCTCCCTTCCTCTCCCTTCCCAGTTGGGGAACTCCTTATAATGTGGTCCAAGAGCCCAGAACATCAGACCAGATCAGCCTAGGGAAGCCCTAGGCTAGTGGGGGTGTGTGAATGATAATGATCTTGGCCTGGAAACTTTCCTTGAATAAAAGCCTATGCACATGCCCTTGCCCATGCCCACTAGCCATCAGCAGATAGGGAGGAAGCAAGACTCAGAGAGGTTAGGCGACTTCCCCAGGGACACACAGCTAGTGTCCAGGCTGAGGTCAGAATACAGGCTGCCTACCTCCTGGTCAAGTGCTCCTTTAAACTCAGAATCTGGCTGAGTGCGGAGCCCAGGGACGTTACTAACTCTGGGGAAGTCACTTAGCCCCTCTCCTCACTGACAAGGACGGTGGTGCCCTCTTCCTGCTCTCCCAGCATGTGGCTCAATGAGGAAGGGCTAGGAAGAGACCCTTTCTGGCCCGCCCACTCTGAGGGTGCCCCTTCTGGGGGGATGCAGTGCCTTACTCCATGCAGAGTTCACCCCCTCTCCCCTGGAGCCCACATCACTTTGTCCCCACCTCCAGGAGGGAATGAGGGGCCTGCTCATGGAGCCCCACCCAAGTTACTCACCGAGGGGGCTGGTTTCTGTGTGCCGCTTGGGGGACGGTGGTCCTGGGAGTTGCTCTCCTCTGGGCAGGGAGAAGGCAGAGGAGTCACTTCCCCTGGCCCTGAGGGTGTGAGGGACCTTCCTAGGGCTTTCTCTTATGTATTTCTAAGTCAGAGGATCTCTTCAGGCCACATGACCTCTCCTGTTCAAGCTGATCCCCTGACTCTGTCCCGTCCTCTTTACCCCACAGCCACTACCCTGGGGTAAAAAGGCCTCCCAACCAAGCAGATCCATCCCTTGCTTAAACCTTTCGAGGCTCCCTGCTGCCCCTTAGGAGAAAGCCCAAGCTCCTTAGCTTGGCTCACAGGTCCTCTGAGACCAACACCCCCACCAACTTTCCCCTCAGCCAGCTGCCTTGGTCATCAGCCAGCCCCCACGCCATCCAGGCCTGGGCCTCTGCTCCCTCTGCCTGGCAGAGCAACTTCTCCTCCAAGACCCCGCCCAGGCGTCAGCTCCTCCAGGAAGTCTCCCCCTTAGCTCCAGGGCAGAATGAAACCCTCTCAGTCATAGGTGCCTTGGGCTATATCTAACTGCCCAAGCCAGTCCCACCAGAGTGCAGACAGGTCTGCTTCCTCTCTGGGTTCCTGGAACCCAGCTCAGGGTGGTGCAGAAGGAGCCCATGGCCTTGTACCCTGCCCCAGCCTCAGGATTATCCCCGTGGGATCCTACCAGACTGGTGACCCAGGGTCCTGGGAGGCTGGGCAGAGAGCACCAGACTGGGTGACTGCAGTCTGATCTGGCCCGGCTCTGCTCTGTTTGATCCTGAACAGGACACCCACCCCTCAGGCCTGAGGCCTACACCATGCTGAGTTCTGCAGAGACACAGCCACACATAGATGTGGCCCTGGACCACTAAGGGATGAAAGTGCCTGGGCTTTGGCAATACAGAGTGGTCATCCCAACTCCATTCTCCAGAGACTAGAGATGTGACAGTGCTTTGCAAACTGTAGAGGGGTAGGGGTGAATATGCCACCAGGTCTCACCCATGAAGGAGTCAGGCTTGTCCAGGGAGCCTCGGGTCGACCCGAAGCTGTCGAGGGCATCCAGCCGGGTCTCTGAGTACGGCAGCAGGTCTAGGGGGTCCAGGGTGGGGCCTGGGGGGTCGAGGGCCTCCAGCACGGAGGCAGCCAGCTTCTTGGAGGGGTCCATGACAAGGCCGAAGGAGGCAGGGGGCAGTGGACTGGAGACAGGGATGGAGCCACCCACCACAGGTGGCAGCAGCGGAGTCCCACCGGGGAACACGGGTATCAGCTGGGGCAACTCACTAGGCATGCCGCTGCCGGGCAGGCCCCCCTGCACCAGAGACTGTGGGGTGGGGGGGGACAGAGGAAGGGGTCAGAGAGGAGAATGCCTGGGCAGAACTGGACACTCTGGGAAGCAAGCAAGCCTACCCCTTTCTGCGGCCCGGCCTCAACCTGCCCCATGAGGTGGACTCAGGGCTCTTTACAGTCCCTCTGGGTGTACATTCTGCAACTTCGTTTCTATCACAAGAAGTCTCTCCTGAGGCCTCAGTTTCCCCAGCTGTGACATGGGGACAGGGCCTTCCCTCCACCCCTCATGGGACAATTGGGTTCCTTGTGGGAGAGGGGTTCAGGGGAGCAGAGGGCAGCGGCTGGGCTCACCAGAGAGTCCAGGAGGGTGTCCAGCTCTGGCCCAAAGACATCCCCGTCTGAAAAATCATCCAGGCTCTCGGTGCCGGGGAGGACCCTGCTGCTGCTGTCCAGGGGGGCCAGCAGGTCCAGAACGTGAGGGAACAGGGGCATCATGGGGGTGGAGGGGAGGAGGGCCGGGGAGCCTCGCGGGTCCACATAGCAGTCTGCGGATGGGGGTGGGCTCAGTAGCTGAAGGGGGCACTGTGTGCTGTGAGTGAAGGTGTCCCAGGGCCCTGGGGTGCTCACCCAACACCTTCCCTTCTTTCCCAGCTCCTGCCAGGATCCCTGCCTGCCCCATCAGGCCTTCCCTCCTTGGGAGAAGCTCCATAACAGTCAAGGAAGGCGGCCTGAGGCTGGAGTGGGCCCTGCAGTCCTACAGTATCTCCCGATGGCCCTGGCCCAGGGCCTGAACACCCACCAGCATTGCCCCTTCCTATGGGGCAAGCAAAGTCCCCTCCAAGGGACACTTACAGCACCACCCTTCCTGGAAACCGGTGAGGAAGAGAAGGGCTCCTGAAGGGGAGGGGGTGGCCTGGAGTGAAGGACATAGGACCAGCGCCACCCCACTGGAGGGATGCTCTCCCCTCCCTGAGGGGGAGTCTGCTGTTCTCAACCCACTATTTTCTCTCATGCGGAGTCCCCAGGGCAGGGAGCCCCTAGGGGCCCCTGTCTGCAGGGCTGGGGTGGGAGAGGCTTGACTTGCCTGAACTCCCAGGGAGCTTGGCGGTGAGGGGTTGAGCCCTCCCTGGGTCCCATCTCCACCCCATCCCTGACATCAGGGACACTACCTGTTTCGATGTCATCTATGGACCCCAATCCGTTGGAAGTGCCCTGTGGAAAGGAAGGACATGGTGGGTCAGACAGACTTGGGCTGGGCAGGCCCCTGTGGCTGGCACTCAGGGTTCCCAGCCCCTCTCCATGTGATGATGCTGATGACCTGGCACGGGGCAGCACTGAGAGCACCAAGGGATATTAAAACCCCAACACATGCTGGCTTCTCACCCCGCCATGGCACCCAGGAGGAGCTGTGGGGACAAACGGGCCTCCAGCTCCCCCTCATGGGAGAACTAGCCTACGGGAAAGGACATAACCTCCGCACCTTGGTTTTCCCATCTGTCATACGGTAGGGTCTACACCTGGGGAGGGTGGCAAGGGTTTTACCAAGCCCTCCTTGCAACTCAAAGAGATAAGTGCCTACTCCCTGAATCACTAGTGTCCTCTCCCCCATCACTATGCCCCAGGCCCTCTAGGAAGCAGAGAAGAGGGGAATCTGCCCAGTCAGATCCCACTGCCACCCAGCTGTGGACCTTCCACTGGAGGGAAAGCTGGGCCTGAACTTGCTCTGTGGGCTGCCAAGTCCCTCATCCTCTCTGGAACTGTTTCCCTATTTGTAAGATGAATACACAGTCACCCGCCTCCTGAAATTGTTATAAGGATGAAATGACTTGACATTTGTAAAGAGCTTAGAATAGTGCCTGGTACATAGGAGAGTGCTTTACAAGTGTTTATTAGATGCATAACATTTATTTTTAAGTCCGAGCTGTCAGGAGGTTGGCCTGGGTGAGCGGCATGTTTAATTCACCAGCCCACGCTTTACCCTTGACGGACTCCCCTGCCTCGCCTCCACCTCCATTGCATTCCTCGACCCTGAACATCCGCCCGTTCTTCTCAGAGTTCCTCACGATCCAGCTGAAGTCCTGCTTCCCCGGTGAGCCCCGAGTGGCTCCTGCCTCTTCTGTGCTCCTGAAGAGGCAGGAGGAGGACCGGACCCTCACCACTAGCCATCCTCTCCCAGGGTCAGCAGTAGCAGGAACAGCAACAAGATTCATCCAGGGCCTTGCCTCCTGCCAGGCCCGTGACAGCACATCACACCTGCTGTCGCATTTAGCCCTTGGTCTGGGTGCCTTGCAAGATGTCGTTCCAAGACACAGGAGATGTTGGCCCGGAAAGTTGCCATTCACAGGTCAGAACAGGGCTGTTTGAGCCGGGAATCTGTCCTGACCCTGTCCCCTGACCCCCAGACCCACCCCCACCAAGTGCCTCCTTCCCACACCCCCGAACCTATGCACAGAGCACACAGCAAATATGTATACTTCAGTCTCCCAGGGTGTGTCTGCCCATCACAGATAGTTGCATAAACTGGCTCAGAGAGCTCCTATTCTCACAGTACGTATGTAAAACATTTGAGGGGAAAAAAAGAGGTACCAGATGAACATCTGAGATTCTCCCTGGTAGGTGCTGCCCGTGGCTCCCCAGGCCTTGCAGGACGAAGTCACCTTCTTAGCCCTCCTGCCACCACCTCGCCCAGCCTTTCTAGGCTCACCTCATCCTGCCCTTTTGGATGGACTTCCTGCTAGTAACGTTCATTTAGCAGCAAAGGTTTATGGAGCAGGCACTGCGCAGGGAGCTTTCACAAATGATCCGTTGTAATCCTACAACCACCATGAAATGGCAGGCACTAGCACCCTTTTAAAAGTAAGGAAGCTGAGGCTCTGAGAGGTGGAGTGGCCAGCTCAGATAAGGGGCATGCTCAGGATTTGGACCAAAACACGTCCAGTTGCAGAGCCCAGGCTCTTCTGAACCCCATGCTCTCAGTCTGGGGTATTTCTCTCCCTTCAGATTTGCTCACACTGTTCCCCTGGCCGTGAGTGCCATTCCCTACTCTCCACCTGTCTGAGTCCTATTCTGCTGGTTCCATGAAGCCCTCTCGACCAAGGCTGCCTTGGGCTCTGCATTCCCAGAACTCACAGCCCTCCTTGTGTCTTGCTCCCCATGCTGCCAAGAGCTAGCTCTCGCACAGACACTGTGCCTCTCCCTGTCTCCTGGGTAATAAAAAGCTCCCTGTGGGCATAGCTGGGGCCATCCCCACTTCTAGGCACACCCAGGGAATGACTAATGGGCCGAGTAGATTCCATGTTGGAGAATCCCACAGGGACCCCAGCAGTCAGTGCTCACACGTCTACCACAACTTATAGAAGGCCAGGGGCTCTGGCTGGACACCACCCTGCCCTCACGTGTTCTTAGGCAACTCTGTGCATGAGTGTGTGTGCGTGCGGGCACATGCAGTACCATGCTGGGCACAGGGAGGCACCGAGGCAGAGTCTGACCTGGTCCTCTCCGTTTTGGAGCCCACTCTGCTTGGGCTTTTCACTGACCTCTATAATCATGACCAGCCCTGACCTCTGTGAAAGTGGGGGTAAGGGGCCTAGCAAGGTTGCAGGGATGAGTGAACAGCCTGGCCGTGCCAGGCATGGCACCATCTGTGGTCCACCAGCTGCGGGTTGAGCAGGGCATCGTGGGCTTGACCCAGGAAGAACCATGAATTTTGTCCGTATCTGCTGTGGCCCTTTGGCTACAGTCATTCCGTCATTCAGTGAATGACTTCTGAGCATCTGCTATGCCTGCCCAGCCCCAGCTCTACTTGCTGTTATGAGCAGTTCACATGCTGCTGCATCTAGTGTCCAGATTGATGACAGTCACACAGAAGCACTCAGAAAAATCTCGTGAACTAATGAATAGAATCAATTCTGTCCTCCTTCAATGCCTCCCAATGCTCTCGTGATGAAGACCCAACTCTGTGCCAAGGACCAAGTGGCCTGCCTTCTATCTACGTTCCAGCCCACCCCACCTCCGCTGCTCTTGGTTCCTCACAGCCTCAGGACCTTTGCACGTACCTTCCCCTCTGTGTGGAATGCTGTTTCACCTGCACACCTTGCCCCTGCCTAACCTTCAGCCAATGGCCCATGGCTCCCCACACGCTGCCTTCACAGCTCTCATCACGGTTTGTACCCAGAAATGACCAGGTTAATGTCTATCTGCCCTGGACTGTGAGTTATTTTAGGCCAAGGACCAGGTTGGTTTTGTTCACCACATACCCAATCCCAGTCTCAGAGCCTGGCACACACTGGGTGAACTTAGACAAGCCACCTAACTTCCCTGTACCTTGACTTCTCCTTTGTAATAAGGGAATAAATAGTACCTCCCTCAAGGAGCTGTTGTGAAATTGAGACTGTTCATTCATTCATTCATTCATTCATTTGGTTAGTACTTTGTTTTGAGCACCTAGTACATGCCAGGCCTGATTATCTCTGTTGCAAACCATGAGTGCTATAAAGGCAGAGCCCCATCTGCCTCCCTTGCAGGCTGGGAAGGCCCAAGACCAAGGACACAGCTAACTCAGGCTCAGGGCCAAGAACAGGTTCTGTGGGACCCCTTGTTGAGCGAATGAATGAAAACATCGTAAAGCTCTGGGTGAAAGGAAGCCTGCTGCCACCTTGCCATGTGGCATTGGCCAAGTCCCCTCCCACTTTGTGCCTCAGTTTCCCCTTGTGTACAACCAGACAGCAGGACACTGGGCTCTATCAATGCTCACTTTCCAAAAAGCCTCAAAGTCCACCTGAGCAGTTCCTGTGTGTGTGTGTGGCATGTGCTAGGCCCTGCTACTTCCCCAGGATGAGCCAGGCCTGACTGGGTTGCACAGGTCTTGGCCCTGTGGGTGGGAGTCCTACACCGAGATAATGCTGCAGCTATCAGCAGCTAATGCCCATTGTTTCCCACTGGGGCCCATAGTTCTCGGGTTATAAAATGCTTCCCTCCCTTGCCCTGATGAGGGAGAAAACATCCCCATTTCACGGATTTGGAAGCTGAGGTTCAGAGATGAAGGAGCTGCCCAAGGCCACAGCCAGAGCAGGGTCCAGTCAGGCCCTTATCTGTCAGAGTCCAAAGTCTGAGCTCTCCCTCCCCTCCTCTGTGTATCTCCCCAGCAGAGGCCCTGGTCCATGGGGTAGCAGGAAGGGTCTCAGTGACCGGATGAGCTTGAGCTGGGCCTTAAAAAGGGAAGAGACAGAGAAAGGCAGGGTGGAAGGAAGGAAGACATTCGAGGCCCAGAGGCCTGAGCCTGCAGAAAGGCCAGTCAGAAGGCAGTCAATGGCAGCTGGAATGTGGGGGTAACGACGCAGAATGACAGGCAACTGGGACCAGACCACCCAGACCTTGTCCTGGCCTGGTGTGCACCCCTGACAGTTCCTTGCGATGACCACTTCCACCAACAGCAGCCAAGCCCATCCCCATGCTCTGCCCCTGTGGTCACAGGAGGCACCTCCTGGGGAGGTGTGTTGTGTGTCTCTCACAAGTTGGACCCAGGCTCAGGTTGTCAGTCATCCCCCTCTTTCCAGGGCATGTGCCTGGCTCACAGCAATGGGGACAAGGACAGCGTAAGCCAACCCTTCAGTCTAATGCCCCAGACCCGCTGCCTGAGGTCATTTATATCCCAGAGAGTGAACACGAAGTTCTCATGATGGATGAACCAAGATAGGTGGTACTGGGGGTAGGGAGGGGGCTTGGGGTCCCAGCCCCCATCCTACCTGATCTGCCACGCCAGCTGCAGTGCCATTACTGAGCAGAGAAAAGGTTTCCAATTCCTGCCGGAGATTGGAGAGAGGTGGGAAGAGATGAAAATTCCAGAACGATGCTCAGGATCCCATCAGCCAGGGTAGCAGAAGGCCCCCACAGGTGACTAGGGTCTGCGGTGCCCTCCAAAGTTCCCTGCCCCCAGGCCTGCCAGAAATCACCGTCCCTGTGTCTCTGGGTCAGATTCAAGTGTTTTCTTCCTCCAACTTCAACCTGGTCAGAGGACCTCCACGTACACACTCTTACTGTGTGCCAGGCACTATGCTCAGTGCCATTGCAAACACTTTCTCATTTTAATCCTCTCATGAGCCCTCGGAGGTGGGCATAAGTACCCCCATCTTCCAGATAAGGAAACCAAGGTATAGAGAGATGAACTAACTTGCTCAAGGTCATAGCAGAGACTCTAGAGCCATCTGCTTTCCCACATGCAGCTTCCTGGCACATGGTGGTACCAAATGAATACATGTGGATCTGAACTAGACAAAAAGATTCTGACATTTCAAATAAACACTGTATGGGATTATTTGAGAACATAAGGCTGAAGGACGCCGGTGTCAACTCAGGCCATCCCCAGGGGAGTTACGTTGGCCAGGGCATGGGGGGGGGTGAGTTTTAACAGCTGGTATCTAAGGTGAGCTAGAAGCGTTCACTGTTCTTTCCTTTTCTAAAAGATTTTGGTAGTCATTCCAGGGCTTTCAGCCAACAGAGAGGAAGGTCACCTGCTGTCACTTTTCTCTGTCCTAACCTGGCCCTGGCCACCTGCATGCACCCTCCCCCTCCCTTCACACCTCCTCAGCTCCACCCTACCCACCCCAGGGCTCAGAGCCCACTTACCTGGGGCCTCTTATATGCCTTCCGAACTCGCAGCCCGAGCTTCTGAGCCAGCTCCTGACCCAGCTGAGTGACAATTTCATCCTGGAGAAGGCAAGACACAGGGGGTGGGGGTTAGTCAGCTTGGGTTCACAAAACTGTGCTCCTGGACACCTGTGCAGCCTTGCTAGAGGGAGCCACACTTACCCTAAGTGACAGACAAGAAAATGAGGCCCCACAAGGTTTTGGCTTTCCCAAGTCACACAGCTAGCAAGTGGTGGGGCTGGGACCATGGACCAATGCTTTTGTTTTTTCTCATATTTGTGGGAGGGCACAGAAATAATTTTGTTCTTATTTTAGTATTATCTTTTTATTTATAAAATTCATCAAGTAATGGTGTCACTCTAGAAGGCTGAAATGCTGCAGAGAGAGCCAGTGCTCCCTGGATCCTCCCCAGCCTCACCTGAGGCTCCTCCCCAGAAGGAACCACACTTGCAGGTCTCACATGTTTCCTTACAGATCTTTTCTAGGAATACATGCACAGACCTATAAAGAATCCTGAGGATTGTCTGGTAGGGATTTTCTCTTTCTTTTTTGTACATAAGTGGGATCATATTATACCTACTGTTCTACAACTCACTTCTACCACCAAACAATGTCTTGGGACTCTTGGCAAGTGAGGATGTGTGGATCATGCACAGGGTTGTTATGAGGCCCAAAGGAGCAAGGGCGTGTGAAGTACCCATCCCTCCTGTCCCTGCCAACACTGTATTACTGAGCCTGCACCATGTGCCCGGCACGAGCAAAGGGCCAGGGATCCCACAGTGAACAGGGCTGATGGTGGGGGCCCAGGCCTCGGGGGGATTCCAGTCTGAAAGGGAAGATAGTCAGCAGACAAAGAAATGGGTGACTAAAACTGGTCTGGGCCACAATGGGGCAAGGGGGCTGCCATAACATCCTGGGCATTTGTCCATCTCATACTTCCTGATGAGCTCCTGGAGGCTGGGGTCTGGGTCTGAGTCACCTCTGGTCCCCAGTGCCCACATGGAGCAGGGGCTCAGTCAGTATTTGCCCAACAAGGACTGGAAAAAGGGGGATTCCCTAATGCACAGTAAGGAGGCCTTAACCTGGGCACTCCACTTGGGTAGTTTACTAGCCCTCACTGGGTACTGGCTTCCTGACCTGTGGTGGGGACCAAAGCTGCCCTGCCCTCCTCAGGAGCACCCAGAGGGACCTGGATATGGACCTGCTGTGGACATCAGGGGACCACTGTCGTAAAGAAAGGTTCTTTTTTTTGGTGGCTGGTTGAAGAAAGGCTCTTAATTGTGAACTAAACTGAATTAGGGAAGCAAGAAAAATAAGCAACAAGTGTAATAACAGCTAATGTGTTCTGAACGTTGCTGTGTCTAGCCATAGTGCTAACTGCCTTGTACGGTTTTCTGATTCTATCCTCAGCACAGCCCTGGGATTCATGGTTATATTATCACCTCCATTTTACAGGGTTGCAAACCAGGTTCACGGAGGCTAAACCATGGCCAAGGTCACATAGCAAACCCAAAATTAGAACCCAAACACAGGCCAGCTCCCCAGCACCAACATCCTTGACCACTGTGCACACTGCCTGCCCTCCGCTCTGTCCCCACAAATCCTTCTTGCCTCTTCCTGCTCTACTCAAGCCCACCTCCTCCAGGGAGGCTTCCTGACCACTCCTGTCCTCTCTGCCCTTCTTGGGCATTTACCCTTCTCCAAGACCTTTTATGCCATCATTTTGGGGATAAATCAGAAAGGGCATTTTATAGATGTGGAGCAAATGTGCAGAGATAGGATGTGCTTTTTGCCCAAGATCATGCTGGGGGTCAGGGGTGGAGCCAGGTCTAGACCCCAGAGCTATTTCCATTTGTCTCCAGTGGGCCGTGGGTCCCTGAAGGCACAGATCTGGGCACTGTGTGGGCATTTAGTAAATACTTGTTAAGTGGATAAATAAATGGGGAGGGAAGACATGTGTCCACCTGTGACCAGGCCAGGGCTGCCTCACAGGCTGTCTTTAGTCATTTCCTATTGTCTCTTCCCCATCCAGTGACAGCCCCAACATCAGGACCCCAGCACAGGTGGCACCCCTTTTAATCCTCATGGCAACCCTGTACTCAGATGGTAGAGGTTAAGAGCACTGATTCTGGATTCAGATCTGAACACTTCCTGGGTTCAGATCTTAGCTCTGCCACACCCTAGCTGTTGTGATCTTGAGTAAGTTTCTTTATCTCCATGCTTCCAGTCTCCTCATCTTTAAAGTGGGGATAATTCAGACTGGCCAGTTAGCTCAATTGGTTAGAGTGTGGTGCTGATAACATCATGATCCAGGGTTCACCCTGTACCGGCCAGCTGCCAAAAAAACCAAACCAAAACAAAAAATAGAATGTGGATAATGACAGTATCTACCTCCTAGGGTTGTTGCAAGCGTTGAGTAAATTAATCCACACAAGGCATTTTTAGCAGTGCCTGGCACAGTCAGAGCTGAGAGATGTTCACTAGTGTGCATGTCAGTGTCTGCCACAGAGAGGGAAACTGAGGCTCAGAAAGGTGTGGTGGCTTGGCCCAAGCGAGGCGGCACAGAGGGTGTGCAGCCTGGACGAGGAGGCAGCCTGCGAGGATGCAGAGCACACTCACGTGGGGTAGGGCAAGGGAGCAGTGGCTGCTGCACTCATAGGCCTCCTTGTGGCGTCCCAGCTCGTTGAGGGCGCGTGCCTTGCGGAACAGCGCCCGGATGTTCTCACTGTCCAGCCCCAGCGCCTTCTCGCTGTCCTCTAGCGCTTTCTCGTACAGTCCCTGTGAGAGAGAAGCCAGCGGCCCACTGCTCAGCGCCTGTTACCCTCTCTCGCCCAGGCCTCCTGGCCCACCTAGGACTGAACAGCAGCCTCTGTTGCCTGCAGAGCTGGAGGAGCTGGAGGCTGGGGTCGGGGATGGGCTCGAGAGGTCCAGGAGGGAAGGCAGGAAGTGCTCTGCTGTTCAGACTCCGATCAGGGCTGCAGGTGCTATAGCAATGAGCATGTCTACTTCCACAGCTGCCTCCAGTGCAGAACATCATGAGCTGACAGTAACAATGACACCTCTGAGAAGAGGCGGAACCGTGAAGGCAGCTCTGTGTACAGAACAGCATGAAGGTTAACCTCTCAGGCATCTGGAGACTCACTTATCCAGAAGAGTCCACCCTGGACTGCAGAGGTGTTGCTGGATCCTCTGGAGAGCTTACAGCAGAGCCTCCCACAGGATCTGATAAATGACTGCGTCTGGGCAAGCAGGACAGGGGAGAGGAGGAGGAGGAGGAAGAGACTGGAAGTCTGGAGAGATACAGTGAGGAGGTTGAGGAGGGGGGAGGCCAGGAGAGAGGAGCAGGAGAAGTCAGACTCCCAGATTCCCAGGGTATAACTTAATTTACCTGGGAAGGGGCTAGGACATCAGTGTGGTTTCTGTTAACACTTTTCATTATGCATCAGTACTTTTATGAGCTCTCCAGGTGAGCCTGCAGTGCAGCTAGGATTGAGAGCCACAGAATAGGTTGTGCGATTCAGATAGGAGGAGGAGGAGGAGGCCAGCCCTGATCCTACAGGCTTACCAGGGTACAGGCCGGCTTTGGCTGGGCATCCAGGGGGACATGGGGACCAGGGCAGAGGTGGATGAGAGGAAGGGAGGGTGTGGGGCTCACCATGGTGAAGTAGCAGGCAGCCCTGTTGACATGCAGCTTGCACAGCAGCTCCCGGGGCAGGGCCACCTGGTCGGAGGCAGCGTAGTCAGCCACATTCAGCCCCTCCATGTACTGCACAAGGGCCTGCTTATAGTCCTTCTCCCGGAACAAATCATTGCCTTCAGCAAACAGATTCTGCACCAGCTTGAGCAGAAAGGCCTGTCGAGGGCAAGGTGTATAGGGAACTCAGGGGTCTTCTTCATCCAGCCCCCTCCCTGGCACCAGCCCCCATGACCCTCTCTCCTGGAGACCCCCGCCCTTCACCTTCACCCAGCCCAGACGCTGACACTCACTTCATATTCTTCTTGCTTTAGGGGTAGTGTTGACCTAGAAGGAAAAGAGAGGGAAACAAACAAGGTCTGGCTGAGCCCAGGGGTCCCAGCCTTACAGAGACCCCAGGAGCCAGAGCTGCTGGCCAGAGGTCATGCCATGAGTAGGCTCCCCCAACTCAGACCTCAGATGTCATCTTGTGGATTGGGGTGAGTGGACAGCAGTTTACTCCCTAAATTATCGCCAAGCCGGCCTCCTGTTTCTGACGGAAGGCCTTGCATTCTCCTCAGGGCCTGACAGCCAGGCTTTCCCAGGTGCAGATGCTGAGAAAGAGCAGACCAAGGGGGCCGGCCCATGGCTCATTCGGGAAAGTGTGGTGCTGATAACACCAAGGCCATGGGTTTGGATCCCACAGAGGGATGGCCGGTTAGCTCACTCGGTGAGCATGGTGCTGACAACACCAAGCCAAGAGTTAAGATCCCCTTACTGGTCATGATTTTTTTTTTTTTAAAAAGAGCAGACCAACTCCAGCTCCAGACCTAGCTCCCGGCAACCATCCTCTGCCTAAGAAATCAGTCCCCCCACAAGGAGGGCAGGCATTCCAAATCCTTTCTAAGTTACATGAGGGGGTGGGTGGAGAAGCCAAGGTTGGGCCTAGGAGGCCCCAGGGCTGGAAAAGGGCAAAAAGAGGCAAATCAGACTCTGCCAAGGCAGGGCCGATGAAGGTCTAGCTGCAGCTCAACTCCAGGAGAGGGGCCAGCATAGGGGCTCCTGTAGCAGGAGTGGTGGGGACAGGAGTGGCAGGAAATGGCAGGAGCACTGTCAAGAAATGAACGCCTAAACTGGGCCTTGGGAATGACCTCACCCTCACCCAGCCAAATCTGTGATTGCAGCCCACAGGAGGCACCAGGGGTCCCCCTCAGGCCTCCCTAGCTCGGGAGTGTCTGCTCTTCTCCTGTCCACTCCCACAAAACACACACGCCCCAGCCAATGTCAGGTACGCTCACAGCCTGTCAGCCCTGCCCGCCAGACTCAACAAATTAGGTGGGTTCTGGGCTCCTTCTCGTCTCCGGTGGCTAAGTAAGGTCAGCTCGGTATGGGAGAAAGCATCAGCCCAGGAGAACCGAGGCACACCTGTCAGCCTAAATGGCTGAGTTTGAAAGGAAGCTGTGGTTTGTCTCCTGATCCCTCATTTCATGGAGGGGAAAACAGGCACTCAGAGTGGGGCAGAGACCTGCCCAAGGTCACACAGCAGGTCAGCATCAGAGGCAAGGAGCAAGAGTGGGGCCATGAAGCCTGTACATCATAATCATCGTGTGCCTCTGAGGATCTATTTAGGAGAGATAAAAGAAAAAGGTTAGTAAAAATATTTTGCCTGAGGCTGGCTGTTTAACTTAGTTGGTTAGAATGCAGCCTTATAACACCAAGGTCACGGGTTCGGATCCCTGTACTGGCCAGCTGTGCAAAACAACAACAACAATAATAATTTTGTGTGTAAAGAAAAAAATGAAAACACAAACATGGCATGTGGGTGCTGGGAGGCATATAATAGAAAGAAACCTGGGGTTTGGATTCAGGCAGACCTGGGTTAAAATACTGTCACTCAATAGCTGTGTGACCTTAAGCAAGTTTCTTAATCTCTCTGAGCCTCTCTGAGCAGAAATAAGGCCACCTATTTTACTAGGCTGTTGTAAAGATTAAAAAGATGCTGGATGTAAAAGACCCTGCATGGAGCCTGAGAGATAATAAGCGCTCAGTAAGTGAGGACTATTGATTTGTTAGAAGAGAATTAATGGGAGTGTATGTGCAAATGTAGAGGGTAAGGGTAGAATGATGTACTGCACAAGACTGAAGGGTAACCAGTGTCAGGGGGCATGCATGCTGGTGGAGTTCGAGGCCCCTGCCATGCCAGCCCCCTCCTAGCCCATCCCACCTTCCCACACCCCAATGCACACAGGGCCTGAACAGCAAAGACTTAGGGAGAAAGAAAAGGGAGAACTGGGGACTGTGTGGCTTTGGAAGGACCCACCCCTGCCTGGCCTGCCCAGCCACATGCTTACTGAATGAACTGCAGCCCCTTCTCGATGTCCGCCTTCCGTTTCTGCCTCTCCATCAGTCTCTGGGGGAGAAAGCAAGTCCATCTGTCAGTCCACAGGGCCCGGGTCTCTGTCCCCTCACCCCGCTGTGTGGCCATGTAGGTGGGTGCTCTTTCACGCCTACTCTCACCCCCTTTCACAGGTGGGGAGGGGCCCCTGAGGACAATGACTTGTGTCAGGGTCTACGCAGACCATCTGACTCAGACCACACCACTGCCTCCATGGCCACATCCCACTGGACTCCGAGTTTGTGTGGGTGGTGCCTTCAATGGGCAAGGAGCCACAAGGAGGCCACCTGCCCTTTCCCACACATGGCTTGGGCTATAATACTGTATGGGACACTCTCAAGTTCAAGGGAAAAACATTGTTTTACCATCAAACTCAGTAATCTGTGCTGCTGCCAGGAAGAAGTGACACAGAAAATGCAAAATGATGGCCAATGATTACAGTGACAATAGAGCACCACGCACCTGGCCACATGCATCGCATAAGGATCTTGTTGACTCTTTTCAACAGTGTTGTAAGGTGGGTGTCATTTGATCCTCATTTTACTAAGGAGGACACTGAAGCTTGGGGAGCCCAAGTCATGAGCTGGCATGTGGCTGAGGCAGGATTTGAACCCAGGACATGCCTCCTTTCACCCCACCTGTGCATCGTTGGTAATCTCTGGTGATGGCTGCTCAGGGAGGATGCCAGGCAACAGATGGCCACAGTGCATACATCTCATCTGTGCCCAGCCAGGATGTGAAGCCTGGCCCAAGGAAGGCCTCTGGACCTGGGGGCCATCCCAGCCACAGCTTCCTCCCTCCCTCCACAGCCCACCAGCCATTGGACAGTCCTCACCGTTCAGACCACAAGAGGTCCATGCTGGGCTGCCCTCAGGGAGCTTTCAGGCTGGCAGATAATCCAGTCTTTGTATTTATGAGGCATTGACACATGCCCACATCACATGCTTGCCCTCGAGGTCAGGGCTGTGGACTGAGACCTGGGTGTGAATCCCAGCGTTCACACTTTCTATGTGACTTTGGGTCTCCATCTCCTGAGGGGGAAAATGGGCTAATGGCAGCTGCTGCACACTGGCTGTCATGAGGGCTCAGGAGACAATATGTGCAGAGCACCTGGCACAGACAACAGTCAACAACTGTGGCAAAACATGTCATCCAACTCTGCTCCTCCCTCTTGCTCTGCCAGTGTTTCCTGGGACAGACACAACCACTACGATCCTGTCCTTGTGCAGGAGGCCTGCAGTGATGGCCCTGGGCTGCTGGCCCTTGGCAAGCAAGCCTCTCAGCTTGTCTCTCCATCCTCGCCTTTCCTGTCTGAAACAAGCCCCTCTTCATCCTCATGCACCACTCCAGTCCCCCAGCCACAACAGGCCACCGGTGGTTTTCCTGCCTCCTGGCCTTTGTTCTTGTGGGTCCTTCCACCTAGGCAGCCAAGCTCCTCCCCGTCCTGTGAGTGAAATTCAATCCATGCTTCAAAGCCTGCCTCATCCACCAAGTCTCTCCTGATTCCTTCAACTGGGATCATTCCCAAGTGCACTCATTCATCTGATGTTTACCAGGAGCCTGGGGAGCCATGATGGGTCAGACCCAGCCCTTGCCCTGGAAGAGCTGCTAATCCAGCAGGGGAGACAGGGCACACCAGGTACTGCACAGTGTGGCCTAGCACCAGTCAGGGAAGATGCAGGAGGGGAGAAGCCCCCTGCGAGCCTGACCACCGGAACCACAGGGCACGGCCACGGCCGATGGTCACCAAGCCCCGCTATTTTGACCTGGGTCACAAGCCAGCCTCCACTTTCTCCACTGCCTGGCCATGTCACCTATCCCCAGACTGGGCCAGCCTCCTCCCTGCCCCCCAAGGACAGCATGGGGGTCTTTCACATCCACAGACCAGACCCTGTCCTTCCCCATCTAGAGCCTCTGATGACTCTCTTTACCTTTGACTGATCAAAATTCCCCCCACGTCTATACTGGCTTCCACCATGAGGGAGCAATGGCCCTATTACCCTCTCAAAGCCCTGCTCAGCCCATGGTTCTCTCAGAAAACCACCGCAGTCAGAGAGAAATGTTTCCATGTCAGTCTTCCAGCCCTGAAGTCTGAGCGGACTTAACAGTTACAATCATTGACCACAACCACCCGAGCAGTAATTCCCAAAAAGTCTGAATCTGATGCCAAGCGATAAACATTTCCTGCTCCAGGAGGTATGAATGCTCCTCACGCAGCCCGGCCATTTATCCACCTCTCTGACCTCCTTGACTGACTGGCTGTGTGACCCTAAGCAGGTTACTCTACCTCCCTGGGCTGCAGTTTCCTTTTTTGTAAAACGAGGAAGAGAAACAGTGCCTGTTGGCAGGATTAACACATAGGAAGTCCTCATTCCAGGGCTTGGTCCATAGTGGACCCTTAAGAAGTGGTGGCTATTAGTAAGTACATCAGGGGCCAGCCTGTGGCTCACTCGGGAGAGTGTGGTGCTGATAACACCAAGGCCACAGGTTCGGATCCTATATAGGGATGGCCGGTTCGCTCACTGGCTGAGTGTGGTGCTGACAACACCCAGTCAAGGGTTAAGATCCCCTTACCAGTCATCTTTAAAAAAAAAAAAAGTAAGTACATCAGAATTCCTATGCTGGACATTCAATTTGCTACATACAGATGAGAAAGCTGGGGTTCCTGCCCCCCAGCCCGGCCTCACAACCTAGTCAGAGACACACACAGATATCCCAACAGCTCAAGCCCAAACCAGACTTCTGTAGTAAACAGAGGCTGGGAAGAGGCACAGAGGGGAAGCTCCTTAAAGAGGGCAACATTGGAACTGGGCTTTGGAGGGTAAATAGGGGTTGGTTTCTTGGTGTCAGGGAGGAGAGGCCTCCTGGAGGACTACAGGTGATGGTTTATGAAATCACTGTCATCTCCCACATTTCATCCCATCCAACTGATGACCCTGGGGGCTGGGCTGGGCTTCACCCACATTTCAAAGGTGAGGAAAGTGAGGCTCAGAGAGGTCACCTGGTCCACAGTCAGCAAGAGGGGACACCCCGAACAACTGACTTCAGGTCAGAAAAGACACTGCTGCTGTCCGTCCTCAGAGGCACAGGAGAGACAGAACCACTCAGCAAAATTGCTGTCACCTGACCCTGTGTTTCTGTGACTGCTCACCCCCCCAAAAAGGCAGATGCCTCTGTAGTATGATATTGGGGAGGCTCCTGTACAAAAATATCATGCTTCTTCCAATTTCCTGTCCCCAGGGTCTATATATGGACCACTAGAGAGTTATTCTGTTGAGTGTAAAGGCCCCAGACCAGGGCTGCCAAATAGATTTCATCTTACCTAGAACAATGCCAGGCTTGTTGAGGCTGCCAGGGGCTGTCCCAAAGGAGGGGCTGGATTGAGAAGACTCCCTGGGCCCTGACAGTGCTTTAAAGAAGGATCGCACAGTGCGTGACGTCTGCCGTGAGGAAACATGGGGTGCCCAGGGAGGCACACGTGCCCTTAGGCCTGGGGCCCACAGACACCCTCCCCCATGAGAGTATGACAACTGCTAAAAGTCACAGTGATACTAAGTAACGGCAAGTCAGAGGCTCAAGTCTGACTGGGACCCAGGATGTAGAAGTGGGGCCTGGAGGGGCAGAGCCCAGGTAACAAGGAGAGGATGGGAGCTCTAGAGGAAGGAAACTGCCACACCCACCTTCCAGGTCCCCTCCTTCCAGAAGATTTTCTGACTCCCCCAACCACACGGGTGATTTAGTCTCCTCTGTGTCAAGGGCAAAGACAGACCCAGAATGGGAGAATTTTATTCAGTTCAACATTTATGATTTTCCTACTTAGTGCTAGGCACTGTGCTGTGGGGCACAGGGGTAGATAGACAATGAACTGAGTTGAGTGAGTTGTGGGGGTGAATATGGTTTCCCCATTTTCTCCCAGCTCACAGAGGGTTACTGTCCTGTGGCCTATGTGGTTTCTTTCCTTCCAGGCTGTGTGTTTTATACCTTTTCTGCTCCTCTATCCCAGGTCCTTGCACTTAGCAGGTGCCCGGTAGTTTGCTTTTTGTGTCTGGGCATGGTCAGGCAAAGCCAGATGCAGAGCCACACCATGCAGCCCTTGGGGCGATCTGAGGCACTCTTGTGGCTGGGAGAGAGGGGCAGGGAAGGTATAAAGCACATGGCCTGGCAGAAAAAAAACCACATAGGCCACAAAGACAGTAACCCTCTGTAAGCTGGGGGAAACCACATTCCTCCTCTCAACAGACTCATTTGTTAAACACAAGTGAGCACTTTCAGCCCTGATCTGGGTACAAAATCCCTGCCCCCAAAGCACTCACCATCTAGTAGGGAAACAAAACTATGGGGACATAGTTACAATATGAGGAAACAGGAACTTCACTAGAGGCATCCACCCACCCATTCATTCATTCAGGAAGTAAGCACTTAAGAAATACTCTACATGTTCTAGGCCTGCTGGGGATTTAGTAATTAACAAAGCTGACAAAGTTTCTCTTTTGAGCCTATGTTCTAGTGGAAGAGGCACAAAACAAATCAAATATATAATGTAATACAAAAAGGATACACACAAGGAAGAAAAAAATGAGACACAGTGACAGGGTGTTATAAATATATAGGGTAGTCAGGGAGGGTCTCTTTGAAATCTGAATAGAGATCTGTAGGGTGTGTTGGGGAAAAGTGTTCCAGGCAGAGGGAACAGTGAGTACAAAGTCCTAAGGTAGGCACCTAATTGGTGTATTTGGAGAAGAGCAAGGAGGCTAGTGTGGATGGGGTGAAGTGGGCAGTAGGGAGAATGGAAAATGAGAAGGTCAGAGAGATTAGCAGGGAAGACCGTACACAGAGGTTTTGTAAGTAGGGCAAGGGGCCACATGAGGTTCTGAACAAAAGGGCAGCCGTATATCTGGCTTTGCCCTACATGAAAATAAGTTCTCATTAAATAGCTGAGAATTATTTAAATCTCACTACAATCCCATCAGGCTGGCAAATAGTACTCCAAGAGGCTAAGAAAATTGTTTAAGGCCACACAGTGAGCCTGGAACCTGGGTTCAAAAGAACTGGGGAGATAGGCATCAGGCAACCTGATAAACAATGTGCCAGGAGAGCAAGGGCCCCAAGACCTCACCTTCCCCCTCCTCAATAACCCTCTTCCAGGAAAGTCTTAATGGTTATGGACTGAATGTCTGTATCTTTCCACCCCTCAAATTCATATGTTGGAGCCCTAACCCCTATATTTGGAGATGGGGCATATATGCTGGTAATTAACATTAAATTAGGTCATAAGAATGGAGCTCTGATCTGGCATTTTGTTATAGCAGCTTTGAAAGACTAATACAGATTTTGGTACCAAGAAATAGGGTGCTATTATTAAAAAAAAGCCTAAAAATGTAGAAGTGGCTTTGGAATTAGGTGATGGGTAGAGGCTGAAGACATTTTGAGGTACATGCTAGAAAAAGCTTACATTGCTGTGAAGGGGCTGTTGGTACAAATATGGTTGTTAAAGGTGATTCCGGTGAAGTTTCAGATGGAAACAAGTAACATGTGGTTGGAAACTGGAAGAAAGGCAATCCTTGTTATAACATGGCAAAGAACTTGGCTGATTGCATCCTAGTGTTTTGTGGATGGTAAAACTTGTAAGCAACAAAATTGAATATCTAACAGAGGATATTTCCAGGCAAAGTATTGAAGGTGCAGCATGGGTCCTCCTTACTGCTTTTAATAAAATTTGAGAGGAGAGATAGCACTGAAGAAGGAATTCTTACATAAAAAGGAAAACAGAACTTGAAAACCTGGAAAATTCTCAGCCTATCCATATTGCAAAAAAAATGAGAAAGTGTACTCTGAAGGGAACACTAAGGGTGTGGCTGAACAACCATTTAATAAGGAGATTAGTGTGGGTGTGAACCAGGAATCTAACCAACCATTTTAGCAGAAGCCAGGAATAGAGATGGTATTATACCAGCAGAGACACTGCCAGTTTGAACTAAAGGGGAAAGAGAAAGTAAGGCAAAATGAACGAGGGCTGTTGGACCTCTGAGATTCTACAGGACAGGGCCATATAGCTATTTGGCTGTGGACATGCTTTATCCTTCAAGAAAAGGGAAGAATAACCCCAAAAGTCATTCAGAGACAATCAGGACTGGGCTACCACCTCCATTTCAACAGGCCAGACTACCACCCAGAGCCTTGGAAACAGGATCGCCCAGTAGAGCCTTGGGGGCAGGGCTACCCCATAGAGTTGTAGGGGTGACACTGCTACCCCAGTGGGCCCAGAAGGAGGAACATCAAGCCAAACAGGATTATTCTCTCTCTTTTTTTTTAAGATGACCGGAAAGGGGATCTTTACCCTTGACTTGGTGTTGTCAGCACCACGCTCTCCCAAGTGAGCTAACCGGCCATCCCTATATAAGAATCTGAACCCGTGGCCTTGGTGTTACCAGCACCACACTCTCCCGAGTGAGCCATGGGCTGGCCCTAAGATTATTCTCAAGCCTTAAAATCTAATAGAACTTTCACTGCTAGGTTTTGGACTTGCTTGGGACCCATTACGTCTCCCTTCTTTGATTTCTTGCTTTTGGAATGGGAATGTCTATTCCACGCCTGTCCCACCATTGTATTTTGGAAGTATGTAACTTGTCTTGTTTCACAGGTTTACAGCTAGAGAGGGGATTTTGCCTTAGGATGAACTGTTTCTTGAGTCTCACCCATATCTGATTAAGGTGACATTCAGATAAGACTTTGGATTTTAGAGTTGATGCTGGAATGAGTTAAGACTCCTGGGGCTGTTGGGATGGAATGAATGTATTTCGTATGCAATAAGGACATGACCTTTGTGGGGCTGGGGTGGAATACTGTAGACTGAATATTTGTGTCCTCCCAAAATTCATATGCTGAAGCTCTAATCCCTATTGACTGTATTTAGAGACAGGGCCTATAAGGAGGTAATTAAGGTTAAATGAGGTCATAGGGTAGGGCCCTGATTCAATAGGATTAGTGTCCTTAAAAACACACCAGAGAACTTGCTTTTTCTCTCTCTCTCCCCTTATGTATGCACTGAGGAAGGCTATGTGAGAACACAGTGAGGTTTGTAGCCAGGAAGAGAGCCCTTACCAGAAAATGAAACTTGGTCTAGAACTTCCAGCCTCCAGAACTGTGAGAAAATAAATTTCTGTTGTTTAAAGTGCCCAGTCTATGGTATTTTTTTTTATGGCAGCCCAAGCAGACTAATACAGTGGTTGAAAGGTCATTTGTTCTCAGCTGAAGAAGGAGGTGAGCTTCTTGAGGGTGTATTGGGTATGACTCAGAGAGGGCACGTGGCAGAAGAGCAAGGAGCATGTGCGCCAAACAAACCTTCAGACCAGCTTCATTTCTTTTGAAAGAAAAAAGTCCAAGGAAGAAGCTGAGGCCCAGACAGACCCAGGATCTCGCTGCCAGGCCAAGCAGTCCCCTCACCCCCAACTCCAGGTTCTTATAACTTAGGAATTCCATACCGGACCTGACTCAAATGAGCTCTTCCTAAAAATACAGGAATTAAGGATCCAACAGGAAACAATTCCCTCAATGAGTCAGCACAGTACCACTGCATACCCAGGTGTGTACCTGGGTTCAAATCCAACATCCCTTCCATAATAACTTCATACAAGTTGCTCAATTTCTCGGTGTTTCACTTCCCTCATGTCTAAAACAAGAATAATAATATCTACTCTATAGGACTGTTGTGAAGGTTAAATGAGATGTCTGACACATGATAAGAATTTAATTAATATTAACTATTATTATTTTATGATCGTTATTATTACTTTGAAAGATGGGCAAAGAACATAAACAGGAAATTCACAAGAAATATAAATCACTAAGAAAAGATACTCAAGTGCACTAATAAAAGAACCACACGTTAGAACAAGATGCCACTTTTCACCCATGAGACCAAGGTGAGAAGAAACCCTGGCTGACGACGGTGGAGAAATGGGCACTCCTGAACGCTGCACATACACTGAGCATGTGCACCGGAAGCATCTTTGTGAACCTATTTAGCAACATCTACCAAAACGAGCAAGGCAGGCCCTGGTGTCTGTCTACCCAGCAGCCGGCTTCCCTTCTTCCTTCCTGGCACAGCCTCAATATTAATCCTTTCCCAGGAACTCAGGTGAACCTTTACTGGGCTAAGCCAATCCTAAAAGTCCTTTTTCCTTGCCAGTGATTGGCTTAGGCAAGGGCATGTGACATCATCCTGGCCAATGAGAAAGGAAGGGAAGTAAGGGAAGGGGCTTCTGGGAACGGTTTTTTCACACTTAAAATGGTATGGATAAAAGAATCCCTTTTTCTGCCACTGTGTGCCAGGTGTAATAAGATGAACATACTGGGGATGGCAGAGCAAAAAGGCAGAAAGACCGAAGGTGTTTAATGACAAGTCTGACCCCCAAAATTAACTGCCTTGCCTCATTTTTCATGTGAGATAACAATTCTGAGATACGCATTCCTGTGAGCTATCATTCTGAGGTAGGAATCTGTTACTTGCAAACAAAGCCTTACAAATGATAAAATGTCCTTCACCTTTGACCCAGAAATTTCACTTCCAAGAATTTAACCTACAAAAACCCTTGTACAAGTACTCAATCATATTGGCATAGGGATTATTATCTTTTAGGAGTGAGTGGAAAACTAGAAGCCACCTTAACATCCACCAGTAAAGGATGAACTTAATTAATTAATTAAATTATAGTACACCCATACCCATGGAACACAATGCAACTGATGAATCTATGTGTATTTTCGTAGAGATGACTCCATGTGTGGTTGAGGAATAAAAAAAGCAGTCTTCAGAATACTCTGTGTTGTATGATCACATCTGTGTGCAACATCTGTTTATATATAAACAAAGAGCTTGAAAGAATATTCTCCAATTTAACTGGTTCTCTCTGGGGACAAGGATCTGCCAAGGGCCAACGAGGCACAGAACACTTTCCTTTCTGATTTCCTCAGCATGGTTTGGATTTTTTGCACAGAGCAAGTACTACTATTTTAATTTGAGATACAAAATGAAATGACTGACTTAAGGTCAGTAGGGCAGGGGTCGAGTGGGAACCCGTAGGCTGAGTGCCTGATTTTAAATCCATGCTCTGGGTCTGCCAAAATGTCAAAAAAGCTGTTCTTCCTGAGAAACAGAGCAAACCGTTGACCTGAGAACCACGAAGGAAACACACTAGTTTTTTCCACTTTGGGGAAGGGTTTGAAGATGACAGAATTTTAGAGACTCATATTTTCATCAGACCAGGGAGGGACTGTTCCAGCCTCTTCAAAATCTCAGTGCCTGGCTCTATGCTTGGCATAGAGCAAGTGCTCAATAAATGGTGGTAAAATAAATGAATGAATGAATAAATAACTCATCCAACCTAACCATTTTATAGATAAGAGTGGGTGAATATTGAATAAATAAATGAGAAAAACTGACATCAAGAGAAATGAATAAGGGCCGGCCCGTGGCTCACTCGGGAGAGTACGGTGCTGAGAACACCAAGGCCTCGGGTTCGGATCCCATATACGGATGGCTGGTTCGCTCACTGGCTGAACGTGGTGCTCACAACACCAAGTCAAGGGTTAAGATCCCCTTACCGGTCATCTTTAAAAAAAAAAAAAAAAGAGAAATGAATAATCAGATAATATTAACAATTACTGAGTGGTCACCATGTATTAGGGGTTGTCACGATTGCTTTACACATAATAACTTCCTTAAAGCTCTACAACAACCCTGTGAGATAAATACCATTGTTTTCCCCATTTTGCAGAGGAAGAATCAGAAGCAGAGAAGGTAAGTGACCAGCCCAAGGTCACAGAGCTGGTACATGGTGGAGCTGGGATTCAAACCCTGGCAGCCTGGCCCCAGAGCCCATGCATATCACCATCACCGTTATTTTTTTTTATTTTTACTTTTTAAAGATGACCGGTAAGGAGATCTTAACCCTTGACTTGGTGGTGTCAGCACCACGCTCTCCCAAGTGAGCTAATTGGCCATCCCTATATAGGGATCCGAACCCGTGGCCTTGGTGTTATAAGCACCGCACTCTCCCAAATGAGCCACGGGCCGGCCCCACCATCACTGTTATTGTCTCCCGTTAAGCAATGAGACACAGCTCCAGGACCCTTCAATCTGTCATAATGCTCAAATCTTCCCCATCCCTAAAATAATTCCCTCCCCTGATCCTAAATCCCCTTCTGGCAAATACACAATCTCTCCTCCCTTTCTTGGCCACATTTCATGAAAGAGTTGTCTACACTGTCTCCACATCCTCAAACCTCCCACTCAAGTCCCCAACTCACAACAACCCCACTCCTACTCTATCACCCCACTTCATGGTGCTTGCCAAGGACCCTCCCCAACCCAAGGGTCTCCTAGTTGCTGATTCCAGTGCAGGGACAGTTTTTACTCGCCTCTTCCTGGACTCTTGGCTGCATCTGCCACTTCCTGGCTCCTGTGAGGCTGCACTCTTGGGCCTTCCTCAAGCCTCTCTGACTGTTCCTGCTCCGTCTCTGTGAGGGGTTCTTCCTCCTCTGCCCAGGCCTCAAGACGAATACTATGAGCCTCCACTTAAGGGACAATGCTCCCACTCTCGTCACTCTACACGCTCTCCCCAGATGAGCTCTTGCATTTCATGATCTCATGAGTCATGTCAATGACTCACAAATCTATTCCCACCAGGTTCACCCCCTCCCCAGTATTTCATTCTCATATCTCTTACCTTCCGTGTAGTGGTGCCCGGATGTCCAGCACCCAGGTTGCCTATGACCTCCGTGCCTTCCCTAATCCTGGACCTTCTATCTGGAATGCCCTCTCCCATACACACCTAGCCAACTTATGCTTATCCTTTAAGGCCCAGCTCAGACACTTCTGTGTCCAGAAAGTCCGCCCTGGTGCCCACCCCAGCTGGGATGGGTGTTCTTCCAACTGAACACATTCCAAACTGTGCTCAGCATCTTCTCTCCTACTCCTGCTCCTCCTCCATTATTCCCTGACTCTCTTCATAGCTCTGAGCATCACCCTATTCTCAGTCAATCCCCAATTCTCCCAGCTTTACCTCCTAACTATTTCTCCACCCTGCAGCCCCTCCCACCCTTCTTACAACCTCAGCTATCTCTCAGGCCCTCACCACTTCTTACCAACAGCTTTCAAGGAGCCCCCTCCAACCTGTTCCCATTCGGAATTCAGGGATATCTAACACATAGGCAAAGGTCACTCCCTTGCTCAAAACCCTTCTAAGTGTGCACGTGAACACACACACACACATACACACGAATGCAGGTTTTAAGAAAAGGTGAAAACTGAATAAGCTCTGTAGTCTAGTAATGTACCACTGCCAATTTTCTAGATTTGATAATGTACAACTATATGTCACCCCTAGGAGAAGCTGGGTGAATGGAACACTACGTACTATTTTTGCAACTTCTTATGAATAAAAAGTTAAAAACAAACAACTTTCCATGACAACCTACTGGGGGGACAAAGTCCAAGCTCCTCATCCTGATGCATGCAGCACCGAGGGGCACGCCTGCCCTCTCATCTGCCCCGTGGCCAGCCCGGAATGTCACATTCTGGCAACAATGAACTATCTGACTTCCCACTCTGTGCAGGACATCCTCCACACTGACTGCTTCCCACCCTGTCTAATGCCCACTGCTTCTTTAAAGTTCAGTCAAGGTGGCTTCTCTACCAGGAAGCCTTCCTTCCCTGACACCCACTTGAGCACAGCGCCCCAAGCTCACCACGACCATTGTACTAAACCCAGCTAATTGAAATGATGTGCTTATGTCCCCATCTTTCCCTCAACTATGAGCTCTTTGAAGGGAGAAGCTGCATCTGATTTATATCTGAGCAGCCCAGAGAGAGAAGTGAACCCTATTCGAAGTGTGTGGAGCTCATGAATCTTAGAATAACAGTAGAGATGTTGACATCAGTCATCACTTACTATGTACTTCCTCCCACCAGATATTGCTTTAAGGGCTTTAAATATAATTCTTAATCTTCACAACATCCCATAAGAAAGGACAAAACTATTATAGCCCCATTTCACAGATGAGGAAACTGAGGCACAGGTTTCGGTGAAATAACTGGCAGGGTTACATAGTAAGTGATGGAACTGGGATTTGAACCCTGGCAGTTAGCTCTGGAGCTCACTCTCTCACATCCCAACACAACAGTGCTCCTCCCCCTCCCACCAGGCTGCCTCCAGCCAGGGCTGCCCACCTTGCACTCACTTTTCCCAGGGTTAATTAAAGAGCAGCAGTCAGTCCAGCCTGAAGACGCACTGCATATCACGTGAACACCACCCAAGGCTGCGGCCTCTTCAAAGACGCCTGGCACTTCTGACTCACTGGGCCCTCGATGGCTTACTCAGAGAGACCACGAAAGGTTTAATTTTGCTGTCCTTGACCCCACTAGCCAGCTTTCCAGGTCTGCATTTATCCCTTCCCTACAGTCCTTATGTGGCATGTCTGCTCACCCCAAGGACCCTCTGCTCCAAGGAGGTCAGGGAGGGGTCATGCCTCATTTTTGGAGATCACCTGCAGCATGTCAACTACCTTCTAAAGCAGGGATTCTAAATAAAGAGAAGTCAGAGGCCTGTGAACTTGGGTGGGAAAACATTTACAACTTGCTTTGCACTAACCCCGCCCTGATAGCTAGCATTCCCTCCAATCTCCAACATAGGCAATACACTGCAGCAGTGTCCGAGACCTGCCTGCGACCTTGTCACCACTACAATCTCTTCTTACCATGTTTCAGTTACTGCAGACATAATGAAAAGTTCATGCTCATCACAACTTCAAAATTATGTTACAGCAGATTCAGTGCTAGATCTGGTTTGGTTTTTTTTTCTTTAATGATGACCAGTAAGGGGATCTTAACCCTTGATTTGGTGTTGTCAGCACCACACGCTCCCAAGTGAGCTAACCAGCCATCCCTATGTAGGGATCCGAACCTGTGGCCTCGGTGTTACCAGCACCGCACTCTCCCAAGTGAGCCACAGGCCGGCCCTTAAATCTTGGTTTTTAGTGAATTGATAAAGCAGCACAGCTGTAGTTTAAGAAACTTGGTTTCAGGGTTGGCTGGTTAGCTCAGTTGGGTACAGGGTGGTGCTGAGAACACCGAGGTCCAGGGTTCAATCCCCATACTGGCCCACTACCAAAAAAAAAAGGGAGAGAACTGGTTTCCTTTGTAATCCTGTGTATCTTACTTTATGCATTTAAAAACAGTACCCTCTGGGCCGGCCCATGGCTCACTCGGGAGAGTGCAGTGCTGATAACACCAAGGCCCCGGTTCGGATCCCATATAGGGATGGCCGGTTTGCTCACTGGCTGAGCGTGGTGCTGACAACACCAAGTCAAGGGTTAAGATCCCCTTACTGGTCATCTTTAAAAAAAAAAAAAAAAAAACCAGTACCCTCTGAAAAGGGTCCATGACGTCTCTGAGAAGGTTTAGAAGCTCTAGTCTAAGGAACCGTGTTATTCACCCTCACAATAATCTCAAAGGTAGGTGTTTATTATTTCACTGTCTACAGAAAAGTGAGGCTTGGAGGGGATTGGTGACTTGCCACACTGCTGCCAAGGAGAAAGCCTGCAAGGAGCTAGTGTGAAATGGAACACCCGCAAGCCTCAGCGACCTGCCACTTATTTTCTTTTCAACTGGCCACCTTGAACAGAAACCAAAGTTCAGGAAACTTCCCCCAGGCCTTCCCCACTCCTCCTCCCCAGCCCCATAAACCAAACTAAGAGTCTGCAGCAAAGCATGACCTTTACCCCCCACCCGCCTCCTGCAGTGGCCTGGTTAGAAAGGGCTTTTACTTTCATAATCTTGTCTCACCCTCCCACCAACCTGGGCCAAACTGCACAGGAACAGTTTAAACCCACATCCCTGTCTCCAGGGGCCCGGGCTCCTGCGTCCTGATCAAGACCCACTGGGTGTGGTGCTAGACTGAGATGTTCAAAAAATAACTCTCCTTTTTTTTTTTTTTTTTTAAATAGAAAAGTGAAAGAAGCTCATTGTGAAACCCTTCAAAATTACAGGCAAGTATTAAAAAAAAAAAGTCACCCAGAGTGACTTCCCAACATTGTGGAGTCCTTTCTTTCACGCAGTTGAGCTCAGAAATCCTCATGGTTGCACCCTAGGGTATTGAGAGAGCTTCATGGGCTGCTCAGTTTGCTTTGATGCCTGATGGTGACAAGGCAACAGGCTGGGGTAGTGCAATGAGCTCTGGGTTCAAATCCCAGCACTGTCCCATGGTAGGTTCCAGGGCACCTCTTTGAGCCTCAGTTTTGTCACTTACAAGATGGGGTTGATGATAACCACCTGGCAAGACTATTTTGCAGATTTACGTAGTGTGCCTCACCCAGAGGAGGTCAGAAAGTCATGTTTCTGCTGAATTGGGTGTTGTGGAAAGCACCCACAACTGCCAAAATTATCCTATACGTTTTCAGTTGGTCAACGTTGATTTCTTTGCAGTTTCTGTCTAAGCCACTCATTTTTGGCAAGGGCTGTTCGGTGGACAACCTGCTGCTTTTATTCAATTATTCAGCAAATAACCATGGACACGTTTGTGTGCAGGGTGCTCTGCCAAGTGCTTGGGTAACAAGGTTAATAAAGTCCCTGTCCTTGTGCAACTTGTAGTCAGGGGTGGGAAGACAAATAAACAGGTCAGTGTTAGAGGCACAAGACAAGCAAAGACAGAGATAAGAGTTACAAAGAAAGTAAAACAGGAAACGTGGCAGAGTGATGTGGGGTGGACTGGGAGTTTAGCGAAGGCCCTTAAGAGGAAGTGGCATTTAAAAGAGACAAGAAGCCAGCCATGGAAGAAGATGGGAGGTAGGGTAACGGTGCACCCAGCAGAGGGCACAGCAAGGGCAATGGAGCTGAGGTAGGAACAAGCTGAGAATGTTCAAGGAAAACACAGAAGGCAGCAGGACTGCAGCGCTGGAGTAAGGGCAAGCAAACAGGAAGAGGCCAGACGGAGAGCTACACACAGGCCAGGGCTGTGCTGTGTGTGTGTCGGGAAACCACTGGAGGGTTTTCAGCAGAATGACAGGATCTCATTTAAATCTCAGGAAGATCCCTTTGGCTGCTGCATGGAGGATGGATGACAAGAGGGGATGCCAGATTAGTTAAGAGGCTACTGCAGTTGTCCAGGCCTGGATCAAGGAAGATCCTCCGCCTGTAGAGGTACAGTGCATGACAAGTCCTGGGAGCAAGAGCACAGATGAACCAGGGTGACCTCTGAAAACACCAGAAGGGTCACAGCCTCAACCCTCCCTGCAGCCCTCCAGGAGGTGCTCAATGAATACTTGTTGGCTGATCCCAGCGCTTTGGAAACACGAACCAACCAGAAGACATGGCTCTTGGTCTCAGGGACTCTGATACCTTGTTCCCTTTCCACGTATCTGTGGACAGTGTAGGAAGCGTTAGAGAGTGGGTGATGCCTCAATTTTCTTCTGAAAAGCAGGGATACCTCTTACCTTGAAGGACTGTCATGACAACTAATGGGGAACTATGAGCACAAGCATGATACAAATGTTAGTGACAGCTACAATTTCCACAGATAGGAGCTTCGTGGAAACTGGAAGTAACCTGAAGGAATCAGTCCTGCAAGGCAGCTGAGACCTCAGAATCTGGAGTCCAGTAGGCCTGGCTCCATCTGACACCCTGTTCTACCACAGCTGTGCGACCTTGCATGTATGACTTCATCTCTCTGAGCATCAGTCTGCAAAATAGGGCTGCTTATAATTGTTCCTGCCTCAAACACTTGTTGAGCGGATTCAATGAGAAGGCACAGAAAGTGCCAAGCATAGTGCGGGCACACAGTAGCATTAAATATATAATGGCTGCTGTCGTGATTATCACCATTCTCATTAAGGTCGTGTTGCAGCCTCTGACACGGGGTTCAGGAACTGCTAAACCAAAGTTGACTAGACAGTTCGGAAGTCAGGAAGATGGGTTCTGAAAGCAGACAGCTTCCACGGCCCGATGGGCAAGCAGCGCTCACACACCTGCAGAAGCTATCAGGACGCTGCAAAGAAACCAACTCGCTAGAAGAAATAAATAAGGCAGGAGGGAGTCTGTAGCTGGTGCTGACAGAGAAAGGAAAACGAGCCGTTTCCAATAGGCCGTTAAATGTGATGAAAGGAGCCGGCTTCTGTGGAGGATCCTGGGAGCTGACATCTAGTAGTCACTTTGTCAGCCCAGGTCAAACCTCCAGCTCCAGTTCCAGCCGGCTTTCCTCAGAGGACACCTCTGCCTCTGATGACACTCGGGTCTACCACCGTGGTCCCCACCAGCCTCCTTTCCCCTCTCCCTTCCTAGTCCTACACGAGGCTCACTCAAGAGACGGACTGCCAGGTCCACTTTGCAACTCTGCCACTTATGCAATGTCACTTAACCTCTCTGTGCCCTAGTTTCTTCCTCTGAAAAATGGGGATAATTATAGTGCCTACCTATAGGGGGGCTGTTACAAGGATTAAATAAACTAATCTAGAAAAAAGCACTCACAACAGGGCCTGACCACTGGGGAATTGCTGGATCAGTGTCTTAAAATTAATAAAAAATGTACAAAAAAATTAATTAATAAAAAATGTAAAACTCTTCTAGCTCCTTTTGTCTGAGTTTCTTGTCCTGATCCTCAAACACAGGTTACTATCAAACATCACCAAATCTCAGGGCTTGTTTTCAGAGGCCCAGAGAACCGAAGGGACTACGGTAGCAGAGCCTGACTTGAACCCAAACTCATATCTTCCTCCTATATCGAGGTTATACCAAGTGACCTGTTCCTTCTTTAAATGTCCCTGCCTTGGGCTGGCCCGTGGCTCACTCGGGAGAGTGTGGTGCTGATAACACCAAGGCCACGGGTTCGGATCCCATATAGGGATGGCCGGTTCGCTCACTGAGCGTGGTGCTGACAACACCAAGTCAAGGGTTAGGATCCCCTTACTGGTCATCTTTTAAAAAAAATTTTAAAATAAATAAAAAATAAATAAATAAATAAATAAATGTCCCTGCCTTCGTCTGTCTCAGTGCTTCTGCTTAGAATGCCCTTTCTAGGGCCGGCCCGTGGCTCACTCGGGAGAGTGCGGTGCTGATAACACCAAGGCCTCGGGTTCGGATCCCATATACGGATGGCCGGTTCGCTCACTGGCTGAGCGTGGTGCTGACAACACCAAGTCAAGGGTTAAGATCCCCTTACCGGTCATCTTTAAAAAAAAAAAAAAAAAAAAAAAGAATGCCCTTTCTCTGGCCTTTCTCAACCCATCTCTCAAATGTTCAAATGGTACTTCTTACTTTGCCCACCCCTGGGCAAAATAAACCTTCCTCCTCTACACTAGGGCATGATTTAATTTGACAACACAATGGCTGAATGTGTCCTCCTGGCACCTCTACTGGAGCCAATGGCCCAGAGGGTGAATCAGACCCAGTTCTGTCCTTGGGAAGCTCAGGTTAATCAACCATATCTGCCTCGTCCCCAAGCTCCAAGCTCCACCGGGGTGGCAAGCCGAACACACAGCAGGCACCAAAGAACTGAACTTACTCAGATCTCCACACTCAGGGGCCAGTCCTCCTTCCACTGCTGTTCTGCCTTTTCCAGTCATGTTTCCAGAAACCTACTGAGAGTACTTTTGCTGGGCCAGCCCCACAGGGCCCTGGGACACAGAGCCAGTTCAGTAGAACCCCTGGCCTTGGGGAGCCTGCTGACCTTTTAGCTTCAGCCCCTACCCCAGTTGCATTTGCCAATTTAGACCATCCTCGTACCTGTTCTTGTCTTACATATTGGAGATGAAGGTGGCTGCAGCGGGCAGCAGCACACTCAAGAGTCATGAATGCCTGGGTTCAAATCCAGTGGGATAACCTTGGGCCAGCCACACAAATCCTGTGTTCCTCAATTTCTTTATCTGTGAAATGGAGATAGTAATGCCCACCACTCATGGAACTACTGTAAGAATCAGAATGTAAGTCAACCTCACAGCACAAAAGCAATTGTGGCTAACCCAGGAATTCCCTTCCTCTTCCCCCCCACCCCGAGGAATCCTTCCCTAACTTTTCCACATTACCCTGAGCCATCTCCCCTCTCTCCACTCCCACTGCATTAACCCCAGAATTGAGCATTTTCTTTTACTCTTATTGGCTCACTAGAGTCAACTTGCTCTTTGTAGCCAGACTATAAGTGACAAACTCAATCCCAAACCTGACTCACAGAATCTCACAAGAGGCACTTGAAAAGTAACTTGCTGAGGGAGCCCAGGACTCTGGGACAGAGTGAAGATTTGGAATCAGAAAAATGAGTGGGGAAATAAAAATTTAAAAAATAATTTTAAAAAAGAGAGAGAGAGAGAAAGAAAACTGAGTAGGAATCCTAGCTCTGCACTGTGACTTTCCAGCAAGACACTCAATCAACTCTCTAAGCCTTGGGTTTCTCATCTGGAAAATGAGGATTGAAAACTGTCTACCTGACATTGTTACTGTGGACAGATGAGCCAACATATGTGAAAGCCCTCTTGCTATAAAACAAAAAGTGCTATTTAAGAGAATATTTTCAGGTTCTCAAACCCAGAGCTACTGATGCCTCAACTTGCCTACACATAAATCTCACTGAGCTTCTTAGCTCCTAAATAATCCAACAAACCCCAAATTCTTACCTGCCCGGTCTAAATAAAAAGCCAACAGCTTAGAGCTCGCAGTATTCATGGAACACCAACCCCATCCCAGCTCAGGGACCACAAAGTTTCTTTCCCATCCTCAGATCTCTGCCCAACTAGACACAGGTTTCTCCTTCCCAGCTTACCGCACCCCCAAATCTCAAGCCTGCTTGCAGTGGATTTTGGCCAGACATCATTTCTCTCAAGAATCCAACTTCCATGGGAGGTGAAAGTGGGGAAAGAAGACGCAGAAGGTATGGCTGAATGTGTGGGGGGAGTCTTGGTAGTAGGACTAAAGATTCCTCTAGAATTTCGTGCCCAACACAGTTGCTCAATGTACTATAATTATCGCATTTGTGTGAAGATTCAAGGATCTGCATTCTGCTATTTTCATCAGACTGGATGAACCGCAGGCGCCGAGGAAAACGCAAGAAGTTGAGATGTAAAGTCTTGTGCTTAGGAGCCCAAGTCTTGTCTCGCAACCCGAGAAACGAAGTCCCCGACGGCGCTGCTGTGGCCCCAGCCCCCCACTCCAGCCCCCAGACTCGAGACTCCCACTGGGGTCCCCCCGCTAGTCTTCTCCACTCATGCCATGTCGCCACCACAGCCATGAGGTCCTATCAAAGTGAACTGTTTCTACATAATTTTTTTTCCTGGGAAAACGGCTTTGTCTCTCTCTGTGCAAAGACCCCAAAACAAGGCACCTTATAAACACTCGAACCAAACACAGTTCAAGGGGAAAGGGGGGAACGGAGGAGGGAGCAGGCCCCGGAAGGAGCCCCTAGGCCCGCTGAGGGCAGGAGGAGGACTCCAGGCCCCCCAGCCCCGTCGGGGTGGCCCCAGCCCAGGCGCCGGAGCCCGCGCCCCGCAGTCCGAGGGAGCTCCCAGCCGGCGACAGGACCCCCGCCGCCCCCCGCCGCCTGCAGGCCTCTGAGCCCGGTGACGAGCCCGCGACCGGAAACACCCCCCTGCCCCGCCGGCCCAGACCGCGCCCCCCTTTCCTGCCGCCCCCTCCCCCCGGCCCGGCTGCAGGCCCCGGATCCCCGGGCTCGCGTGGCCGCCGCAGCCGGCAGAGGCGGCCCGTCGGGCGGCCGTGGTCCCCGGTCCTCGCCGCGGCCCCTCCAACTCCGGGCGCTGCGGGGCCAAGGCGAACACAAAAGGAAGGGGGGCGCTGCGGGCTGCGCCCCTGCAGCCCCCTAGACCCCCCGCGGGGCAGCAAGGTGTCCGCGCACGCCCAGAGCTCCGGACCCCAGGAGAGGGCCCCCCAGGAGCAGATTCCAAGACGCCCCCAGGGGGCTGCAGGGGCGGCCGAGTCCCCGCGGCGGCAGGTGTCCCCGCCGCGCAAGAACTTTGAAACTTTGGGGCCGAGCTCGGGGACCGGCATCCCCCAAAAGGAGGAAATGGGGACTTGGGGCTCCCTCTTTTGGCAAGACCCCCCGTCCCGATGGCCCGGCGTGCGCCTCCTCCCCGGCCCGGCCTCTGCCCCGCCGGGCTCGGCCGCGCCAAGCACTCACCTCGGCCGGGCTGCGCTCCCCGCGGGCCTGCGCCGAGCCCGATAAATGGTATGCTATGACTAGAGGTATGATTACGTTATTATTATTAGTAATAATAAGAGTAAATGCTATTTAATTACGGGCGGCCGCATCCTGCTCCCGGCGCCGCCGCCCCGGCAGCTCCGTCCATGCGGCTCCGGAGCGCTTGACTTTCATCTCCAGCGCCCTCGGCCAGCCGCGCGCGGCTGCACCCGCTGGAGGCTCCGTCGCCCGCAGCTCTTCCTCCTCGGTCCTAGAGCGCGCGGCTCCCCTCGCCTGGCCGCGCCCGGGGTGGGCGGCGCACCTGGGAGCGGGGGTGGGGGCGTCGGGGAAGGCCCCTTCCCCGTGGGCAGCTCATGCCTGGAATCCACCTTCAGTTTCTTTCAAAGTGTCCTCCCTTCCTATGAAGGGGTTTTCTCTGCCTTTCTGGGCTGATGCTGGTCAAACCCATCTGGGTACAGGTGCTTCCAGGGAAGGCTCCCCCAAACCCTTGCTGCGTGCGCCTTTCGCAGATGAGGACCGAAAGCTCTGTAAGGAATCAGGGTCTAACTTGGTCGGGGGTCTTATGCATGGGATTTTAAAGAAAAAAATATTCAATGACACTTGTTGAAGACGGTCAGGCAGACTTTGGGGCGGGGGCATGAAGGTAAATGTAGGAACCATCGCAGTGGGGCCGTGGGGAGAGAGAGATTGGGTTCGACTTGGCATTCATCATGGGCAACCAGGAATTCATAACCCAGGAGTAGGGGAGGCGGGTGTCCGTGGGTAGAAAATTACTAAATTATTTTCAGAGGTAAGGGGGATTCTGTCCTAACCTACCTAACGAGATTCATCACTTGGGGATGTTGGGGTGGATGAGGAGGAACCTGATTAGATGTTGATGATGATCAGATATGGACTATGCGGGATTCTAGATAAACCAACTTAGCAGGATTCTTGCTAAAACTGGACAATGTAGAAGTGAATAGGCAAGTCCAAACGTCGAGGTCTAGTTGAAAAGTTCAGGGGAGCCTAAATAAAGTTCAGTCGAGGATAATTTTTTTTTTTTTTTTTTTTTTTGAGATGACCGGTAAGGGGATCTTAACCCTTGACTTGGTGTTGTCAGCACCACACTCTCCCAAGTGAGCTGACCAGCCATCCCTATATCGGATCCAAACCCGTGGCCTTGGTGTTGTCAGCACCACACTCTCCCAAGTCAGCCACTGGCCGGCCCTCTAAGGATAGAGTTTTTGTCAGGGCTCTTTCCAGAAGGGATTTGAGGCTGCTTAGAAGATCTGCTATGTAAGGGGAAATTAACCAGACAGGCCAGCTGTAAGCATCCATGGCATTTCTGGATTTGAACCCAGAGCTTCTGATTCCAAACAACGTTCATCCCACCATACCACTACTTGCCACATGGATTCTGGAGGACTCCCACATTTCCATGAGAGTTCTCCCAAATTTCTCCCTTTCTTCCTCTTCACTTTACACACAAACACACATTTATTGTGGATCAGCTGTGAGCCCGGCAGACTTTATCTTTACAAATGTTGTCTCCTCGAGGCTGGCCAGTTAGCTCAGTTGGTTAGAGGGCAGTGTTATGATGCAAGGGCAAGGGTTCGGATCCCTGCACTGGCCAGCTGCCAAAAAAAAAAAGAAAAGAAAAAGAACAATTGTTATCTCTTCTTGTGCCGGATACAATCTTAGAACTGGAGATACAGCAGTGAGACAAATTTAAAACATTTAAATACACTGTAGTAAGGTAGTAAGCGCTAAGAGGGACGAGAACCTCAGGCTGTGTTTAAAGACTTGAAAGGAGAATGAAACGCATCTACCCCTTCAGGAGTTCTTGAACTCTTCCTTCTGTGGGTGCCTTCTCACTTCTCACTACTCTTAAATTAACAAAAAGACAGCCTCTGGCATGAAGTGGATGAACATTTACATCTAGAAACAAAAGCGGAGTCTAGTGCTCCAGAAGGTCTTCAAAAACTTCATGGAAAAATTCATATTATCTTTTTTTTTTTTTTTTTTTTTTTTTTTTTATAGAAGTTTTTAATTTAATTTAATTTTATTTTATTTTTATTTTTTAGTCATTTTTTCGTGACCAGCACTCAGCCAGTGAGTGCACCGGTCAGTCCTATATAGGATCCGAACCCGCAGCGGGAGCGTCGCCGCGCTGCCAGCGCAGCACTCTACCAAGTGTGCCACGGGCTCGGCCCAAATTCATATTATCTTTGAATTCCATTTTTTCCCCTAGCCTTTAAATGATTTTTCCACTCTCATAGATGTTTAGTAGTAAATCAACCCCTGCATCGCCTGGGATAGACTCAAGATCATGGGCTCAAGGCAGTGTCACACTGAGCCTGGCGATTTCAGGAGGCTGGGTGGTGTGGTAGGGATGTCGCTGAGGTGGCATTAGGAAGACCAAGGTCCCCAGCTCTGCCACTTGCTGTCTGTGTGACCCTGGGCAATTTCACAGCATCAGTTTCTTCATCTGCAAAGTAAGGGTAAGAACACCAAGTCAACATAAAGTTTGTTTCAAGGATTACAATGAAACAATGCCTGTGAAGCATGTAGTACAGTGTCCAGCCCACAGTGAGGGCTCAATCAATGTTGGTTCCCACACCCCGTGTACAACTTACAGTGAAACACTCTTGACAACGCATCACATCAGGCACCAGGGTTGTTATCATTCCCGTTTTATGGATGAGGATGCTGAAGCCAGTTGAATGACTGCATCTTGCCTCAGATGAACTAGCTGGTAAACGGTCTGGTGATTCCACCATCCCAGACTGCTGGTGAAATAACATATCCTTAAAAGAGGACGGTCCATCTTTCAAGGGGGGTTCAGCCGGATACCAGCCCCCCATGTCTTCATTGTGGCATCAACGAGTTAAACTGTTTGGGGAGCCTGAGATGGTAAAGGGGCCTTTATTATAAAACTCCAACTAGAGGTGGGGGTGCTTTTGGAGGGCCAGGAAGCTGGCACCAGTAGGTTGTTTTCTGGGAAGCCCTGAAGTTGTCAGCAGTGCTGTATGTCCCCATATTAAAGCTGAAATAGTAACAGCCACCACTTCTCGTTTACTATGAGCCAAACACTTTACATATGTTGGTTCTCTTACCCTCTCAAAAACTCTGTGAGGTAGAGATTGTTTTTACACATTTTCAGGTGAAAAACAGACACAAAGCTGTTAAGTGACTTGGTCAACATCACACAGCTAAGAAAGAGGCAGACTGTATTTAGTCCCAAGCTTGTCCACCCATAAGGCATGATCACTGCACCATGACATGGATCTTAAATCTGGATCTGTCTCTAGTTACCCCCAAGAGCTTATTATGTGAGTAGGTCGCTGGAGATTCTGTTTCTCTGGAGGATCCTGACTGATACTTGTACCCGGTCGCTATGAGGATTAAGTGACTTATTACATGCAAAGCATTGATATAAGTGAGAGTGTTAATTTAAAATACATTCTCTGGGGCCCAGTCCATAGAATTCAGATTCTCAAAGGTGAGGGTGACATGAAAAAGAGAGAGGGAGGATCCAGGAGCCTTGAAGGTGAGATAAGCTAGCCACCACACAACTATAATACAATAGATGAAATGCAGGCGATAAAACTTGGTCACTTTTGTCCCCAACATGGTATTATAAAAATGTTCAAACACACAGAAAGGTGAAAAAATTACACAGTGAACAACCACGTGCCCTGGATTATTCTACCATTGTTAACAGTTTCCTGTATATGCTTTATCACATATTCATCCATCCATTCATCAATCCACATGACATTTTTGTTAAAAAAAAGAAACAGGTAATTTTAAACTTTCTTCTTCTTTTTTTTTTTTAAAGATGACCGGTAAGGGGAACTTAACCCTTGACTTGGTGTTGTCAGCACCACGCTCTCACAAGTGAGCCAACCGGCCATCCCTATACAGGAATCCGAACCTGTGGCCTTGGTGTTATCAGCACCGCACTCTCCCAAGTGAGCCACGGGCCGGCCCTTAAACTTTCTTCTTTATGTTCTTTTGCATTTATACTAATTTTTAAAAATTCCTGTCAGTTTTCATTAAAAAAAAAAATAAAGTTTTTGCATATTGGAACAAAAGAATTATTAAAAGAGAAGATAATCTGCTAAAAAGCATTTTTTGTTTGTTTTTTGTTTTTTTGCAGCTGGCAGGTACAGGGTGCTAAAAAGCATTTGGTATCAGGAAACCCTCCATAAACATTATTTAGAGCAGAATTTAAACTCCTCTGCGGACACGATCTCTTTCTATCTCATTCATCACTGGATTCTCAGGAGCTGGAATGGTGCCTGCTGGAACATAGATGTTTGATAACTATTTGTGGAGTGAATGCATTATTTTAATTATGGTTATTCACTGAGGTTAAAAAAAATAATGTGTTCTAATGGGGAGCCCTGGGCTTGAAGGCAGGGGCAGATTTGGTTTGAGTGTTCTTCACATGGCTGCAGCCACCCCCTCCCACCAGTGGAGGTGACCCTAGGGGACTCTCTCCTGCCTGTGGGTGAGCAGACCCATCTCTCTCCAGGGACCCCAGGCCAGCAGCCAGTTGGTTGGATCTTGGAATTTCTTTTCACATTCCTCACATGTCTGGCATACTTCAAACATTTGTTTTTGATCTGACTAAATGGCAAGTCAGCAGTCTTGGTATTTTTTAGGAAACCAGCATAAATACTATTATTTATTCCATTTACAATTGGCAATTAAGTTTGCTTTCAGGCATCAGAATGGAATTTAAAACACTCAGTTAAGGGCCGGCCCGTGGCTCACTCGGGAGAGTGCGGTGCTGATAACACCAAGGCCCCGGGTTCGGATCCCATATACGGATGGCCGGTTAGCTCACTGGCTGAGCGTGGTGCTGACAACACCAAGTCAAGGGTTAAGATCCCCTTACCGGTCATCTTTTAAAAAAAAAAAAAAATAAAATAAAATAAAATAAAATAAAATAAAACACTCAGTTAAGTAAACCAGACTAATCAGAGGCAGCCTGCTTTTCTCTTCAAAACATTCTTTAAAAGAAATAATGCTGCACAACAGAGAAAGGTCTGAAATACTACCCCTCTCCTTATTCCCCTCACAGTCACCTCACACTCACAAAGTGACTTGTTTTGTGTGTGTTGAAAAGGACCCTAGACACTTGGCTTCTGCTGTCTCTTGTCTAAATCACCGTGTAATTTAGGCAGGTTAATTGACCTCTGAAAGCCTTAGGTCTTCATCTGTTGAAATGAGGAGGGGGTGGCCTAGGATGGTTCTATTCATCTGTCAAAAGCTATGACTCCACTTCTTGGGCCAGGCAGACTAGCTCTCACGTGGTAACCCTTTCCTGAGAAAGGTCAGGAAAGAGAGAGAGAGAGAGGATGCCAAGCATGTTGCGGAGATGATTCTGGACTTTTCTTTTTCTTTTTTTTAAAACATGACCAGGATCTTAACCCGTGACTTGGTGTTGTCAGCACCACAGTCTACCAAGTGAGCCACAGGCCGGCCCTGATTCTGGACTTTTCTGACTCAGTGTGCACCCTTGAGCAAACTCCTGTCTCCTTTTCTCCCCATCTGTAAAGGGGTTTGAGGTAGAATCTACATCACTAGGACGTGCTGTCAGGCTGGGTTTGTGATTTTCAGCTGTGAAGGTGAACACCTTCAGGAGAACATGTACTCTCTCCAATGTTCCACAAGCCCCACCAGGCCCCGTTACTTCTGTTACTGCCTTGGCCCTCAAGGGTCATTGAATTTCTGCTATCTAAGAATTCCCTTCCAGTTCTGAAAATCCCATGATCCATCAGCTGAATGAGGAAGGGGAAGATCATCTAATATGTTCTGCCGCCCACCCTCCTCTTTTCTTTGGAGGTCTCTATCTGAGGACCCAGGAAAGTCTCAGAAAATAAAACTGGGAAAGGGAGCCTGGGGATCATTGCGAGGAAAATCCAGCCTGATTTGATCAGTCCTCGCTGGAAGCAGCACAGGCATAGCATCAGACCTAATTGGGAGTATCTCAGCCTTCTCAGATGATGATTCATTTTAAGCAAACATCCGGTGACCCTGACTAGAGTCTGGTTTAAATGAGGAAACCTGAGGCAACTATGACCCACCAGGCCCAGAGGAGATACTGCCAGGATGGATACAGTTCCTGCCAAGAAGACCCTCCCCGGCTGAGGAAGAAGCTGCCAAGAATACTATTAACTCTGAGTGTGAAAAAGCCTCAGAGCTGCAGGCCAACTGCCATGGGGACTTGCAGCTTGCTGTGGACACCTGCAGGAGGGTGAGACTGATTCTGGCTTGAGTGATGTAGAAAGCCTCCTGGATGATGTGGCATTTGATTTGGGCCTTACAGGCAGACAACAGGAAGGAGAGTGGAAAGAGGACCCATATCTCAGTAGTGTGTGAACCAGGGAAGTGACATTTGGTCTGGAGCTTCAGTTTTCTCATGTCTGTGCTCTCAGAAGGATGGTAATGATGCCCGCTTTGTGGTTGTAAAGATTAAATTAGCTGTGTGTAAAAGGGTCTGGCACAGTTTAACTCCGAATTGCAGGTAAAGCAAAAGCATGTGGTGGCCGAGTTGTGAGAGGTAATTCTGGAAAAGAAGGCCCCATATGTTGATGGCGATTTTTTTTTTTTTTTTTTTTTTTAAAAGATGACCGGTAAGGGGATTTTAACCCTTGACTTGGTGTGGTCAGCACCACGCTCACCCAGTGAGCGAACCGGCCATCCGTATATGGGATCCGAACCCGGGGCCTTGGTGTTATCAGCACCGCACTCTCCCGAGTGAGCCACGGGCCGGCCCGCGATTTTCTTTTGATGCTAGAGTTTAGGGAGATGTTTACTTTTCTCTTTATCTGATTCTGTAATGATTGAAGTCTTTATAACAAACACCTTATTTTATGATTTAAAAGTTCTTTGTTAGGGCCGACCTCTTGGGAGAGTGTGGTGCTGATAACACCAAGGCCACGGGTTCAGATCCCTATATAGGGACGGCCGGTTCGCTCACTTGGGAGAGCGTGGTGCTGGCAACACCAAGCCAAGGGTTAAGATCCCCTTACTGGTCATCTTTAAAAAAAAAAAAAAAAAAAGTTCTTTGTTAAAAAAAGAAAACCTAATTGTATTTTTGTACTTAAAAAAATTAAAACCTGCAGAAAACTTGAAGAAATGTTCAAAGAACTGCCATGTATTCTTCACCCAGATCCACTTATTTGCCACATTTCTGCATGTTCTCTCTATGTATACACACATTTTTAAAAGTCATTTGAAAATTAGTTGCAGACATCATGCCCCTAATTATTTCAGCATTTTTCCCTAGGAACAAGGGCAATCTTTTACTCTAAGGATGTAGAGGAAAAACCAAAGTGCTTTTGCTATTGTCTCACTCAACAATCAACACATAATACTCTGTGACCCCAGATGTGTGTGGGTTTTCTGGAGATAGCACCAGATCCAGTAGATTGAGGGCTCAGTCCCACAAGACTGCTCCCTATTTCCATTACAAGCCCCAGGTTGTTTTACTGGTGCTTCTGACCGACTGGCTATAAACTGGGATTCCCAGACCAACTCCTTTGGTTTGCTAGAGCTGCTCACAGAACTCAGGGAAACACATATTTATATTTACTGGTTTCTTATAAAGGATAATACAAAGGATACCAGTGTGGACATGCATAAGCAAGGTTATGGGGGAAGGGGCTCAGAGCTTGCATGCCCTCCCCAGGAAGCATGCTTCCCTCCAGGAACCTTCACATGTTCAGCTATCTGGAAGCTCACTGAACCCTGTTCTTGGGTTTTTACGTAGACTTTATTAGGTAGGTATGATCTTTAAGTCATTAGCCATTGGTGATCAGTTTAACACTCAGCCTCCTCCCCTCCCCCGAGGTAAGAGAGTGTGTGAAAGTTCCAACCGTCTAACCCTGCCTTGGTCTTTCTGGGGACTGGCCCCCATCCTGAAGCTACCAAGGGGCTGCCAAGCATCAGTGAAGTCATTAGCACACAAAAAGGCACTCACCACTTTGAAAATTTTAAGGATTTTAGGAGTTGCATGCCAGGAAACGGGGACAAAGACGAAATACAAATTTTACCCTAAGACACTTACATAACCCAGTACCACAATCAAAGCAATACACATAACATTAATACAATACTAGGGCTGTCCGGTTAGCTCAGTTAGAGAGCAGCCTTATAACACCGAGGTCAGGGTTCGGATCCCCTTACCGGCCAGCCGCCAAAACGCCACCACCACACACGCTACTATTATCTAATACAGCCAAACTTTGCTAATTGTCTTAATATTGTCCTTGCTAGTAATCCCCACCCACCCAGGCTCCGATCCCGGACCACGCATTGCATTCAGTTGTCATGTCTTTTTAGTCTTTATTTGACAACAGTTCCTCAGCTTTTGCCTTTCAAGACGTTTTTGTTAGGGTACAGGCCGGTTTTTCCGCAGCATGTCCCTCAGCTTGGGTTTCTCTGGTGTTTCCTCGTGAGTAGATTAATACACACACTGTTGACTGGAAGGTGATGCCGTGGCCTTCTCAGTGCATCGCATCAGTAGGTGTGCGACGGATGTCAGTCTGTCCTGCCGATGTTAACGTGGATCACTGGATTAAGGTGGTGTCCACAGAGTTTCCCCACTATGGGGTTACTAGTTTCCCTTTTTAATTATCAAATAATTCGTGGCTTTATATGCGGAAGCCTTCAAATATTCTTTCAACTTCATGACAAAAAAAAGGGGGGGGGGGAGTCTTTTCTTTCAGGACATGGACACTTACGAATACTTCGTACTGAAGAGACCCTGCAGCGAGCCTCTGGCAATACCAGACTTTGTCAATGAAGTTACGTGAACTTGAACCTTTCGGGAAGGGCCGAGCCTCCCGGCCGCAAAACCTTAAGGGAACTGTAGTCTCTCCGGGCTCTCTCCGCCGAACACAACCCTTCGGTCTCCACGAGAAAGAGCCCGAGGCCTTCGAAAAGGGAGGGCCAGGCGGCGGACGGCGCGGGCGCCCTGGCGCGGTGCATCATGGGACTTGTAGTTCGCGCGCGCGCCCCGCTGCGGCCCGCGCAGCACGACGGGACTCCCATACCCGACAGGCCGCGCGCGCGGGCCGAGGTGACGCCGGCCTGGGCCTCGAACAAATCAAATCGGAGGAAAGAAACTGCCGGCTTTCAAAATCCTCCTCCTCCGCCATCATCCGCAGCTGTGCGGAGAGCAGGTGGTGTGAGGGACGTGAGTGACGAAGAGCCTCGCGACAGACAAGTGGGTTGGGCACCGGGACCGCAGGACCCGCTGGCGGCGACCCCGACTTGACCGGACCCTAAATCAGCCTCCGCCCCGCCGAGCGGAGGCGCGCGCGCTCGGGTCGCCTCACGTGGCTGCGCCGCCTGTTTACGGTAGGATCGGGGTCCCTTTTCTTTCTCCGTCACCTGCCTGGGATGGGTGGGGGACGCGGTGTGGCCCTGGAACTGGGCGAGGAAGCTGCGCGTGCCCCTTCGGCCTTCGCCACCTCGCCTTCGACAGCCGAGCGCGGAGCGGGTGGCGGTGGGAGTGGGGCTGCTGGGCGGCGCTGGCTGCTTTCACAGGTGGGGAGACTGAGGCTCAGAGAGGGCGTCTGACTCTCCCGAGCCGCCCATCCTGCAGCTGCCAACAGCGGTGTGTCATGGGAGCATCGGTGTCAAGGGGAGGCGGCGCGAGTCGGCCAGGGCTCCTGTCATTTACGGCCTGCGTTCGCGCGTCGCTGCCCCGCCGCCGCCTCCCGGTAGGCCCACGCCCGCGGGGTGCCCGGGCTGGCGCCGCTGCTCCCGGAGTCGGCGTGAGTCACTGCTGACGCCTGTGGGAGCGGGGATGTGCACCGAAGCAAGGCTCCGACGCTGCTGCCGAGAGGGGAGAGGACGGTGGTCTTTGCATTGCCGCTGACCCTCTGCTGACCTTGGACAATCAGTCTTTCTCTCTGTACTTCGGCTTCTTAGTTTTTAAGGTGGATGAGGTGTGGGGGGATGTGTGTGCGTGCGTGCGTGCGTGCGTGTGTGTGTGTGCGTGCGTGCGTGTGTGTGTGTGTGTGTGTGTGTGTGTGTGTGTGTGTGTGTGTCCCCTCTCCTGTACTGAGAAATGGGCCCCTTCAAGCTGAGAAGTTCTGTGTCCCTATTCCATCTGGAGACACTCCCTACTACGGCTACCACCTTTCAATCTTCCAATTGTCCCATCCCAGAACTCTATGAGGTAGTGGGGTTTCAGGTTAATTTTTATTCAGTTTTTTCCCATCATCCTTTCAGCACCTTCTGTGCGGCCGATAGAGCGATCCTGTCAAAACACAGGTGGGATCAGTCTCTCCCCTGGTGGAAACTCTCCAGAGGCTTTCTTTGTCACTCAGAGGGGAACCACAGTTCTTAAAATGGCCTTTGTGACCTGGCTCCCTTGTTAACTCTCTTCTCATCTCTTGCCGACTTTCCCCCTTGCTCTCTGTGCTCCAGCCCCACTGACTTCCTTGCAGTTCCTCCAGCCCCCTGTCCGCAACAAGAGCTTTCGCGTTTGCTATTCCCTGTGCAGGAGTACTCCTCCCCCAGATGTCTGCGCGGCCCAATCCTTGATATCCTTCAGATCTTTGTTCTCTACTAAGGTTACCTTCTTTAATCATTTTACTTTAAATTGCAACTCCCCCAAGGTCAAGGGTTCAAATCCCTTGACTGGCCAGCTGCCCCGCCCCAAATATATATATATGGCAACTCCCCCCAAAACTCCTTACCCTTTTCCCAGTCTAACATACTAAATGCCTTGTTTAAAACACATGCTTCAGGATGGCAGGATTTTTGTTTCATTTACTGCTGTACTCCTGGTACCTGGAATAATGTCCAGCACATAGTAATAGTAGTACTCAGTAAATGTTTTGTTGAATGAATGAGTGGATGCCTTACCCAGAAGAATAATTGATGAAGATGAACAGACATAGACAAATGAGGGTGATAATGAGAAGGGGATCGGAAGCTGGCTGTTTGAGCCCAGAGGAGGCCTGGGGATGGGTGGGGAATGTGCTATCACAACTGTATCTGAAGATGAGGAGTTTGGGGGAGGAAGCCTCTGGATAGTACTTGCTAGTTTTGTTCCCCATATCACTCTTCCTTGGTCACCCCTGATTACCTGCCATTTCCTCTCTGGGGAAGTGAAGCTTTCCATTCTGTCAGTCTGATGAGCTCCAGGCTGGAAGCTCCTTTTCCTGGCAACTCTATCCCTGGCCTATTGTGATGGTGGCTGTTGTGATGTAGAGACATTTGGTCTCCTAGGTACCCCTGAGGGGCCACCACGGCCTGTCCAGTCTCCTGGCCAGGGCTGAAACCAGAAGTTCCGTGGGCTGACCCCTGTGCCCCAGCCCCAGAGTCATGCCAGCATGGGCGGTGAGGCATTCCTTGGGATGGATGACCTGGACCCTATAGCCATCTATGTCCTGTTTGAGGAATGGGACCCTCAAACAGTGAGCAGCCAAGATGATCAGGCAGGTGTGTGCTTGGGACAGACTCCTTGCAGCTACTGGTCTGGGACTTGACCACTATTCACTGGGGGCCCAGGAAATGGGCTACTCACATGGCTTTGCTGGGTGTCCCAGCTAGGCAAAGGAGAACATATATTAAGATGGTAACTCTTCAGAGGCTAAAACATTAATTTCCTGCTTTCTGTTACCTCCTCTACCTTTCTAGAACTGTTCCTTCTCTAATGCTGTTGTCATTTTCTCTCAGCAGTTTAGCTTTTGGGGTCTCCGTAGCAGGGGAGGGTGGGTTCAGGCATCAGAGACAGCTAATGTCCTACCTGTCCCCCCAAGACCCCAACCAGAGGCCCCAGGAGATTCCTCCCCTTCTTAATGCATCTTTGGTCTCCTCAGTTTATAGATCTCCGGAGGAGCCCACCAACGTGGCCACCATGGCCTCTGAAGACATTGCCAAGCTAGCAGAGACACTAGCCAAAACCCAGGTGGCTGGGGGACAACTAAGTTTCAAGGGCAAGAGCCTCAAACTGAACACTGCAGAAGATGGTGAGTTCCTACATGGGTTGGCCAAGGGGAGGAAGAGGAGAAAGTGAGTGAACACTTACTCGTACTAGTTGTCAGGCTCTTTTAGCTATGTTGTCTCCATTACTTGTCTTAGCAACTCTGTGAAGTAAGTGTCATTGAGCCCATTCTAACATTGAGTCTCCAAGATGACCTGCCCAATAGCACACACAGGCCTCCCTGCTGGTCTGCCTGTTTGTTGTGGGCAGCCCTTTGGGTACTTCATCACTCAGAAAGAGGGGATGGTTCCTCATCAGAAGCCATGGTTAGTGGCAATTCTAAGACACACCCCCGACTTCTGATTTCATATCTGGTGCTCATCCCCCTTCCATCTTCACCCCCGTGATCCCGGTTGGGCCTGGGGATGTCTGCTGCCTTCTCCAGAACTGAGGCCCTTGTGGAGCTGCATTCAGCAACACTCAGGGAAAAAAACAAAAAACACTCTGGGGGCTGTCTGGTTAGCTCAGTTGGTTAGAGCATGGCCTTATTACACGAAGGTCAACAGTTCAGTTCCCCATACCAGCCAGCTGCCCCCCCCCCAGTCCCCCCCCAAATAAATAAAACAATGCTCTGGGCCCTCTAGGGAGGTTCTGGTCCATGCAGCAAGATACCCCTGGGAGACGGATGGATGCTTCTGTGTGTGTACAGGCACTGAACTGCAGAGAACTAGGAATCAGAATGCAGGCCAACTCTAAATCTCCTGGTGTCAGGAAGCAGAGGCACCTACATCAGTACCCGTCAAGGCCTCTTGGGGTTCTGGCCCAACCAGAGAGACTGGTGTAGACTTTCCTTGTTGTCATGGTGTGCAGGCAGTCTTGCTCACCTCCCCCGGGTCAGAGACTGAGTGAGCCCTTGGTTTCCTGGGAGCATTGTGTGATGCACATTCCTAATATCTCTAGGGCCTTAAAATTTCCAGCGTTTCTCCCTGTGCTTTTATCTCTTTTGATTCTTGCATCATCCCTGTGGGAGATAGGTAGAAATATTACCATATTATAAATAAAGGAAAAGGATTTAGGAGACTTAAGTAATGCCTAAAGTCATACAGCTGGTAAATAGCAGAGCCAGAATTTTAACAGAGTATTTAAATGGTATCTCAATTTATTTTCACAAAATCCCTTGAGATAGGTTTTATCCCCATTTTGCAGATAGGGAAACTGAAGCTCAGGGAGGTGATTTGACTTGCCTAAGGGCATAGCTATAAATAGTGGAGCTGGGATTAGAATTCAAGTTTGTCTGACTCTAAAATCCATGCAGGTAACTTGTCCACTTCACCAGCATAGGCTGGACATGGTGTCTCCCATTGTGTAGGTCACCAGGGATGCCCAGCCTTACAAGCTCAGCTCTAAGGAGCTTCTAACCTGGAGTAGGAATGAGGTACCCAGATTAACTAACAGGAGACAGAGTGAGAACATAAGGGACGTGAACAAGGGCTGTGGGAAGTAAGGCGGGGAGAGGGATCACTTTTAGCTTAGGAGGGCCCAGGAAGTCTCCATGGATGAGGTGGTATTTGAACTGTTCTTGGAAGATGTCTTTAAGAAAAAAGGACACCACAGGCAAGGAGAACCATGTGAGTTAGTCACAGGAGCTGAGACACATAGGGTAGGCTTGGGAAAAAGGAAATCAGAATCTCATACAGAGATCAGGGCAGAAGCCCTCGCAGGCTGTGCTGAGGAGCCTGGAGGCCTAATCATGGGCCCAAGATAGAGCTGGGAGTGAGCCGGTGTGTGAAGAGGCCACAGAACTGGTAGTAAGAACAAGGCTCTTTTCTCTCCTCAGTAAGTCATTTAAGGACCAAAGAAAGGCCTTTCTGCTTTCCGTGGCAGAGCAGTAAGCATCCCCAACTCTGTGAGGTGGTAGAGGCTGCAAAGAGAAGGTCCTCTCAGACAGCTTCATGACAATTGGTTATTCAGGGATGATTGGGACCCATCCCTGACCTGTTATATTAGGAGTAGTGTTTTCCAATTACGCTTAACTCCATTTGGATTGAAAACCAAGGAGAGAGACAAGCGTACCTGTGACCCCTGTCCCCTCCTGACCCTGCTCTTTCCATTTTGGTGCATTTCCTTCACAAGTTTTCTGCTTGTGACTCTCCACAAGGCTGAACTTGTGGACAACACAGTGCTTATGTGTCTGTGTAATTACATCACTTATACAACATAAGTCGAGTCTTTCCTTGGGGTCCTGGCATCTCTGTCACCTTGTTTTTAAGAACTGTGTAAACAAACATTCTCTTGAGCAGCCATTATTTCTCCTCGTTGACTTGGCCAGTCTCTGGATGTAGAAGGGGCATCCCAGCCCTTGCCCTGGGTACGACCTGCAGAGGAGGCCTGGTCCACTGGGGCCTTGGAGATGCAGCCCCAGAGTAGTCACCCAGGAAAGTGGAGGTGGAAGGGTTAAGGGCCTTCTCTGCTGGGGGCTGCATCATATCTGTGGTCTGCACAGAAGCAAGAGTTCAGAGAGAAGCACATAGGTTCATTTTTGGAAAATCAGTCTGAAACCTGGCTCTGCCATTTTCCTATAACTCCTGAGCAGAGTTGCTTCATTCCTTGAAATCTCAGCTTCCCCTTCTAGATAATAGGAGGCTACTACCTGTCTAGCCTTCCTTGTCATGAAATGAGGAATGGCAAATGAATGCCAGTCACCACTTTCTAGATGTGTGACCTTGGTATACATTTACTTATCTCTGTGTCTTAATTTACCCAATTGTAAAATAGATGTAATAGTAACTATCTTATTAGATGTGTTGGGGGATGTATAAGTTCATGTGTGTAAAACACACATATTTGTGTTATGTGCTCATCTCTGGGGGACGTAGCAGTGAGCCAAGGCAGAGGGAGTCCCTTTCCTTACAGAGCTCATGACCCAGTGAGGAAGGTAGTGTTAATAGAGTCGCCATATAATAATCAAGTTATCATTTAAACAGGTATAAAATTGTAGCAGACTACACTTGAGAGATCCAGGGGCTGAGAAGCCTGTGGAGTGGAGATCTGACCTGCTTGGGGAGGTTAGGCAAGGGTTCCTAGGAAGGGATGCTGCAGTGGAGGAGACGGGGAGGGAGAGGGAGATGTATACAGAGACACCCCCCCCACACACCGCTTGGACAGCTTCTTAGGGAGCCCCTTACAGGTTGCAAATCACACCTTTCTCAAGACCCTTCTGTGATCTTCATAAACCGTAAGGTCAAGTTCAAACTTTATTTCCCACACACATCTCCATCTCTTTCCTATCATGTCACCCACTCCATCTTTTGCCAGCCAGACTGGATTTTGTTTTCTTTCATGTAACTTGTGTGTTTTTGTTCAGATTAAAAAATTAGTATATGTTCATTACAGAATACAGAAACACTCAAAGAAGGGGGGATATTCATTATCACATAGCCCAAGGATATAATAACTACTGTTAATTTTGGTGCATTTTCTTTCTAGTGTAATAGTGTTTTTTTTCTTTTCTTCTGAACATAGCTGAGTGGGGGTTTTTTGTTTGTTTTGTTTTTAAATAATTAGGATTCTATTCTAGATCCTTTAAAGGCTGTTTTAGGGCTGATGGGTTAGCTAAGTTAGTTAGAGTGTGGCCTTATAACACCAAGGTCAAAGGTTCAGTTCCACTTACTGGCTAGCTGCCATAAATTTTTTTTAAAAATAAAAGCTGCTTTATAACCTGATATGAGAACATTTTACTGCAGATGGTGAAAAAATGAAGAATCACCCATAATCCACCTTTAACACTTTTTAACATTTGGTTTCTATGCTTCTGGACCTTGTTTTATGTGTTTTATGTGTGTGTGTGGTGGTATATGAGAGACTGTGTGTGTGCGTGTGTGTGTGTGTGGGTGCATATAACATTTTTACAGTGTGATCAGGCTAAACACTGTTGGACATCATTTTTCACTTATCACTATAACATGAGTATTTTCAAAAAAACACCTGTGTCACCATTCATAATGACTTTAGTGTAACTAATATGTATATAATATATATGTTATATAAATAACATACATAACAAATTGTATATTATACCACGCAATCCTCTCTTGATGGACGTTTAGGTGGTTTGGAATTTTTCATCATAATAAAATAGTACAGTAATGCTCAAATATCCCACGTGAGTCATTTAACATTGAAGGCCTTTGTGCCATTGTGCCTGCTGGTCCTCTGATTTGGGTGCTGTTTCCCTGCCTGGCATAGCGCGCTTGCCTCCTTGGAGGCTGCGCATACACCACGCACTTGGCAAAGTTGTCATTGCTCCAAGCAGCCAGTTGCTCTTTTCCCTTGGCTCTCAGCTTTTATACATGCCTTGTTTTAACACTCAGTACAGAGGAATTGTCTGTGTAGCTGTGTCCCCTGCTAGGCTGAGCCTGTCTGATTCTCCTTTGTAAGCCAGAACCCTGCCATGGTGTAGGTGCACCATAACTGTTGGAGTGTGAGTGACAAGGTGGGTGCTAAGCTAAGCTCTCTTCTGCCTCAGCTGTTCATGACTCCAAAAGCTTAAGGTTCTATTCTTTGGTCCTGGGCAGCTAAAGATGTGATTAAAGAGATCGAAGACTTTGACGACTTGGAGGCTCTGCGCCTGGAGGGCAACACGGTGGGTGTGGAAGCAGCCAGGGTCATCGCCAAGGCCTTAGAGAAGAAGTCGGAGTTGAAGGTGAGATCTGCAGGGTGAGCAGGCCCAGTTTTGGCTCACATCGCCACAACCCCTCCCTATATCTAGACTCTCCTGGGCCCCTGCTTTATGAACTTTCACCTGAACAGCTTCTCCTGGCCTCTCCGAAGCACATGGCACTGGCCAGGGCCCCTCTCCCTGTAGTAAGCAGACACTGAGATTGTGTTATTAGTGCAGGGGTTTATTGGGGTAACACCTGTGAAAGATAAAGTGGGGAGCCTACAGTTCATGAGGCAGATGTGACACCTGTGAGGAGGGAAGGCTGCAGAAGTAGCCATCAGGAGACTTTGACACATCCACCAAGCTGAGAGCTCCAGAGCAAAGATTCCCCCTTAAAGGAGTCTTGTGTTGGACAGAGATGGCCAGGCTTCAGCTCAGATGCTGGTGGATTGGGAAGGTGCAGCTAACTACTCCTAACAGCTGAGGCAAGTTCTTTCTTGGAGGTTAGATCCAAGTGGGACCCCTTCTTGGCCAACACAAAGACCAGTTCAGATTCTTCTGTTCCGGCGTTGCCAAAGTGGGTTCCACTGAACACTGGTCTTTCAATATGCCCTGTAAGAAAAGTGAGGGTGTCATGTGATCAGAATGTCAGAGGGATGTCACTGTATGTTCCCCTCCCCCAGAATCCCAGTGTGTGTTAGCATGTTAAAGTCTGAAGAGTTGTGAGCTAGGGAGACCTATGCGTCTCTTAATGTGTATGGGGCAAAGCTTGTGTGTATTATGTCATTCGACCTCACAGCAACCAGCTAAGAGACTAGGTTGAGTCTCCATCTTATAGGTCAAGGGAACTGAGGCACAGAGGGGCTGATTAAATAGCCCGGGGTCATAGACCAGGTATGTGGCCTAGCTAGCCACCTGTCACCCCGCACTCTCCTGAGTGAGCCACGGGCTGGCCCCCACTATACTTTCTGAAGGGAGGGAATACAGGTCCAGGGGCCATGACAGGAAACAAAGTGGATTTGCCCTGGAAGGGCCTGCAAGCTAGTTTACAGAGTGGCCCTTGATGTTTGTTTCCACAGGGAGATCGTGGTCAGGTTATACCAAGGCAATGATTGTTTCTCCTGCCCAGGGCTTGGACTTTCCCTGAGCATAAGCTGGGCTGTTTTCCAACAAAAGAACTCAGCCCTCTCTGTAACCTGTGCAGAGCAGGAATGGAGGAGCTGTGAGCCTGCAGGATGTGGCAGGAGCTGAGCTTTGGCATCCAGGGCCTGGGTTCAAGGCCCAGTGCCAACACCTTATTTGTGTCATATGGCCTTGCACTGAACTCTGCTCTGAGGCTGGGCTCTTTTATGAATGGAGCTCTTCCTCTTCCCTCAGAGGTTGTTGTGAGAGAGCCTGGCCTGTGGGAGTGCCATGTTCATTTTGGCACCCCGTGCAGATCCAGCGCCTTGAGTGCATCTCCCCACCCCACCATCTCAGGCCTGCCCCTGCAGGAAGAAACCCAGGGTGGTGCAGGGTGGGAGCTGCCCTTGATGGCCCACAGTGTTCTGGGCCTGGTGCTGATGCAAGATAAGATGTTACCTCCCCTGCCGCAACAGTGCACAAGTGAGGTCTTTTTTTTTTTTTTTTTTTTTACTTTTATTTTTTATTTCTTTTTTAAATTTTATTTTTATTTTTATTTTTTTTTTTAAATTTTATTTTGTCGATATACATTGTAGCTGATTATTGCTCCCCATCACCAAAACCTCCCTCCCTTCTCCCTCCCCCCTCCCCCCCAACAATGTCCTTTCTGTTTGCTTGTCGTATCAACTTCAAATAATTGTGGTTGTTATATCTTCTCCCCCCCCCCCCCGGTTTTTGTGTGTGTGTGTGTGTGAATTTATATATTTTTAGCTCCCACCAATAAGTGAGAACATGTGGTATTTCTCTTTCTGTGCCTGACTTGTTTCACTTAATATAATTCTCTCAAGGTCCATCCATGTTGTTGCACACAAGTGAGGTCTTGATTGGTGAGCCCAGGGCCACACAACGAGGAGTGGGCTGGGATAGAGCCCAGATGTCAGCCCAAGCTCTTAAGTCTTCTGCAGTTCACTTGGAAATTATGAAGGCTAGAGTACAGAGATAGAGTACCAGGGACCAGACGGGGAGTGACAGCCTGGGGTCAGCTAAGTCAGGATTGGGACCCTGGCCTTGTGCCATGGAGTTTCATGCTGACCCTTTAGCTCATCAGCATGGTTTGGGGAACTTCAGGGTGAGATGCCAGTGTCTGCTGTAAGAGACCAACGTGCTCAGGCTGTGGTGCATATTCCTGGCCCTAAAGACTTGTGTGCAGGTGTAACTCACTGAGTAGAACCCATATGGAGCATCCAGCTGAGGTCCCAGGTGTGCTAGTGATTTGGTTTATTGAAGAATGTGATAATTTTTCTACAAATATCAACTTCCCTAGTACATAAGGTTGGATTTAGTTCATACATTTTAAGGACTGGCTGTCTGGGGGAAAGTGGTTTTCCCTGTATCCCATCAGTCCTGGGTTTTGCCCAGAGAAAGCTGAGGTTGCCAGGGTTTTATTTTGGGAGTGGACACAGCAACCAGTATTGGGGGATAGAGCCGTGTGCATAGAGACCAAATTCTGCTGGCCAGTGTGACATACATCCAAGTTATGTGGCCACCACCTATGTGACATTTGCCTAATACTTTCTTTAAATTATTTAACTTTTAAGTAATTTCTTTTTTTTTTAAAGACGACCTGTAAGGGGATCTTAACCCTTGACTTGGTGTTGTCGGCACCATGCTCTCCCAAGTGAGCTAACCGGCCATCCCTATATAGGATCCAAACCCGCGGCCTTGGTGTTATCAGCACTGCACTCTCCCAAGTGAGCCACGGGCCGGCCCCTTTTAAGTAATTTCAAAGCAGATGTCATTTCTATAAATGGAAAGCCAGTGTTCATTACAATAAAAGAAATAAATTAGTGTTATTGAATTCTGATTTGACACTGTTGCCACCTAACAGCTCTGAGCCTAAGGCCTGCTCTCCCTTTGTTTAAAAAGGTATAGATGGGCAAGAAGTGGAGAGGTGGGCAAGACCCACCAGCCCCAAACGGGGCCCGTCTTCTGGAGGTGGTCAGAGGGGTTGAAAAGACACTTGGAAAGAGTAACTTCCTTGATGCTGAATCCCATATTGTTTACTTTTGTGTTCCTTCATCTCTCAGAATCATGTCACATGTCCAGCCAGAGGATCGGGCAGGTCAGGGATTTTTCTGACTCTTCTGCTGAGCCCCCCGTGGCCCTTGGGGGAACTTGACATGAGGAAAGGCCTTCAGGTCCCACCAGCTTCTACCAGAACTGGTTTAGCTTTTGCTGACAAAGCCCTCATTAAGAAGTCTTACAATGCTTGGGTAGTTCAAGTCCACTTCAGGCTGCCTTGGAGGGTCTCCAGCTAATTCTTCTGTTCTTCCTCCTGCCACAGCGATGCCACTGGAGTGACATGTTTACGGGGAGGCTGCGGTCTGAGATCCCACCAGCCCTGGTAAGTGGGCGAGCTCCTCCCTTCCCCAGTCACAGGGACCCCTTTGGCTGTTCCCAGGACCTTTTCTCACAGTGGGCACTTTCTGGAGACTAAGATAAGCCCCACAGGTGCTGAGAGGGAAGCCAGGCAAGCCCAGCATGTGCTCTGTGTCCTGACAGGAGGAGCTTGTGAAGTCACAGGTGATCAAAGTGGGAGGAGCCAGAGGTGGAGGACTCAGATGAAGGAAGTAGAGACCAGGAATTCCCGGGGTTCGTCCTGAGCTTTGGCCCACCCTGTGGACTTCACTCCTACACGATTATCCTTTCTTTCCTGGCACCACCTCCCTGCACCCTGTGGTCCTGCTCCCTCTGACACAGCCCACGAGGCCACCCCATCTTCGTCTGCCACCTCCCCCACTCTTTTTGCTTTGGTTCTTATCCTGGGTGGCTTCTCTCTGCCTTTTTTTCCCATTTCCTCATTCCTGGGGCTTGAACTGGCTTTGATCAGGCTCCCAGTCTCTGAGAGTGTACGTGTGTACATGTGCAGCGTGCATGGATGGGGACAGGGGTGTCACACAGAACAGAACTGGGCTTGCCTGCACCTCAAGGGAAGGGGGCAGGCTGGCAGTGCCCTGTCTCTCTGTGTATCCTCCTGGCACAGGGCCTGGCACACATCAGGCCCTCGGGGGGGCAGTTTCTAGTCAGTGATTAGTGTGCTCATCGATGTTACTGAGTCCCTCACCTGGTCACACTGGGGACTCCTACTTAGGTATTCATTGATCTGACTAGCACTCCAGAGATGCCCATGTACCAACCTGACTTCTAAAGAGCCTCAAGCCAGCAAACACTTCAGTGTCATCCCGAGTGACAGATGCTGTCAGGGTCCCAGAAGGAGGCTCCCTGTGTGCTGTGTTGAGGAGGCCCTCAGAGAGCTGGCGGAGTCAGTGCTCAGCCTCAAAGGGCGATCAAGGCTGGGCGGGGCTAGGACTCAGAGTATAGGGCAAATACATTCATCTGGGTGATTGTAAGTTAAAGGATTTCAGGTTAGAAAAGACTGAGGAAAACTTTCTTGTTGCATACTTGCTATGGGACTGTCACTGTCCGAGTTGTTCTACCTACACTTAGCATTTAATTCCCTCAAGCTTTGAGGTGATATTCTTATCTCCAGATCCCCAGTGATGAGAATGAGACCTAAGAGGGGGACAAGAGAATTTAGGGTTGAGAATGGGATGAAATGCCAGGAGAGGGGAGTGGATGCAGGATGTTTGAGCAGCTGTGGCTGCTTGGGTCTAGGGGTCATTTGGGCCAGATCACCAGGTGCCAGGCCTTCTACCACAGGGCAGCCAGAGAATGTCCTGCCTTTTGTTTATTGAGGGGTGGAAAGACAGTAGAAACTGCCTCAGCTACTGGGTTGGTGGCCTGGGCGGAGGCAGGATGTCTTCCTTCCAGCACTCCTGCCACACAGCCACCTGCCAGCCCCATTTCTGCCCCCACCCTCTGGCAGAGCCTCCTTTCCTCTGACCATTTCTCCTGGGGGCTGTAGGTGTCCCAGGAGAGCTCAGTATCCTCCTGCCAAATCTAGTCTGGGGCCATGGCTTGGAGAGGGCCACTTCCATCTGCCCAGTCACCACCAGAAACCCTGGAGGCATTTTTTGGTGCCTCCCCCTGCCTCCTGCACCTCCAGGGAGCCCCTGGCTTCTGCAGGGTCCTCTCCTCCCTCTCCTCTGTTGCCTGCACTGCTGCCTCGCACTCCCAGGTGGACACTCAGCCTCCAGCCTCCCTCAGCCCAGCAGTCTGCTCTCCTCGGGCTCAGGCATGTTTCTAACGTATCCCTCAGCCACCTCCTGAGCCTGTTGCTGTCAGGCTCACGTTCACAGTTCCTGGCCCGGTGTTCAAGGCTCCTGCCTGATTTGACCCCTCACTTCCCTTCCAGCCACAGCCTGTGCCTCGTCTCTTCTGGGGTCTGCTGACTGCTTGCCCCCATGCGCACAGCATGCTGCTTGGTGCTCAGCTCTCTCTGCTCATGTTTTTACTGCTGCCTGGAATCTTCTTATGTCAACTGGCCAATTCTCATCCATACTGAGCTCAGATGTCACCTCCTAGAGGGAGCCTTCTCAGACCTGCCCCCCCCCCCCCACAGGTCCCACTCCCTCTGCAGGGTTTACAGTCTTGGGTGTATAATAAGGAAAACTCTGTACTGAAAAGGTCTGTGTCTGTGCCGGTTCCCCTCTAGCCTGGATGCCAGATGAAGGTGGGACTGGGCCTGGCACAGAAGCAGCACCTGGTAGGTGTCTGTGAAACTAACTTGAATTCCCTCTGTGCCCAGATTTCACTAGGGGAGGGACTCATCACAGCTGGGGCCCAGCTGGTGGAGCTGGACCTAAGTGACAATGCGTTTGGGCCTGATGGTGTGCAAGGCTTCGAGGTCCTGCTCAAGAGCTCAGCCTGCTTCACCCTGCATGAGCTCAAGCTCAACAACTGTGGCATGGGCATCGGTGGTGGCAAGGTGAGTATGGCGCGCCCCCCCACCCCAGTAGTCCCTGCTGCATCCACGTCTGTCTGGAGTCTGTGCTCCTGCCCTCACTCATTGCCATCTTGGGATCATTGGCCTGTCATTTTTCTCTTCAAAGGAGAAGGGCCTCAAAGGCAGCAGCCTATGGCCAGTGGGGAGAAGAGTTGGTGAGGGTGGGGTTGCCAAGCAACCATCCCAGTGGTGGCGTTGGCTTGGCAACGCAGTGGCAGTGCTGCTGCATGCCCGCTCTGACCTGCTACTCTGCAGAACACAGGGCTTAGGGCATTCCTGCACTCACCGCACCCTCAGACCAGCTGGCAGAGCCAGGGCGAGGCCTGGGGCACATGGAGGATGGGAACCGGAAAGACAAATGTGTCCCTGGGGGTGATGTGGACCCAGCTCCCCTTGATTCCTGGACAGGGCCTTTCCTGGGGTGCTGCCCAGAGCCTGCACTGGGGGTTGGGGGGCCAGCCCTCACTGTTCTCTTCTAGGTTCTTCCTGGCTCCTCTAGACCCACAGCTGAGAGATGCTGAGTACTAGTCTGCTCCCTGCCGCCACACACACATTTTGACTGAGGGGAGAAAAGGGCTGGGACACAAGGAACTAATAGCGATTGGGGACATCTTTTTGAAGATGTATTATATGTGTTACCTTGATTTCCCACCCACACTGAAAGGTGGGTGGAGCTACTACCCCATGTTTCCACATGAGTAAACTTGGGCTTAGAGGTGGAGGTTGAGTGGATCACATAGCTAGTGAGGGACGGCTGTGGAACTGGAGCCGTCACCCACGAGGTTCCATTCTGAGCAGTAAGAGGAGCCGTGTGAGGCTTGTGCTGCCCAGGCTGAGCAGCCAGCGTGCTCCCACCTTCAGGGTCCCTGTCGCCCTCTGCCCCTGGGAGGGAGAGCAGGGGCATGCTGTGCCTGTCTCAGCCAGCCTTCCACTTGGTCTAATTGGGCAATAAGCTGTCCATGTGTTAAGATATCATGAAAGTGTTCACAGCAGCACAGAAAACAGGTGCAGCCTGACCTGGAGTGAGTGGGATGTGCTGGGAGAGCTGGAGACACTGTTGTAAAGTGCTCTGGTTTTCCTTCCATCTTGTTACTTCTACCACATGGCAGTGCCAGGAAAATAAGGCTCAGTGGGCGGGATGACTCGGGGAAGCAGAGAGTTTGAACCCCAGGCCAGGGACCTCCCTGACAGACCAGCTCACCCTGGAATTTGACTTGTAGCTCTGTTGCCTCCCTCACCCCTGATTGGATAAGGCCTCCGGGTCCTGGCCTTGCCAACCTCCCCTCCTCGGAGCTGCAGATGCCAAGGTCTGGGTATCTAACCAAGGCCTGCAGGTCCTTTGGAATCTGTCTCTCCAGGTAGTAAGAGTGTGCCACACCCCATGGGAATAGGAGGGGCCCAGAGGATTTGGCGGGGAATGTGCATGTGGTCCTGTGCTTGGGAAGTCTCCACCCAGAATGTGTCTCCAAGTTGGACTCCTGCAGGAGCTAAGGCCTTCACCATGGTGACCCCAGAGGGGAATCAGGGAGAATGGGGGTGAGCTAACACAGTTGGTTGCCACCTCTGAGAAGATTCCTCAGAGGCTGGTCTGCAGCAGCAGCTCAGTGCCTCTGCACTGAGCCTACACACAACCTACCATTACCACCATGGAGTCAGGCAGGTGGGTGGCCCTTACATTCCTCCAGAACAGCTGTGTAGTCTTAAGACAGGAGTCAGGCCAACCTGCCTGCCATTTGCTGCTCTGCTGAGTGTTTGTTCTGTGACCTTAGCCAAGTCATTTACCTCCCTGAGCCTCAGCTTCCTCGTTTGTAAAGTAAGGCCAGTACCACATGTCTCCCAGGCTAGTTTTTTTTTTGTTTTTTTTTGTTTTTTTTTTTTTTAAAGATGACCGGTAAGGGGATCTTAACCCTTGACTTGGTGTTGTCAGCACCACACTCAGCCAGTGAGCGAACCGGCCATCCGTATATGGGATCCGAACCCGGGGCCTTGGTGTTATCAGCACCGCACTCTACCGAGTGAGCCACGGGCCGGCCCACCCCAGGCTAGTTTTGAGGTTGAAACAAGAACATGTGAAAATACCTTGCTTGCTGAGAGTGCTCAGGACCTAGTAGGTGCTCTGTAAGTGTTATTTCTCTCCTACAAGCACTTGTGAATCTTTTATGTTGTGTTTACCATGGGCTCTGATTCCCACCAACCAATCAGTGTTTTGAAATGCATTGCCTGTTGGTGTAACAGGATATAGAAGCTACCCCCTGGCACCATACTGAGAACAGGGCAAGCTGGGTTTTAGGTTTTTATCCCCTGCAGGTGGAGCCCACCTGTGCCTGGCTGGCCTGGGCACAGTCAGTATCAGACAGGGGCAGCTGGGCCCTGGTCTCACCAGCCAGCTCCCATGGGTGTTGTGGAGCATGGAAGAGAAGCTGGAAGATTTGGGCTCTGCTCAAGTCTATCACTTGCTTAGTCACCATGGGAAGGTTTCTGTCCCTCTCTGAACCCGAGCTTCTTTAGCTGGAAAATGGTAATCTTGGTGATCGCACCTAGCAGAGGGCTTGTGACAGTCAAGTGAGCTAAGTGGGAAGTCCCTCCCCTGGACCTGGCTTAAAGATCGTCCACTCAGTGTTGATCTCTCCCTTTTCTCTGTAGGCCTTGGTCTCCCTTTCTTGAAAGTGAAACTAAACTCCACAGCCTGTGACACACAAAGTAGCAGATGTAAAAGCCCTTTGTAAACTGTAAAGTTGGGTACACATATGTGTTGTGACCATGGTGCTTTTAGCAGTTCTGTGTCCCCTTGTGGGTGGCATGGGATGTCGAATAGCTGTTCAGAGGAACTGGCTGCCCTGCTGGGAGAAGGGCCTCTTGCCCACAGCCAGTACCCCTTACCTTTCCCCACAGATCCTGGCAGCGGCTCTGACTGAGTGTCACCGGAAATCCAGTGCCCAAGGCAAGCCGCTAGCCCTGAAGGTCTTTGTGGCTGGGAGAAACCGTCTAGAGAATGACGGAGCCACTGCCTTGGCAGAAGCTTTTGGGGTGAGTGGTTCTGTCCATCCTGCCCCACCAGGCACTGGGTGGGCCAGGCCTAGCAGGTCTACAGTCTTGGATATGAATCCCAGTGCTGAGGGCCCTGGGGCAAGTGGCTTCCACTCTCTGAGCCTGTTAGCTCACCCTTAGGTGGGCCAGAACTCCCATCGTGCGTGCCTGGAAAGGTGTGTGATTTACCGCCTCAGGTGAGTTGGCAGCAGCTCCCTGCAAAGCTTCAGGCAGGGCAGGCTGCTCTGATCAGGGCATGCCATCTGCCAGGCTCAGAAGTGCTGGTGCAAGAAGTGTGTGTGCTGACTGTAGCCTGGCATGCTCCCCAGCGTAGGGGGCACGGGGAAGGAACATATCAGACTGCCCTTGCAATAGGGAGACAGGCAGGAGCAGCCAAGAGGCCCAGGTGACAGATGAAGTGCTCTCAGGAGAACTTGTCCCCACTTTCATCCTCTCCCCATCCCCTCTGGACACTGCTGAGTCCCTGATGGTGAGCTGCAGGAGAGGGCCACACCTCAGGACTGGGAACTTTGGGGTCTGTCCCCCTCTTCTCTTAATTTAAATGTTTTCTTTGGCAAACATTCTAGCAGCATTAACCATACCCAGGCCAAAGTAACATCCCCTCCAGTCCTGCCTCTGAGAGTGGCCTCTTTGCTGAAGCTACCTTGAAAGGCTCCTCACCCACCTCAGTGGGGCATGGATATTGTAGATATCTACCTGTGTCTCCTTGGACCCCTGGCTGCAGGGGAGCCCTTGCCGCCTCCTCTGGAGTTGGAGGGGGACTCGCTGCTGTCCTTGGAGCACTGGGAACTGGGGGTATGCTGTGGTCATACTGAACCTTTGTAAGTTGTTCTCTGGTATGGTGAGAATGGGGTCTTAACCCGGGGTCCCCCCAGTCTGGATAGAATTCAGGGAGTCAATGAACATAGATGGGGGGAATATTGCATCATTGTTATCCCTAAAATAGCTAAAATATTGTATGACCTTAAATTGTGAATGTAGACAATAAAGCTCAGCAGCATTAAAAATTCCTGTGACTTTCTCACCACTAGAAATTGGGTGTTTTATATCAGATTATACTTGCTTCAGACATGTAGAGATGTCTGCTGCACACTTTGTCAAAGTTACAGTGATCACAGACCTGCCCCTAGATCTTGTTATTCAGGGTGTTTATAAAAAATACATATATTACTATAGCATACATTTGGGTTTTTTTCCCCTAAATGTTTTGATAACTTCCAATTGAATTGATTTCATTTGTAATTCTGTATAATTTATTTTAAAATTTAAAAACATTTTTCTCAGGAGGGGATCCAGAGGCTTCACCAGACTGCCCGAAGGGCCCATGGCACAGAAATTGTTAAGAAGCCCTGGCCTGTAATGCGCCTCAGTTGGTCTTCCTATATTTATGACTCTGAGTGCCCAGGGACAGCTAAAGGTGCCTCAGCACAGTTTGGCCAGGCCTATCCTCAATCCCTCGTAGCAGTGGAGACTGGGACGTGGGACTCTCCTCAAGAGCTCAGGGGCTGATGCGGTGCAGACAAGAATCTAGGCTTTGAACTCCATGATAAAGAATGCCATGATAGAACCGGGTGCTCTGCTGCACAGAGGAAGAGCACTGAACCCTGGCTGGGGAATCCAGGAAGCCTTTTGGGGGAGTGTCCAAAACGAGAGCTGTAGAATGTTAAGAGCGTATGAGTTACCCTGTCAGGAAAATGCCAACAAATACGGAGACAGTGTTTCCAGGCAGAAAGAGTGAGATGTCAAAGGCCAGGATGAAAAAGGCCAGGTGCATCAGGGTAGAACCTCCTCATCCCCCAAAAAGGACATGGCATGTAGAATGCTGGTTATATTGTGCCGATAGTGTAGGAGGGCCCCAGGAAGGAAAGGTCAGGTGGAACTGCATTATCCAGAGAAGGACCATGCCTGACTGCCAGAATCCGGGTCCCCACAGTGCAGACACCAGACTAAGAAATCTATGTTCTAGTTCTAGGCCTCCTACTTCACAGCTGTGTGACCGTGGGCAAGTCACTTAGCCTCTCTGATCCCTAGTCTTCTCTTTCTGGTGGGGATCCTAATCCCACGTAGGTCTCCCTCATGCGGTTGTGGAGAGGATCAGGTGCAGCCATGCTCAAAAGTGTGCTTTGAGATCCGTGCCCAAAAACCCACAGACAAGCCCCTTGCCCAATGCTGATGGCTGCCCCTCCCCATGCCTGATGTGTGCTGCTGCTCTCCTGCCTCCTGGATGTCAGTGGCACTCGGGAGCCCATCTCTCCACTCTTTCCCTCCTGCTCACACAGATCATTGGGACTCTGGAAGAGGTCCACATGCCACAGAATGGGATCAATCACCCTGGCGTCACTGCCCTGGCCCAGGCTTTTGCTATCAACCCCCTGTTGCGGGTCATCAACCTGAATGACAATACCTTCACTGAAAGGGGTGCTGTAGCCATGGCTGAGGTAAGGCGTGTGGCAGGGCCAGGTCAGGGCCCTGGGAGACAGGGTCTGGCGCTGCCTTTGCAGTGAACTGGCAGTTCACTGGCAGGTGGCTGCTCTGCCCACCTGGTGTGTGCCGCATGGGTCCAGCTCATTTTTTAAAAAAATAATTAATTAATTTCTTTTTTAAAAGATGACTGGTAAGAGGATCTTAACCCTTGACTTGGTGTTGTCAGCACCATGCTCTCTGAAGTAAGCTAACCGGCCATCCCTATATAGGGATCCAAACCCGTGGCTTTGGTGTTATCAGCACTGCACTCTCCCAAGTGAGCCACGGGCCAGCCCTGGTCCAGCTCATTTGAATGCATCCAGACAGGCTCACATGTCATAAGGCAGCCTATGCCTTTCTTGGGCAGCTCTGAGTGTTTGTGCTACCTTCATGCTGAGCTGCCCCTGTGCAACCCCCTGCTATTGGCGCTGGTTCCGTTCTCAGGCTGCATGGGAGAAGGCTGCTCCAGCCCCGTCTGTTTTCCTCGCTGATTGATTCAACAGCTGTTTAGTGCCTCGCTTTGTACCAAGTGCAGGCACGTAGGGTTGAGTCAAAGACCCTGCCTTCTAGTAGACTGTAATTCAAGGAGGGAAGGAAGCCCCTGATCAGTGATAGTACAGGCATCTGAACGCAGTGGCTGCCTGGATGCTGGGGCCTCTGGGTGGGGAGAGCTCCATGGACCCAGAAAATGCTAGGTCTGCTATAGGTGTAGAGATGTGTACAACTGCTGGGGAGCACATAGTATAGGTTCATCAGACTTAGGGCAGGCTTCCTGGAAGAAGTCCCATTTTGGTTAAGTTGTACAGGTCAGGGAACTTTGTGTGGGCAAAGAGAGAGTATTTCTGGGCTGGCCAATTAGCTCAGTTGGTTAGGGTGTGGTGCTGTTATCACCAAGATCCAGGGTATGATCCCTGTACCGGCCAGCTGCCCAAAACAAAAATGAGAAGGGCTGTTTTAGCAGAAGCATCAACAGCATGTGGAAGGCTCAGAGACTCCAGAAGGAGCCTTGCTTGATTGGTCCTGGTGTAAAATGACCAGGGTTCAAGGTGTGTTTGAGGGATGAAAGAGATGAGAGGGAGGCAAGACCCTGTAGCCTTGCTAACTCCTTGAGAGTTTCTCCAATAAGTAATAGGGAGCCATGGAGGGTTTTAAGCAGTGGTGTGATGTAATTAGATTTGTGCTTCAGGAAGAGTTCTGGCTGTAACATGCGGAATATGGTGGAAGGGGGTTAGCCAGGTGCTTGGAGGCCAGGGAGGTGACAAGAGAGCAGATTAGATACAGACAGCCCAGACCAGGATACAGAAGAGGGCGGTGTGTGGTATTTGACACGGGCTTGCAGAGGCCTGCACTCTCACTCTGGACCCTTGCTTCCTCCTTGCAGACCCTGAAGACCTTGCGGCAGGTGGAGGTGATCAATTTTGGAGACTGCCTGGTGCGCTCCAAGGGTGCCATTGCCATTGCAGATGCTGTCTGCGGGGGCCTGCCCAAGCTGAAGGTGCCAGCCTGGCCACCTGCCATCTTCCCTCTGGGCTCCAGGCTTCCCCACACTCAGGGTTACTGCCCGTGCTTGGTGGCGTTGGGGGGCAGAGGGTTGTGGTCTGAAGGCAGGTGGACCTGGGTCCATATCCCAGCTGCTCCACTTCTTGCCCCTGTGATTTTGTGTAAGTCTTCTGATCTCTCAGAGCTTCATTTATAAAATGGGAGGAAAGGAGTGATGTACATTGAAGTAAACATACTTAGTACTGGGCACATCGGTGGGTACGTGGTATGGTTTCTATTGTTGATGTTATTCTTCCCACCCCCTTTGCCCAATCTGGAGGACAGAGTCTGCCTTACCCTCACGTGGGGAAACAGGCTTGAGAGTAGGACCTGGTCTCCTGCCCCAAGTTTCCACCTGCCTCCACTCCTTCCTCTTGTTTTTAGGAGCTGAACTTGTCATTCTGTGAAATCAAGAGAGATGCTGCCCTGGCTGTTGCTGAGGCCATGGCAGACAAGACTGAGCTGGAGAAGCTGGACCTCAATGGTAGGGTGGGATAGCCTCGGCCCAGACCTGCTGGACTGGACCTGGTGCCCCTCCTGACCTCCCTTCCCTCCCCCATGAGCAGGCAACGCCCTGGGAGAAGAAGGCTGTGAGCAGCTTCAGGAGGTGCTGGATGGCTTCAACATGGCCAAGGTGCTGGCGTCCCTCAGGTAGGGAACTCCAGGTGTGTGGCCCAGGAGGTCAGGGATCAAGCCATTCCTTCATTTGTTCCTACTTTATTCATTTAACAAGTGTTGGTTGAGTTCCTATTATGTGCCAGGCTCTGCACTAGACATTAGGGATACGAGGACAAGACAATTAAGGTTTCAGGGGTTGGCCAGTTAGCTCAGTTGGTTAGAGCACAGCCTTATAACACCAAAGTCACAGGTTCGGATCCCCGTACTGGCCAGCCACACACACAAAAAAAAGACATTCAACGTTTCTGACTCATGGGAATAAACCTTTTGTATGAGTGTCGGTGCTGTCAGCACCCGGCTCCCTCTGCCCCTCGGATTTCTGAGTTGACTTCATTCATATACCAGACACTCAGTTCTGTCTCCTCAGTGTCAGGCCCTGCACTGCTGCTGGGGATGGGGGGCTGAACCTCAGAGGCCCACAGTCCAGGGGAGATGAACAGTCTTCCTCCCAGGACAGGGACAGCCCACCTCGCCCTCCTCCCACACCCGTAGCTTCCTGTGGTCAGCACGGTGTGACTGGCCCTGCCCCGGTATCTCAGCCTGGACCTATCCTTGCCAGGCTCTGGGCCCCAGCTGCCATCGTCTTCTCCCTTCACTCTGTCTCCCCGTGGGACCAGGGGCTTCTTTGAGACAGGGACAAGACCTGATTCTTCTGTGTCCACAGCATGGGCTTCCCTGGGTGTTGGAAACTGAAGGACGTGCTCTCTGGTGATCCACAGGCCCCTGCCCCAGGAGGAGGTGCTCCCTTCCCGCCTAGCTGGGGTCTCTGGTCCAGGCCTCTGAGCCAGCATGGGCCACTGGGTAGGGAGGGTCTGCTTTAGCCAGCTCTTCTCTGCAGTGATGATGAGGGTGAGGATGACGAGGAAGAGGAGGAGGAGGAAGGAGAAGAGGAAGAGGAGGAGGAGGAGGAAGAAGAGGAGGAGGAGGAGGAGGAAGAGGACCCGCAGCAGCACAGGCAGGGGGAGGAGCCACCCACGCCTTCGAGGAAGATTCTGGACCCTAACAAGGGGGTGAGTTCCTTGTGGTTTGCAGGATCGGGGCCCTGGTCTCCTGAATGTGAAATCCTGAGACGTCTTCACAACAGGAGTGTCTTTAAGCACAGTAGCTGCAAACGTTTTTGATTGTACCCTCCTGAGTAAAAAAAGAAAACTATCCCAGTGTAGTAGTATTTCTCTGTATTTTTTATTTACCACAGTATAGATATGTTTATTCCTTTACAAATCATAAAATGATTATAACATACATAATGCTGCAGCATTATGTGTATTATAAGACATACATAAATATTTCTAAAAGAACAGCGTAAAAAATAAGCATAAATAGAAATTCTATTTTTTTCCCCACCCACCAGTGGATTATCTTGGTGACCCGTGGGGGCAGCCAGCCCCCTCATTCCTGAGATGGTGGCTGGAGCCATGACCCAGCTTGTGCACTTGGTGTCCCGTGCCTGGCCAGGAGGCTGCCGTGCCCCCAGTTCATTTATTCAGATTCCCTCTCAGATTCCCAAATAAAGCTCCTGGAGATGTTTGGGTTGGACAAGGACTCCCCATACTCGTGTTGAATCGGGCCGCTTGTCTGGTGTGTGGAAGCAGTTGAACCCATGGCTGGGCACTTCCCAGTTCTGAGTTTTCTCTAGGCGCCTCTGTGCTCACTGGCTGTGCTTACCCCAGCTGGACTCTAGTTCTGTGGGGTCTGCTCTAGCCCCCACATGCCTCGTGTCTAGGGCATTGCATGTCATGGTCAGGATCCACTTGGCCATACCAGGCTTTTGGAGTCCTAGGGTGGTAGCTTGTCCCCCATCCCAAAGGCTCCTGGACTGGAAGCCAGCTGGTGCCAGCGTCTATGGGGCCCCACCCTTTGGGGAACTGCCACTGAGTGGGAGGAAAATTCTGGACTTTGAGTCTTGACTGGCTGGAGTTGGGGGTGGTTATTCTGGGTGTGGGAAGGGTCCCAGCAGGGCGAGGAGTATGGGGTTAGGAATTGTGCATACAGAGCCACCTGTGCTGCTGTTCTCAGGAGCCAGCTCCCGTGCTGTCCTCCCCACCTCCTGCTGACATCTCTACCTTCCTGGCCTTCCCCTCTCCAGAGAAGCTGCTGCGCCTCGGGCCCAAGAGTTCTGTGCTGATAGCCCAGCAGGTAACGCTAGCACCTCCAAACCTGTGCTTGCTGTAGCCTCTGAGGCTGCCAGAGCAGAGGAACAGGCAGAGCTCAGGGGCTTGGGAGGGACACTGTCGCTGGGGACAGGGAGCGTGGCCTGCCACTGTTGTTGTTTTTAACTGCAAACACATGGAAATGAGCATGTATCTGTCAACCTCCAAGGGTCACAGATGTCCGGTGCCCCACTACAGGAAGGGCAGCCAGCCACATCCTACGAAGGCTGGAGTTAGAGAATTTCCTTAAGACTCTCTCGCACATGCACACCCACACCCAGGCTTCTCTGTGCATGTTCTGTAGGCCCAGCTGCTTCTAGAACAACTCCCCAGCCCCTTTGGAGGTCACAGGCTTATTGCAGGGAGGCTGCCCTTGCTCCAGCCTCGCTGGCTGGCTGGCTGGCTGGTTAGTTGGTTGGTTGGTTGGTTCATTCAGAGATGATTATTGAGCACCTATTTGCTGCCTGGCATGATTTTATTTAACTCTCTTGGAAACACGAAGTGTGGACCCTGTTTCTCTTACTTTATAGATGAGAAGATTGAGCCTCAGAGAGCACACTCAGAGTTGGCTTGACATTTTGGCTGATTTCCATTTTTTTCTCTAAACACTGCCCCAGCCACCTCCATCTTCCCTGTGATTTCCTTTTAGTTTTGTCCATATTCTTTTTTTTTTAACATGATAGATTATATGATATAAAGCATTTGGTGTCCTACCATTTTCACTGAACACCATTCATCATTTTCCTATGTCACTAAAACTCTTTTCATGCCCTTTATTCCAATGAGTGTTTCTGGATATTTGGATATTTACATTTTTTCCACTTTTTTCTGTTGTTGGTGAAGTTGAGGTAAGTTTCCTTGCACATGAATACCATCTCCATCCTGAATTATTTAGGTTAGATTATAAGAGCAGGGTCTCAGGGATAATGAGTTTTAACGCATATTCATTCATGTATTCATTCACTCTACATGCTGCACACCTGCCATGCCCAAGCCAGACTCAGGGGACAGCACGGGGGGAAACAGGCCCTGGCCTTGCTCACCAGGGGCCCGCATATTGCCAAGGCCTCTTCTAGCCCACAGCAGAGCCCAGGCACATCTCTGTGTGCCAGGCCCTGGGGGTCTGGCCCCTGGTGACCAGCCATTGTCTCTGTGTCCTCAGACTGACACGTCTGACCCGGAGAAGGTGGTCTCTGCCTTCCTGAAGGTGTCGTCTGTGTTCAAGGACGAAGCCACAGTAAGGACAGCAGTGCAGGATGCAGTAGGTAACGAGGAGGGCTGGCGGCTCATTCCCCTTTGAAGCTCATGGCCACAGATGACATTTATTTATGGTTATTATGATTCCTCTGCTCCAGCGCTATTGTAGGAACTGCTCCTCAGCCACTGTGGCCTATCCTTCTCAGGTTCTTGGCGTGGTCCTGCCATGGAACAAGCCAAATGCCTGTTTGTATTTTGCACCTGGGAAACTGAAGCCTGTCTCAAAGCCATATAGCCATATACAGTTAGAACTCAGGCCAGGTGGTGTGCAGTGCAGGTGACCCCTCTATCTAGGAAGGCCAGATAGTCACCTCCACAAGGCCCGGTAGATGCAGTCCTGTCAGGGAGGGGGGTGGTAAGAGCTGAACCTTTGTCCCTTCTTTGGAGCCTTTGCACATGTGGTCCCTTCCACTTGGAGGTCCTCTGCACAGGGGACACTTGCTTCCCTGTATCATTCACAGGGCTTCCTGGGAACTCTGGTCCAACTCCCTCAAGCCCTGTCACAACCTTCTCTCCACCCTGTTCTTTCAGTTTCCTCCATTCCAGCACCTGTCACTTCCCACCTCGTCACCATTTGTGTGACTGAGCCTCTCAGTGTGCAGCAGAATTGGCTAGGCAGAGAGGAGAAGAAGGGCCCTGCAGAGGAGGGGCATATTCATGGAAAAGGAGAGAAGGGAGTAGAAACGCGTGTGGATTGGCACGCTGTGGGCGCTGTTGGGGCGGGTGGTTCAGTGGGAAGCGAGGCTGGGAAGGAGGTGAGGGCCACGTGGGAATCTTGGCTCTGCTCCCTGAGAGCCCACCCCATGAGCGTTTGTGGGAACAAGCTGCCTGAATTCTGTTTCAGAACAGCCTAGCACAGTCCCTGCAGGTCCCCTTGCCTTGCTAAAATATCTGAGACCTCCCACAATGGTGGTCTGCCTCCCTAAATCTCTACCACTGTGTCAGGAGGGCATGGTGGGTGTTGTCCCCACACCCATTTTACACATGAAGCCAGGATAGGGAAGGGCCAAGGTGTCACGGCTGGTAGATTCAGCCCTGGCCCCCATGCTAACTAGCCCTGCAGTCTGGTACCTGTGACTCTGTCATCCCTCCCCATGTTCATCTCTTGATAAGTGCAGGGAGGCAGGGTATGCCTGTGGGGGGGGGCGCTGCTTGGGGTGCCCTTTGGCCCATCCCAGCCCTCTGCCACAACTGGCTCCCTGCCCACTGCTGCTTCCACCCCTGCAGATGCCTTGATGAAGAAGGCCTTCAGCTCATCATCCTTCAACTCCAGTGCCTTCCTCACCAGGCTCCTCGTCCACATGGGTCTGCTCAAGGTGAGGCCCAAAGGAACGGCAGGCCTGGGAGGGAAGAAGGCAGGGAATGTACAGCAGAGGCTGTTCTGGTCACACCCGCCAGCCCACACCATACCTCGAGTCCCACTCCTGTCACCACTTCTGTGTTGCTGAGGCATGGCTCTGCTTAAACAGCCTCAGTCTTCCTGATAGAATGTCAGCTGGACTCAGTGGTGGGGCACTGTCAGCAGAGGCCGGGGGGTGGAGACCAGGAGTTCCCAGGTGACCTTGAAGCTCACCCTGCCTTTTGCTGTGTGCAGAGCGAAGACAAGATCAAGGCCATTGCCAATCTATACGGCCCCCTGATGGCGCTGAACCACATGGTGCAGCAGGACTATTTCCCCAAGGCCCTTGCACCCCTGCTGCTGGCGTTTGTGACCAAGTGAGTGTGGCCTTGTCATTTCACTAGTGCCTGCCCTGTCAGGCCCTGATTGGCTGAGGCTTCCCTGGCCTGGTAAAGAGGCACCTGTTCCCAGGAGTCCACGCTCAGCCAACCTTGTTGGCTCCGCTCAGGCTTGTGAGAGGAAGAATACAGCTTCCAGTGAATCCAGCACCTTAGGGGCCAGGGACGCTTGGAGTGTGTGGGGAAGCGTCGTGGGGAGGCGGAGGAGCACCTGCCAGTGCCACAGCAGCCTTGTCCATCCCAGCTCCTTGAGGGTCCATCTGCACAGCAATGCCTTCTTAGGCCTTACCCTCTCACCCCCGTCTACCCACCTCCCTGCCACCATGTACTCCACACCCAGACCACCCCTTGTGCAGCAGCTGGACTGGCCTTTGCAAAAAGCAGGTCTGACTGCCCTGCTCCTCTGCCAGAGTCCAGGTCATATCCACAGCCTGATGGTGGGTCTCGTGGCTGGCTACAGCCTCGCCCCTCTCAACCCCCAGCACGGTGCTTGCTCCCCAGACTGTTCCCATAGCAGGTGACACTGCCTCAGCCCCCGTGCTTGGCTCACGCTGCTTGGAGTACCCCAGCCCCTGGTGGAATGGTTCCCTCTGCATTCCCGTCATCCCCGGCATTGCCCTTGGCCTACATGGGGAGACCTGAGAAGAGGCCCTTGCCCTTGCTGGTCAGTTCAGGCTGTCTCCCAGATGGTTGGCCAGCCCCCAGCACAGGCCTCAGTCTACCCCCTGCGTCCTCTGAGATTACTGAGTGACTGTAATGACACGCATGGCCCTCCTTTCCTTCGGATCCCAAGCCTCGACTGCATCCTGGCCTGTCCATGGGCAGCTGATCACAGGTGCCCTTGGTGCTGGTCCTGGCTGTACCACACGCTTCCCAGCCACCAAGAGTCTTGCCTTAGGTTCTTTTTCTACAGTAAGATTCATGATCTTGAGGGTAACAGTGGCCAGCCCTTTACTTGTGCCCCAGGTGGGATTCTGGTGGCCTAGTGTTATATGTCCACTGGTGGCCGCTGAGGGCTCCCTGGCTCTGTGCCTGCTGGAAGTGCCCTGAGGGTCAGTCTGGTAGAGAGCAGAGGCCTAGGTCTCTGGCTGGGGAGGCCTGCATTCTGGCCACCACAGGGCTGTGTGGCTGTGGGTGCATCGCCTGCCTCTCTGGCCTCATGTACACCCTATCCCCACTCCTGATGTGCAGAAAGCAGGGGACTAATATCTCCTTTGCAGTGTCATTGTGAAAATTAGAAAAACTGGGTCTGGCACAAAAAGGCCCCCACCAGTTGGGAAGCAGGCCCCACTGAAGCCTGAGCTCCAGCGCCCAGAGGTATCCACCCCACTCGCTGACTTTTCTTTCCCTGCAGGCCCAACGGCGCCCTGGAGTCCTGCTCCTTTGCCCGCCACAATCTGCTGCAAACGCTGTACAAGGTCTAGACTCAAAGCCAGCCTCTCCCTTTCCCTCGCCTGGACCTGTAGCTTGGGAGGCACTCGGATGAACTGAGCTGCAGCTGTGCCCTCCCCTTGGACAGGACTCACCAGAGGCAGGGAGGGGCCTTTGTCTCGTGTCGCGTCAGTCCCCTGAGTACATGTGTCGTGGTGCGTGTGCAGGTGTGCTTCCTGTCGGGATTTGGGTTTTTAATGTCTCCCTGCTGGACTGGCCCTGATCTGGTGTGGGGAGCTGGTCCCCAGGCTAAAGGGCTGCAAGCTGCTCTTCCATTAAATTCACCGCCATCTGAGGGGGCTCTGATGATCTGTGTCTCAGGCCCCAGGCCCTGGTGGCTGTCCCTACCCCCTTTGCATTCCTGCCCCACCCCCCCTTGGGCGGTACCAGAGTCTGGGGAGCTGCTGTCCATGTGCCATCCCTTCCCTCTGTGCAGTTGGGCTGTTTCCTGCCCTGCCTGGGGCTGCTCACTTGGCAGCTGCTTCTGCTTCCTGTCACCAAGCACTGGTCCTGCAGTGACTGTCATCCGTGTCTGTGGGTGGGGCTGTGGGGTTGTCAGCAGAGGGCAAGCAAGCCCCTGTTTGGGACCCATGCCATGTGGACAGGAGAAGAAGCCAGTGAGAAGGTACCATATCGTCCAGAAGCAGGAGTTGCCTGGGTCTGCGCCGGCTCTCCCCTCGCTGCTGAGGAGATTGCCTGTGACCTTGGGGCCAGGCTGGAGGGGCACCTTGGCAGGCCCTATCTCCTGCCTGGGGAGGGAGGGGGAGGGCCCCCGATGCTGGATGTCCATCTTGGGGCTGCTCTTAAAGGACCTCCTGGGGCAGGGGAGGGGTGGGGACTGGACTGGCAGGTAGGTGCCCTGTGACCTCTCTTAACAGTCTCATGCTTTCCCCTTTTTGCTGTATGTGTGTCTGGGCTGTGCCCAGAGCTTCACAAATAAAGTTGTGTTGCAGCAGCAGAGACTGAGAAACATCTTTTGCCTGAAGTGTGACATTCTAGGAGCCATGGTACATGGAGTCCTTCCTCAGCATGGCACACAGGCCATAGTCTATGAGGGCAATAAGGCCTGCAGAAGAGCCCGGCGCCAGCCTTGAGTTGTCCTCTGGGCAAGCCTCTCCCACTTGGGGCCCAGATGCTTCCTCTGCTGTGGGCGTGCCAGCTGGGTGGGTGGTGCGGATGGGCAGCGACTCCTGGAGGTGGGGGTAAGGTGGAGGCATCCCTTTCTCTGGGCAGTGGAGGTCCTGAGTTAAGGCCTGATTCACCTGCCTGGCCACACCCCCATGACCCCACCTTAGTGCTGCTGCTCCTCTGGGTCCTGTGTTGCTCCTTCATTTATGGACATAGTTGGGCAAGACACTGTCCATATCTCATCACAGGCCCTGCTGGCTGCACAGTCAGGAGCCCCTAGGCTGGCTGGCAAACTCACTTCATAAAGTTGGGCCTGGCTGGGAAATCACTATGGGATGTCTGGCTACAAGACCTGCGGTGGAGGCTACCTCCCTTGGGGTCCTCCGGTGTTTCTTATGGGGCAGCGTTCCCTTATCGGGTATGGACCACGTAGGTGACATTTTTCTTGGCCAGGAGGCAGAGGAAGTACCAGGCCTGGTTCCCTTCCCCTCCATGTGAGGTGATAGGAGGTGGGTGCAGGTTTGGCCAACTCCAATCTGCCACCCTTGCCAGACCCTGTTCTGCGTACCAGGGCCACAGGCACTGTCTTTGGGGAGCTCCCAGTCTGGTTGGGGACCACTGATTGTGGTCCAGTGTAGGGATGGTGGGCAGTGAGGTGAGGAAAACCTTTGAGTTAGGGATATAAGAACTGAGTCTCGAGGTTCCCATAGGACTTTTCCAGGGCAGTATTTGATGGGTGGGGACACTGGGCTGAGGAGGGACCTGTCCAAGATTCTCTGGCCTGGCTGTTCCCACCAGGCCGCATGGGGCTGGCCTTTGTTCCTGCCTGTGTAATGCATGTACAAACTTCAGCCCAGACTGAGAAGAGAACCAAAGGTCTCATTTAACCTCACCCACAGGCCATCAGTGCTCCCTGAACCCTCACAAGGAGGAGAATCCTGCTGGTCCCAGAAATGGAGGCTTATAACTGGCCTGGCCCCACCTCAGTCCTTTGGGCTAGATCAAGAGGTCATGGTTCCTACCCAACTCCAGGTGGAGAGAAGGGCCTGGGCCTTTAACTTTGCTGCTTGCTGAGGAGCCATAGCCTTTGGAATTTTCCCCAGACTCAAATGCTTACACAACTCCCTGAGGCTCCAAATACTCCTTGTGAACTACAACCAACCCTAAGATTACACATGCTCCAGGTTCCTCAGGACCATGGTTCTGGGTCCTACATATGAAAGGCTCCACCAAAGGGACTTCAACCCACAGACTCAGGAGGCTACAGTAGCAATCCCATTCTTAAGCTTAGACTAGAAAACCCCCAGGAAGTAAGGTCAAGGGTGCTCCTAGCAGCACTGTTTGTGATAGCAAGAACCTAGAAAACACTTGCATCAGGCCAACATCAGGAAACTGGATAATAAAATGTAAAGCCACACAACGAAATGTACAACAGTAAAAATGCATTGACTGCAACTCCATGCATAACATGATGAATCAGTCATGTTGAGTGAAGGAAATTTAACTACTACTGTATTGGTTCAAAAACGAACTAGGGCTGGCTAGTTAGCTCAGCTGGTTAAGAGTGCGGTGCTGATAACACCAGGGTTTGATCGCTGTACCGGCCAGTGCCAATAAAAAGCAAACTAAACAACATCACTTAAAAGAGCACATTTATCCAACAGCACATTAAAAGGATCATACATACACCACGAACAAGTAGAAATTATCCCTGGGATGCAAGGATGGTTCAACATATGAAAATAAATGTAATAAACCACATTAACATGAACAGAGGATTGAAAAAATCGTGATTGGGCTGGCCAGTTAGCTCGGTTGGTTGGGTGTGGTGCTGGTAACACCAAGGTCCAGGGTTTCATCCCTGTATCAGCCAGCTGCCAAAAACAACAACAAAAAAAAAAAACAACCAAAACTTAGAACTAATAATCATAGAATTACCACTTGTTCTAGCAATTCCGCTTCTAGGCATATACCCCAAAGAACTGAAAGCAGAGACTCAAATAGATACTTGTACACTAATGTGCACAGCAGCATTATTCACAACAGAACAATAGCCAAAAGGTGGGAACAACCCCAGTGTACATCCACAGATGAGTGGATTAAACAACATAGTACCCACACACACAATGGAATATTTACTCAGCCATAAAAAGAAAGGAAATTCTTTTTATGAGATATGGTTCAACATGGATGAACCTTGAAAACATTATAAGTGAAATAATCCAGACACAAAAGGACAAATGCTAGGGGCCGAGCCCGTGGCGCACTTGGTAGAGTGCGGCGCTGGGAGCGCTGCAACGCTCCCGCCGCGGGTTCGGATCCTATATAGGACTGGCTGGTGCACTCACTGGCTGAGTGCCGGTCACGAAAAAGGACAAAAAAAAAAAAAAAAAAAAAAAAAAAAAGGACAAATGCTATATAATGACACTTAGAAGAGGTATCTAGAATAGGCAAATTCATACAGACAAAACCGAGGTTACTAGGGGCTGGGGGAAGATAGAATGGGGAATAACCAATGAGTACAGAGTTTCTGGGATGATGAAAAATTGCTGGAAATGGGTAGTGGTCATGGTTGCACAGCATTGTGAATGTACTTCATGTCACTGAATTGAACACTTAAAAATGGTTAAAATAGTAAGTTTTATGTTGAATATATTTTACCACAATTAAAAGTCATAAATGTAAAGGACAAAATTATAGAACTTTTAGGCCTTGGGAGTAAGGAAAAGATGACTATGTTAACCTCCTCTGTTTGCCATCATTGTGGTATATTCATACAGTGGATAACATGCAGCAATGAGAGCAAGTTTCTGTTTTTCAGGAGAAATTTATTGGGAGAGTGCAGTGCTGATAACACCAAGGCCACGGGTTCGGATCCTATATAGGGATGGCCGGTTTGCTCACTGGGAGAGTGTGGTGCTGACAACACCAAGTCAAGGGTTAAGATCCCCTTACCGGTCATCTTTAAAAAATAAATAAATAAATAAAACATTAAGGGCCTGCCCGTGGTTCATTTGGGAGAGTGTGGTGCTGATAACAAGGCCACAGGTTCGGATCCTGTATAGGGATGGCTGGTTAGTTCACTTGGGAGAGCGTGGTGCTGACAACACCAAGTCAAGGGTTAAGATCCCCTCACCAGTCATCTTTGAAAAAAACCCCCCAAACCAAAAAAACCCCACATCATTAAGGGAATAAAAAGGCAAGTCACAGAGAGGGAGAAAATAACTGATGCGTGTGTGTGTGTGTGTGTGTGTGTGTGGTTACTATCCAGAATATACAGAGTTTCTACAAATTAATAAAAAAACTCCAACAACTCAATAGAAAAATAAGCAAAAATAGACTAGCTGTTTTGCTCACTTGGGAGAGCATGGTGCTGATAACACCAAGATCAAGGGTTCGGTTCCCCCATACCAGGCAGCCACCAAAAAATACAAAATAAAACACAGGAAAAATAAGCAAAAGGCTCATATGGGCACTCTACAAAAAAAGCATGTGAAAAGGTGCTTAATTTCATTAGTTTTCGGAGAACCACACATGAAAAGCACAATGTGATCCCATTATACCCTCGCTAGAATGGCTAAAATACAAAAGACAGATAATACCAAGCAATGGTGAAGATGTGAAGCAACTGGAACCGTCATATGCTGCTGGCGAGTGTGTACATTGGTACACCCATGTTAAGAAACTGTTTGGCAGTATCCATTGAACTGAAAATAAGCATACCCTCAGACTAGCAAGTGCACTCCTAGATATGTCACAACAGAAATGGCTACATATGTTCATCAAAAGACATGTACAAACATGGTAAGCAGCACTTTTCATGATAGCCCCACACTGGAAACAACCCAAATGTCCATCAGCAGTGGAACTGGTAAATTGTGGCACAGTGAGGAACCAAGATGGTGGGAGTGGAAGAGGTCTGCCCAAGCAGGAAGGAACATTTTAGCATTGACATTAGACTTGCCAGCTCAAGATGGTTAAAAAAGAAAAAAGCAGACCAACTCTACGTCGGTTCCATTGTATTTCAATTCCCTACCTTATTGCCTGCATCTGGCACAGACCGTTCTCCCTCCTCTGCCCCATGTCACTGTTGTGGTACATTTATAGACTGGGATGCTGGCATGCATGCTATATAAAAATGAAAATGAGCAAATTAAAACTGAATCAAAACATGGATGAATGTCATATACTATTGAGTGAAAAAAGCCAGACACACAAGAGTACGCATTGCAGTTCCATTGACAGAGAATTTGCTGAGTGAAATAAAGCATGTGCAGACGTTTTTGGGTTTTTTTAACCAGAAATAGTGTGGTTAAAAAAAAAAAAAAGCTAAACGAAATGAATAATAAAAGATGCAATTCCATCAGAAACGCAGATGTGAGAAATTGTAGGATACACATGTTTGCTATAATTTGGATGTACTATTTCATTTTTTAATGCCTGAGAAGACATGTATTTGGATATTCCTTGCAATATTGTTTGTAATAGTAAAAAACTGGATGCAACTGAAATGTCTAAGATTTATGGCTAAGTAAATGTGGTACATTTATATAATGGAATACTAAACAACGGTCAAAATGGAAAGGAATCAACTTGGGTAACTCCTAATCTGATGTTGAGTGAGAAAAATTTGCAGAATACTATATATACAGCATTAAACAATGCTTGTAAATGTATAAAGCACAAGCAAAAAGGAAAGGGCTAAGTGTGCTTGAGCACCTACTATGTGCCAGCTGCCTACCTTAAACACCCTTCTATGAGCTCATTTCTAATATGTGTTTTTCAGACACGAGAAAACTGAGGCTCAGTGAGGGGCAGCCCCGCCACAGTCCCACAGAGCCAGGAGGGAGCCCAGGGCTGCTGACCCACCCCGTTGGCCACCAAGGACTCTGGCCTGGGCCGCGTCCCCTGTAACTCTAGCCACTGCTCCCACTCCCCACCCCTCCTTCACCTCAGCCTGGGGTAGCCCAGCTCTGCCGGGCTGCGGACAATGCCTCCCATTCAGCCCTGTCCTGGTTGCCAGGCCTGCGGGCCAAGGAGGGGGGCTCTCACCAGCGTCCAGGCGGGGACTGTCACGTCGCCGGCCTTTCCCTTCTACTGTGCCTCCAGGCTGGACTGGTGGTTTGAGGCAGCATGGAGGGGTGAGTCTTTGGGCCTTGAAGGTGCAAGGGGGGCTTAGAGCAGCTGAGTGGCCCCAGGCAAGGCCCTGCTACTCTCTGGGCCTCTCAGAGACTGGCAGATGGGGGCTCTGGGAACCTCCTGGGCCTCTCAGAGACTGGCAGACGGGGGCTCTGGGAACCTCCTGGGCCTCTCAGAGACTGGCAGACGGGGGCTCTGGGAACTTCTGGGCCTCAGATTCTCCAAGGGTCTCCATAGGGTGTATGGGAACATGGCTGCTCCCATTGATTAGTCCTCTAGGGGCTTGTCTGAGAGCTCAGCAGCACCTTCTGAGCCCTGGATGCTTCAGGGATCTGTCCTCATGGGTCCCCTCCCTGGCCTGCCCTGAGCCACAACCTTCACCAAGAGCTCCAAAGCAGGGGCTGGATGCTGGGATCCAAAGGAGACCTGAAAACAGACAGTGACAACCCAGTGAGCAGGAAGGGGGCCAGCCCAGGGGTCAAGAAAGGCTGCTCAGAGGCTGTGTGTGACACCAGCTGAGAACGGGTTGAGTTAGGTGACGTAGGCAGCAAGGAGGGAGCTCTGGGCCTTCCTGGTGACACAAAGCTGTTCCAGGTGTGCTCACAGCAGGGGAGCCGAGGGTGACACTGAAGAATCTGAGCAGATTCTGGTTGAGAAATCAGGAGTCAGGACTTTCCACCAAAGGCAGAGGGGAGGTGCTGGAGAATTTACAGCCGGGGGTGTCATGGTCCCATCTGTGATTTGGAAAGTTCCTTTTGGTTGCTGGCTGGTGAATGGAGCATAGGGGAGGCCAGGAGAGCCACAGTGGCAGCAGCTGTCCCTAAGAAGAGGTGGGCAGTGGCTGTTATTGTGAGGTGGAAGGGTCTGACTGAGGGATGGATAGGTGGATAGATGGATGGATGGATGGATGGAAGGATGGATGAATGGAAGGAAGGATGTATGGGTGGGTGTGTGGATGGATGGACAGATGGATGAATGAGTGGATGGGTAGATAGGTGGATGGATGGGTGATGGACAGGTGGACAAGTGAGTGATACACCTGGCCCAAAGCACAGCCCAAAACCCATAGCCTCACATCCCTCCATCCCAGTCCAGGCCAGCTGGGTTGTACTAAGGTGAAGGGCGGACAAAAGGGAAATAAATACAGAAGAAAGAAGCCGCCCGAGCCACCTGCTCACCATGCCAGTGTGGCTCTGACCAGCCATTAAGGCTCACTCAGGGACCTCAGACCCCCAACACCTGAACCTGCCAGTCTTGCTCATAATTCGGTCCAGGCCTGGGTCCTTCCCTCCCACTGCCAGGCTGTCCTCTCAAGGTGGGTGCCACTGTGCTTCCTGTCACCAGGGAGATGGCACTGTATCCGTTGGAGAACAGGCTGCTCCTCCTCCTCTCCCTGGACCAGCGCCTCACCACAGCCTGGGTACATGCTCTGAACTCCAGAGTCATTGACGAATTCAGCAAGTCCTCACTGAGCCACTAGACAGACAATCAAAGAGAATCATCGGGTCACCTTTCTGAGCCTTGGTTTCCTACAGTGTAAAGCAGGACTAACTGTAGTTCCCTCACTGCACAGGGGTGGGGGTTTGGGGCGAGGGCAATAGCACTTTCCTGGGCCCAAAGGAGGAAGGCTCCGAGGAGCTCTGGGGACAGGAGCTACACTGGCTGGGGCCCGGTGAGGGACAGTGTAAGGCCCCTGCCCCTGTGGACAACCAACTATCCCTCCCTCTACCAGGCCCCAGAGTTCCACCCATGCCTCTTTGGGGCTCCTGCTGCTTCTGCTGCTGCCACTGGGCCCAGCTTGGTATGTGGCTGCCCAACGCTGCCCACAGACCTGCATTTGTGACAACTCCAGGCGGCATGTTGCCTGCCGGCACCAGAATCTCACCGAGGTGCCGAACGCCATCCCCGAGGTCAGCAGGGCAGGAGCATGGGCAAGGGTGGCAGTGGGGCAGGGTGGGAGCAGCAGTGGGTGGAGCCTGGTTGGAGATCAATAGATCTGCCCCAGCAGGGGCAGGAGACCCTAGGAGGGTACTTCTCTCAGAGCCTGTCTTCACATCTATAAAATGGGAATAATAATAACCAATAACAGGAAGATAATCTACTTAAAATCCTTACTGTGTGACTGGAATAAGTAGGTGATCTATAAATACAGTCATGTGCCAGCTAACAATGGGGTATGTTCTGAGAAATACATTGTAGGCAATTTTATCATTGTGGGAACATCATGGAGTTTACCTACACAAACCTAGCTGGTCTAGCTGACTACACACTATGGTATAGCCTATGCTCCTAGGCCACCAACCTGTACAGCATGTTGCTGTACCGAATACTATAGGCAATTGTAACACAATGGTAAGCATTTGTGTATCTAAACATAGAGATGACGGGCTGGCCATTTAGCTCAGTTGGTTAGAGTGTGGCGCTGATAAACAGAAATGGTACGGTAAAATACAGTATAAAAGATAAAAAATGGAGGGCCGGACCGTGGCTCACTTGTGAGAGCGTGGTGCTGACAACACCAAGTCAAGGGTTAAGATCCTCTTACTGGTCATCTTTTAAAAAAAAAAAAAAAAAGATTTTAAAAATGGTACATCTGTATAGGGCACTTAACATGAATGGAGCTTGCAGGACTGGAAGTTGCTCTGGGTGAGTCAGTGAGTGAGCGGTGAGTGAACGAGGGCTTGGGACATTACTGCACACACCATAGACTTTATAAACACTGTATGCTTAGGCTACACTAAATTTATAAAAAAAAAAAAAAGTAATTGCACTACGACATTATGATGGCTACGACTTCACTAGGTGATAGGAGTTTTTCAGCTCCATGTTATACTCTTGCAGGACCACCCATCGGAGGAAAGTACTTGAAAACGATCATGGATTGTACCACCAAGGTCAAGTGTTCAGATCTCCACACTGGCCAGCCACCAAAAAAAGAAAAATAAAAGTTCATGGAAAAATTTGTATTATCTTTTTTTTCCTTTTGGTGGTTGGCTAGTGACAGGATCCAAACCCTTGACCTCGGTGTTATCGACACTGGGATCTAACCAACTGAGCCAACAGTCCAGCCCTGTCTATTTTTCCATGAACTTTTTGAAATACCCTCGTATATGGGGTCCATTGTGGATGCAGCATATGGCTGCATTGAATTCTTTACAGACCCTGCGGCAGAGATGTGGGGATGTGGTAGGATACGACACGGGCTCTGCCCTGTGAAGTCATGAGTTAGTGGGGTAAAGTAAACAGGCAGTGACAGTACAGTACGAAAGATGCCACAGAGGGGTTGCCCAGGTGGCTGGGAGGAAAGCTTCCTGGAGGAGGTGTCAGGGAGCAGGATGAAGAGAAATGGACAGGTGAGGGGACAGAAGAGCGTCTTAAGTGAGGGAGCAGCACATGCAGAGGCCACGGCCCTGTGCGCTCAGCCTCCCTTCCCCTCCCTGCCCCCAGCTGACCCAGCGGCTGGACCTCCAGGGCAACATGCTGCAGGTGATCCCTGCAGCTGCCTTCCAGGACCTGCCTCATCTCACACATCTGGACCTGCGGCACTGCCAGGTGGAGCTGGTGGCCGAGGGCGCGTTCCGCGGCCTGGGCCGCCTGCTGCTCCTCAACCTGGCCTCCAACCGCCTGAGCGCGCTGCCCCAGGAGGCGCTCGACGGGCTGGGCTCGCTGCGGCGGCTGGAGCTGGAGGGGAACAGGCTGGAGGAGCTGCGGCCGGGGACGTTCGGGGCCCTGGGCGCTCTGGCCACGCTGAACCTGGCCCACAACGCCCTGGTCTACCTGCCCGCCATGGCCTTCCAGGGGCTGCTGCGCGCCCGCTGGCTGCAGCTGGCACACAACGCGCTCAGCGTGCTGGCCCCCGAGGCCCTGGCGGGCCTGCCCGCCCTTCGCCGCCTCAGCCTGCACCACAACGAGCTCCAGGCCCTGCCCGGGCCGGCCCTGTCGCAGGCCCGCGGCCTGGCGCGCCTCGAGCTGGGCCACAACCCGCTGACCTACGCGGGCGAGGAGGACGGGCTGGCGCTGCCTGGCCTGCGGGAGCTGGCGCTGGACCACGGGGCCCTGCAGGCCTTGGGTCCCAGGGCCTTCGCCCGCTGCCCGCGCCTGCACACCCTCGACCTCCGCGGGAACCAGCTGCACGGCCTGCCCCCGCTGCAGGGCCCGGGCCAGCTGCGCCGGCTGCGGCTGCAGGGGAACCCGCTGTGGTGCGGCTGCCAGGCGCGGCCCCTGCTCGAGTGGCTGGTGCGGGCGCGCGTGCGCACGGACGGCGAGTGCCGGGGGCCGCGGCGCCTGCGGGGCGAGGCCCTGGACGCCCTGCGGCCCTCGGACCTGCGCTGCCCCGGGGACGGGCACGGGGACGGGGACGGGCCGGAGGAAGAGCGAGAGGAGCGGGCTGCGGCCCGGGCCCGCGCCCCGCCGCGCGCCCCCGCGGAGGAGGACGGGGCGGCCGCGCCCTGCCCTCGCGCCTGCGCCTGCGCCTCCGAGAGCCGGCACAGCAGCTGCGAGGGCCGCGGCCTGCGGGCGGTGCCCCGCGGCTTCCCCAACGACACCCGGCTCCTGGACCTGAGGCGGAACCACTTCCCCTCGGTGCCCCGAGCCGCCTTTCCCGGCCTGGGCCGCGTGGTGTCGCTGCACCTGCAGCACTGCGGCATCGCCGAGCTGAAGGCGGGCGCCTTGGCGGGGCTGGGCCACCTCGTCTACCTCTACCTCTCTGACAACCAGCTCTCGGGCCTCAGCGCTGCTGCCCTCGAAGGGGCCCCCCGCCTGGGCTACCTGTACCTGGAGCGCAACCGCTTCCTGCAGGTGCCAGGGGCCGCCCTGCGCGCCCTGCCCAGCCTCTTCTCCCTGCACCTGCAGGACAATGCTGTGGACCGCCTGGCACCTGGGGACCTGGCGGGGGTGCCGACCTTGCGCTGGCTCTATCTGAGTGGAAACCGCATCACCCAAATGTCCCCGGGGGCGCTGGGTCCAGCTCAAGAGCTGGAGAAGCTGCACCTTGACAGGAACCAGCTGCAAGACGTGCCCACTGGGGCCTTGGAGGGACTGCCTGCCCTCCTGGAGCTGCAGCTCTCCGGAAACCCACTCAGGACCCTGCGAGATGGGGCCTTCCGGCCTATGGGCAGGTCGCTGCAGCACCTCTTCCTGAACAGCAGTGGCCTGGAGCAGGTGGGCATGGGATGTCTAGTGGTGTGTACAAGGCACACACAACGTGCATTCACTCAACAAACATTTGCCACCCCCCTCCGTGCCAGGTTCTAGGCTAAGCATGGGGACCCTGAGATAAATCAGACACACAGCTTGCCCCCTGCCCTAGGGAGCTCAAGTGTGGGTGACAGGCCAGACAGGATCCAGGCCAGGCTCTGTTGGGGCATGGAGGAGGGAGGAATTTGGGACCGTGGGGTTACCCACTGTTTGTACACATTGAGAGCCCCCAAGAGGCTTTGCCATTATGGGGCGTGGAGTTTGGACATAGCAGAAAGAGCCATGAACTGGGCATCTGGGTGACTTGGACAGGGCAACTGCTTTGATATCAGACCAACCTGGGTTTCCGCCCCAGCACTGCTCTTCCTACCTGGGCCAATTTGGGCTCTCCAACTTCCCCTCTGCTGGGGGAGGATGGGACTCTCCCAGACTTCCTCATACCAGGACTTGTCACCCCCTTGCAGATTTCTCCTGGGGCCTTCTCAGGCCTGGGGCCCGAGCTCCAGAGCCTGTACCTGCAAAAGAACCATCTGCGGGTCCTGCCTGCCTTGTCTGATCTCAACCGGCTTGAGCTCATCGACCTCAGTGGCAATCCCTTTCACTGTGACTGCCAGTTGCTACCACTGCACAGGTAGACACCCCCCACCGGGACCCCCAGCCAGAGACCAGCTGCTGCCAGTCAAGCCTTGCCATCTCCCCAGGGGTCCTACCAGAGCCAGGCATGAATGAGCCCCTTCCAGGGTCAGCTACACTTCCTGGGGGTTTGGGGTGGACTTCTCTCTGAGCCTTGATTCCCTTATCCTTAAAGTAGGAGCTATATCCGCCCCACCCGGTGGGCTGGGACTTAGTAAATATGTGTGGGCATGTTACATAATTATGTAAGATAGCTACGGAAGCCCGGAGTCAGACCTAGGCTGCAATCCTGGCTCTGTGATTTTACCACCTAACTTTGGGCAAGCCACATTGCCTTTCTGTGCCCATCTGTAAAAGGGGGATGATAGTAATAGTATCTACCTCAGCATGGTTGTTGTAACAATTAAATTGATTTGAACAGTGTCTAAAACTGTTACTATTGCTTTTACTGTCCCCTCTTTGCAGAGAATGGATCTGAGGCCACGTAACTGGTGAACGCTGAGCCAGGATTCTCAGCAGAGCCTGACCCACTGGGCTCCACTGCCCCCGAGTTCCTGACACCCTCTTCCATCTCCTCAGGAAAGCTCTCAGCCAAGACCCAGCACAGTGGGCTCCCCAAGCTCTCTTTTCTTCTCAGGTGGCTCACTGGGCTGAACTTGCGGGTGGGGGCCACCTGCGCTGCCCCTCCCAGTGCCCGTGGCCAGAGGGTGAAGGCTGCGGTTGCTGTCTTTGAAGCCTGCCCAGGTTGGGCTGCCAGGAAGGCCAAGCGGACACCAGCCTACAGGCCCGGAGGTAGAAGAACGCCCATCAAGGGAAGACAGCAGGGAGCAGACCAGGTTGGCCGTGGGGTGGGTGGGCCCAGGCCTCGGTGGGTGGGTCAAGTTCTGAAGCCCCCAGTGTAGCAGGGGCCCGACTTCTCTTGGTCCTGATTCATGTGGTTCCAGAGCTGGCAATGACCCTGTTGCGTCTGTTCAACAATGTCCATTGCCCCCTTCACCTCCACCTCTGGGCTGGGCCTGGGGGTGGGTAGGGTTGTAAGGAAAGGACTATGGGCTATTTCATCCTGTGGGACAGTGGCCTTTCCTGTAAGCCACAGCACACCTGTTCTGATGTGTCCATAAAATCAACCTGCCATTACTGCATTTGCTGGATCACGGTTGATTCAACCACTTCCCACCCCACCCTCCAGGGCCTCGTTCATCCCAGGGATGGGAGAATGGAGGAGAGGGTGTGTTGTTGGCTCCGCCTCCCACCACCTGTCAGCCACGGGTTGGACGCCATTTGACATTACGTTCACTATCCTGACATATCCAGCCCCAGCTTGAACCCTCAGTTATAGCATAATCTCGCAGCACATCAGAGAAGGGTGAGCTGGATATGGGTGCCCTCCACGTGGGAACTGCCACTTGTGGGGGGTTCTGAAAGCCATGGGGGTGGTCTGAAGGGAAGAGGCTGGTCCTTAGAGGGAAAATGAGAATAGAGAAAGTGGGTGCTTGGAAGGTGTGGGGAGGGCGCTGCCTCCCTCTGGACCTGTAGTTTGAATAGTTTGGGTGCCTGGGGGTGCCCATTAGGTGGTGTTTGTTTTAGTTCCCAAGGGCTGCCAAAACAAAGTGCCACACGCTGGGTGGCTTAGAACAACAGAAAGTTATCACTGACAATCTGTAGTCCAGAAGTTGGAAGACAAGGTGTCGGCAGTGCCATGCTTCCTTGGAAACACTGCCTCTTCCTGCTTCTGGTAACCCCTGACATTCCTTGGCTTGTGGCAGCATAATCCCAGTCTCTGCCTCCATCTTCACATGGTGTCTGTGTTTCTGCACATCATCTTCCCTCTATAATCTGTGCCCAAATTTCCTTTTCTTTTTTTTAACAAAAAGATGACTGGTAAGGGGATCTTTTTTATTTTTTATTTATTTTTATTTTTTATTTTATAAAGATGACCGGTAAAGGGATCTCACCCTTGACTTGGTGTTGTCAGCACCACGCTAAGCCAGTGAGTGAACCAGCCATCCCTATATAGAATCCGAACCCGTGGCCTTGGTGTTTTCAGCACCACACTGTCCCAAGTGAGCCACGGGCCAGCCCTACAACCCCGTCTCTAAATAAGGTCATACTTTGAGGTACTGGGGGAATAGGACTCCAATCTTTTTTTGGGGAAAACAATTCAACCCATAACAGTGTTTCTTGTGGAGGTAGGCTGGAAGTGAGGAAGGAACCCCTAAAAGACCCGAAGCTAAGGGCCGGCCCGTGGCTCACTTGGGAGAGTGCGGTGCTGATAACATCAAGGCCACAGGTTTGGATCCCTATATAGGGATGGCCAGTTAGCTCACTTGGAAGAGTGTGGTGCTGACAACACCAAGTCAAGGGTTAAGATCCCCTTATCAGTCATCTTTTAAAAAATAAAAATAAAAAAAGTAATAAAGGTGAACCAGTTTCACCTTAGAAGCCAGACTTGGAACTACCACTAATGATAACGGTATTAACCTCAGCTAACACTCACATGGCACTGACTTTCAGCAGCATCAGTGTGCCTTCTCCCTGCCTCTCCCTCCCTGGGGAGGCTGGCATTGACACTGAACTTGGCTCAAGAGTGGAAGTTTTGATGAGCCCACCTCCAAGTCAGGTCTTTAGTTAGAAGGGGAAGACACCCCTGCCTACTCCCACCCTGTACAGTATGGTGGCTGTGGCAGGAATCAGGACCTCTCAGGCAGGAATCAGGACCTCTCAGACCATTTGATCCAGCCACCCTTTCTGATATGGAGATATTCCACCCAGTGCCAGCCTGGAATTCTGGGTTACAGTGGTGGTTTCCTCCCAGGAATACAAAAGAATTGGAGGCTAAGGGCCCTTATCTTGGGGACCATACAGGACTCTGAGCCCTGGCAGAGTGTTCCAGGCTGGGGGTGTACCCCCTGCTGAAGGCACAAGGCTGGACCACATCTGCCTCAGTTTCCCTTGAGGCCCCAACATCTAGCTTGGTGCCTGGCACATGGGAGAGGCTTAATAATGTTGAGTGAAATGAATGACCAAGTACTGGAATCCCACTGTTGTCATTCAACAGTTGTAAATTTAAGCAACCAACTTAGTAAACTTTCTTGAGGCTTCCTTTTTCTCACAGGATTACTGTGAAGATAAAATAAGCTATTTAAATGTGTATCTAATCTAGTGCTTGGTGTATGAGGCTCTTGTTATAAATGGTAGTTCCCTTGCCTCTGCTTTCCCTCAGACAGAGGTTGTAGACTGGGTAATCTTGTGTTTGGATTTGGTCTCAGTTGTACCAGGATCCCCTGCAGGTCCTCAGGCAGGGGACGCAGGGAGTGAAGAGGGGTTTAGGACAATGTGTCCCAGTCAGGGGTCATACTGCTGTGAGACTCCAAGACCTTTAGTTCTATCCAAAGGTAGCCTGAGTCACAAGGCTCACTGCACCTTGAGTAAAAATTCCCAAGAGGTCAACATTTCCATCTGTGACAAATCAAATTTATCTTTAGGCACCAGCAACACAAGTCATGTCCACACTTCCATTTCCACCCACTCATCGAGACCGGGCCTGAGCGGGCACTAGGGACAGACAAGACACAGGCTCTGCCTTTGTGGAACTCAGTCTTGGGGAAAGGGAAAGGCAGAAGCATAAACAGGGACAGTATGCTAGGTGGTGGTTATGGAGATGGAGATGCTCAAGAGATGACAGGTGGTGTTTATTCTTGATTGCTTTGCATACTCTTGAAGTTCTCATTTGGTCTACAGAAGTGGTACTGTGGTGGTATATCAGAATACACTCTGCAAGAAACAAATCTTACACATTGGACTTCAGTAAACAAGGGATTTAATTGTCTCATACAAGTTAAGCTGGGGAGGCTAGTCCAGGGCTGGAATGGCAGCCAAGCACATCCTCTGGTTCTGCCATCCTCATCGCAGGGTCTCTACTCAAGGCACCTCTAGGTATGGCTTCTTCATTCAGGGAGGAACTAAATGCCAAAATGGCATACAAGCCTAATTTTCCCAGAAGCTCTTCAGTCAGAATTGGATCTCTTAACTGAAAAGGCATCTGAGATGATGAATTATTAGCTGGACTCCATGAGCAGGTAGCAGAGCCACAGTGCACACCTGGGCTGTCTTCCTCCTGATGTCCTCCTTTAGGGGCAGATACCACTGGCCTATCACTGCCCGTCTTGGAGATGGTGTGTGTGATGGCAGGGGGAGAAGGCATTGCCCCTCTGATCTGAGACCTGCCTCACTCCTCTGGTCCTATTCCCAAACCTATTAACTTTTTTTTTTTTTTTTTTGTCTTTTTCGTGACTGGTACTCAGCCAGTGAGTGCACCGGCCATTCCTATATAGGATCCGAACCCGCGGCGGGAGCGACGCTGCGCTCCCTGCGCCGCACTCTCCCGAGTGCGCCACGGGCTCGGCCCCAAACCTATTAACTTATTGAGGAAATCAGGCTGCCCCAACAGGCCACTCTCTGGTCCTGATCTCTGCACGGTGTGGGGCTGCCTAGTGCCTCTAGCAAGAGACAGCATCAAGTTCTCTCTGAACCTGCCGAGAAATGCCCAGGCCCAGGCCCCAGTCCCATGATGACTGGAAACCTGCATCCCCATCTCAAGGATGAACCCAAATAACCTGGATCCTGAGCAAACCCAGTCAGCACATCTCAGCAAGCAGAAGAGATGGACAGCCTGCCAGACCAGTGCACAGGCCACCCACACAAGGGCTTGAGGGGCAACAGCAGGCCTGGAAGGCAGCTGGATGTCCAGCATAGCTGCAGCCTTGCAGGAAAGATATAGGGACCTACTCAGCACCACACCGCCTCTATCCAAAAACGGAGGTGAAAAGAGGGCTGAGGATGGCAGTAGCCTCCACTTTGGGTTCCAGGAAGAGGAGCCACTGAGGAGACAGGACTCATCAGAAAAAGGGGAGTTTCAAGGGAGAATGGGAAAAAGAAAAGCAGGTGAAATATGGGCAAGCACTAGGTGAACTTCTAGAATATAGTTCGAGAGGAGTGGGGAGAGAAAATAAGGACTTAAGGATTTGGACAGCGAGGAAAAGCAGCCAGGAAGTGTAGATTACCCCTCCCTTCTTCCCTCCTTCAGGCAAGCCAGTGGGAGAAAGGGTGAAAGAGCCTCCCCAGGGCCACCTCAGCCAGCACGCCTGGTGCACGGCCTCATGACTCTCTGGCAAGGCCATTCCTGACCCTGATTAACAGGGAGAGGGGAATGAAAATGACAGGTCCCACCCAAGCTAGGTCCAGAGCAGGTGAGGCTCAGTGGTGGGGCCTCCATCACACGGGCGGGGCTCACTATCCCATCCTGCTGCCATAAGCCCCCCACACCAAGTCTGTCCCAGGGGCAGAGGCCCCTGCAAGCCTCCCGTCACTGTTCCTGTTAGGAAATGAGAGTCAGTGGTTATGCCAAAAGAGAAAACAGGTCAAGGCCACCTCACAAGTCACCAAAACCCACATCCTGATCCCCGCTTTTCAGCTGCCTGTAAAAGCTGGGTCCCCAAAGTCCCTAGAGTGCTAGGAGGAGCAGAGCACCAACTCAAGAGGCAAGAGAGGCATTCTACTTGATTAGATTTTTAGGTAGAGGCTGCTCCCCTCATACCACTTGCTGTCAACCAGGGGACATTATACTGCTCAGAGAGCTGCTCCAGAACTTTATTAACATGACTCACTTGGGGTGCACATGCGCGCGCGCGCGCGCGCATACACACACACACACACACACACACACACACACACACACACACACACACACACACACACACACACACACACACACACACACACACACACACACACACACACACACACACACACACACACACACACACACACACACACACACACACACACACACACACACTCTCTCTCTCTCTCTCTCTCTCTCTCTCTCTCTCTCTCTCTCTCTCTACTAATTGTCTTGTCTTCCAGTGTAACTGGGGCAGCGCTCACCCCTGGCACTTGAGGGGTGTGGAGGGAGGTAAGCAAGAGCAGACAGCCCAGAAGCCAGGGTTCCACCTCCGGAAACTCAGGTTGGAGAGGAGGCTGTTCACAGACAAGTTTGGGGGCCACAGGCAGCCCCAGTCACATAATGCCTTGCCAAAGGGGAGCAGAGGCACAAGGCGGGTCAAAGAAAACCCTAGACTCGTCCTTCAGAGCCCAGCCTTCACAGCACCAGGCATAATTTATCAAAAAGGCTCAGTCTCCAAACTAAAGTAGGGGGAGGGATGGTGGCAACAGAGAAGCCTGGGGGCCTCCCCTCCGCTCCACAGCCTGGGCTGGCTTCCAGCTAGGGACCAGGCTGGCAGCAGTGGGAAGGCTCAGTCGTCTGTCTCCTGCTTGATGTTCTCAATGGGAACAGGCAGCTCTGGACTTGGACCCTTGTCAAGCGAGGCCATGTCTAGATGTTCTTCCTTCACGCGCACAGCAATGACTAGAGGGTGGGAAGGCAGGAAGGTGGGCAGGGAAAGCAGAGTGAGTGAGGGGCGACTCCGGGAAGGATGGGGCTTGGGATCTGGTAAAGGGACCTGGCTTCCTATAGATGTAGCAGGGAAGCAGGGAGCACCTCCGCCCTCCTGCTCACCCTCAGAGGTGGGGAAAGGGGTGGGAGGAGGAGGGCAGCAGGGGAGGCTCAGGGCCCCAGGCACACCCCAGCCAGGCAGGCTGTGCCAGGACACTGGCATCTGCCCATCGACCACCCACTCTGTACACACGTGAAATGGGAACAGAGATGATGAGGAGGAAGAGGGGCAAGGCGCGTGGCTGGAGGGGACAGTTCCATTCAGTTGGGAGGCAGATGTTTGGAAAGCTCTGTGGGCCCAGTGGTTCAAGGACTACTTGGTGCCCAGAAAATTCCCTTCAAACTTGACTCTACTCTTCTGTGCCCAGGTGGGGAAGGAGAGAGGCCGCCTCTGAGCTCGGAGCAGGCCGATTGTGCCTCGACCCTGCCGGGTGGCTCTTACTCTCATCAGGAACGGGCTCCGAGATCTTCCCTGCAGCCTGCGGGTCGTGTTCCAGCAGGGGCTTCTTGGACCCCTGTCTGAGGGGCCGGATCTTGGTCAGTGGGATTCTTTTTCCTTTGAATAAAAATGGAATCAAACCCAGCATTAGGGTTCTATCACTGAGAGGCCTAAAGGACTGGATCCCATCCAGTGGTTAGCGTGGTAGAGGGGAAAGTGACGGTATGGGGACAGAAGGCCTGGTCTCCAGCTGATAGCAGTCCTCTCTGGCTGTGTGCCCTGAGGTCAGAGAGACCCTCTCCAACAGGGGATTAGTAACAGCACCTCCCTCAAGAGCCAAGCCTCAGAGCAATTGTGGTTTTTGGTTTCCTTTCTCCATCTCTGACCTGTTCCCCTGTAACATGCGACATTCCTGGCCCTACTGTTTTGAATGGCACGGAGCCTCCTCCCACAAGCTTAATCCTGCCAGGGGCCTTGTCCTGTTTCAGGACATCTTCTCTGTGTGGTGCCATGTCACAGAACCCACCTCCCCTGACAGGCCTGCAGCTCTGAAGGGCGGCTTTGCCTCCCCTCTCTGCCCCTCAAGTGGGGCCCAGCCTAGGGAACCAATACTGACAGACCCTAACTGCTAGGTAGGGTCTGGCCACTCAGCAGCCTGCCTTTGTGCCCACCCTCAAAGAGATCGCAAGGGAAGAATGACAGCCTTGGAAAGACAGCTTTGACTTCTTCCTGGGCCTTTTACTTTAGAACCTAGCAGCTGTGGACTGCCCAGGAGGCCAGGCCGTTTTCTGACCATGGGGCAGAGGGATGGGATTCCTGCCACACCCCGCCCAATACAATTTCATGTCTCTTTTCCTCAGCATCCTGACCATTGCCAGAGACTGAACACTCTCTATTTATGTGCTGGGTCCCCAAAGATACAGGGTGAAAGGCCCATGGGGCCAAAGGGCAAGGAAGGGTAGATGGGGAAGGACCATGAAGAAAGCCATGTAAGTGGGACAGCACCTGGGGAACCAGTGCCTGGGACTGACTCCACCTCTGCTCCCAGGGACACAGGCCCCGCTGCTCCTAGGCCCCATGCCAGCCTGGCTCCTTTGGAGCATCACTTACTTTTCTTCCCAAACTGTTTCTTTTTCTTCTTTGTGGCCTCTTTGGCCTTCAGAGGTGTGGCCGGTTCTGTTGTTGAAAGACAAGGGCAAAAGAAATGAGAAGAGAGTTCTGGGAGGACACAGAGCAGAGGCGCATCCCCAGACCCCTGCCCATCCTCATACAGGACACCCCAAGAAGGGAAGCCAAAGTTGCGCAATAACAGGATGGGGGGAGGGGCTGTAGACTAGGTGTGTCTTCTTCCCACCCTTGTCACCAGGGCTGCTCAGAGGGACCTGGGTAGTTTACCTGGGTGTACAAGGGCACAAGCATATGACAGAGTGGGCAAGATGAAGGAAGGAGCTCCGCAGGCCAGAGGGAGAGGGAGACAGAGAAGTCAGGAGCAGGGGGTGGGAGACAGGGCTCACTCTTAGAGTGGTCCATGAGACTTCTTGGTCTTATGCAAAGAACTGAGGTAGGCATAGGGGAGGGGAATGGTTGGCAGGAAGGAAAAAAAGAAGAAACAGGAAAGTCAAGAGCCCCTCAGGGCTGCGAGAGCCCAGACCTGCGGCCACGGGTGGCTGGAGCTGGTAGCCGGTGAGCTCACACCAGCCAACAGGGTAGATGTCTGGGGACTCGCAGTCCACCCACTGGTCATACTCGCTGTCCCAGCCATCAAAGTGTATACTGAGGAGCCGATGCACCACCCGTTTCACCGTGGCCACACAGATGAGCCGGGGCTCCATCAGGTCCACGGCCTCCAGCTTCATGCCCACCCTGAAGCCATGGTTGGGACAGTCCTGGGGGGATTGGAAGAAGGCAGTTGTCAAGCCAGCCATTTCCCTGCCCTGGCAGGCTCACCCGGGGCCCTGGGGTGCTGGAATGCCTGCTGGGCAAGGGTCCTCTAGACAATAATCCTACTGCACCTCTTCCCTAAGCACAAACCCCTCTATAGAAAAGGGACTGGCTAAACTGAGGTTCAGCAGAGTGCCTATGCCTATGGCATAGTCTGTAACTTCTTCCCTGGAAGTGGCTCGCTGATCTCAGCAGTAGAGACTTCAAAGAAGGGGTTGGAATTGCCACCATTGACAGCAGTGGGCAGGGCCAGTCCTGAGGCTGCTACAGGCCCCCTGCTCTGTCCTCGGTCTCCTCACCATGTTAAAGAGTCTTGACGGAGCTGCTTTTGACTTAGTCTTCTCCAAGTATGTCTCCCAGTTGAAAGTCTGTGTCTCGTACCCTGGAGAAGCAGAAAGTTTAGATGTGGAGGGTGAGGAAACAGAATGTGGGTTAGGGGAAAAGGAAAACTCTGCCAAAGGGCAGTGCAGCTCAGTCAGAACCCAGACTGGAGGGCCGACCCCGTGGTGCACTCGGGAGAGTGCAGCGCTGGGAGCGCAGTAGCGCTCCCGCCGCGGGTTCGGATCCTATTTAGGGATGGCCGGTGTGCTCACTGGCTGAGCGCGGTGCAGCCGGTCACGAAAAAGACAAAAAAAAAAGAACCCAGACTGGAGTCTCCCTAGCAGCCTTCTCTCCTCCTCCCTGGGTTGGTGTCCTCTCTAAGACCACAGTCCTGTTGTACAGGTTGTTCACTGCCAAAGGGAAAAGTGGGAGCTCCATTCACCAACCACACAATGGCCATAGGGCCGAGTCAACTCAGGCAGCATAAGGGCTAGTGGTGGCCCTGGATGGGTGTGTCACCTCTCCCATATACCCTGAAACTCTATGCCCCAGGGGTCTAACTTGACCAGGAATCTTCCCCTTTCAACTGCAAGATCAGTATACAGTGGCCTCTCTAGTCTTACCTTTTGGTGGTGTGAGCTCAATGTCATTCTTTTGGCAGAAGGTGGCTGGGAAGATGGCATGGGAGGAGGCGTGGTAACAGAACCAGTCTGAGCCATCTGTGGAGGGCCCCCCATCCACACAGATCATCAGGTAGCCGTCCAGGAGAACCTAGTGGAGGGGTGGAGCAGAGAACATCTTAGCACTTATTGTGAATGGCAGCCCCACCCCAGGGTAAGGTGGCTATGATGTGGACATCAGACAGATCCAGCTAGATCTAGAGCTCGGCCTTCCCAGAGAACATGCTGAGCTTCCTCTCCAGGGCACTTAGCACTCCCATAATGCATACTGGTGAGATTATTTCTCTTCCCCACTAGACAGCAGGCAAACTGTGCCAATAGGGACTATGTGTGCTTATTGCCACCGTGTTTTCAGAGGTGAGCACATGGCCTGCCGCGGAGATTTGCTGAATAGACAAATCAGCAGTGTCCTCCAGGAAGGCAGAGGGGTGGTGGTTTGTGCCTCAGGCTGTGGCAGTAAGGGAAGAGGTTTGGAGCAAAGTGAGACTGCTGTGGCTTGGCAAGGACAGCATAGAAAGTAGATGCAGGAAGGGCTCCAGTGAGATGACAGGACAGGGACCACACCTGACACAGGACCAAGCTCAGGTGTTCAGTAAGCACCTGACAGATGTGCCTTGGACCCTGACATGAAAGCAGATTCTGAGCAAGGAGCAGGAAAGGCCCCTACAGACACAAGTCAGGTACTCCAGGAGCAGCCAGTGTTGGGAAGGTGTGATGGATATCCCCTCGGACCCAAGAGCCCCTGATGATAGAAAGCAGAGCTCTGAGCCACATTGCTCCCCTCAGAAAACCATGCTGGAGGCTGAGGGGCCAGCCCTAGCTCACCTTGCAGATGGTTGCCACGCAGATGTTGCCCAGATTCAGGGGGTCAATGGCTTCCAGCTTCATCCCCTCCTCAAACCAACCGCCTTCTGTGTAGACAGCTCGTACCTTAAAGGAACGGGGCAGTTGGGGAATCTTGGGGCAGGCCCAGAGGAAGGGTTGGGGAAGCAGGCTTCATTTGCTATAGGCCTGGGAAGGAAATGGAGAGAGAAAGGGGAGAGCCAGGGTCCTCACCTTCTTGAAAAGGTAAGGAACGGCATCACAGTAGATTTTCCGGAAGGTGGGGTGATGGGCCATGTCGCTTCGCCTCTCTTTTGAGAAGATGGTAGAGGCAGTGAGGAAAAGAAGGGAAGTGAAGGCAGCTAACAGGGCTATCTCCACGCCTCCCCCAGCAATGTGGGGACTGCTGAGCATATGCTCCAGCTGTATCTCAGCAGCCCCCACCCCAGACTAGCAGATAGATGGGTCTAGCCCAGAAAGTGTCAAGAGCTCTCTGTAGGTACTTTCAGCCCTTAAAACCCAGACTCTCCCTGCACGACATGGGAGAGGACCGGGGTCGGTAGCATGTGGGTTCAAATCTTGATTTTATCACTTCTAAGTTGAGCCAATTGACTTGGTCAAGTCACTCAACCTATCTGGACCTCAGTACCATCCCCTGCAGGCTAGAGATGATAGTCTCTACCTCCCTACACTATTGTGGGATATAGACAAGGTGCTCCCAACCCAACCCCTGGGGAAGCAGAGCCTGGGGTCACTCTGGCCTGGGGCTCTGCTAACCTGACATCTTGATGCCATGGCCAACACGCCGTGACCAACCCACTGGGTGGATCAGGGGGCTCCACATATGGCACCAGAAGTCATCGTCACTGTCGCCATCCTCGTAGAGGAGCCGTAGGCGACCCCCGATTACCGTGTCCACAACAGCCATGCGCGTCCGTGACACTTGGGACTTGTCCACCACCTCCAGTCGCATACCCTGCCGAAAGGGGTACTTCATGCTCTCCACCATCTGCAATGACATCAGAACGCAGGCCTCTGTGGCCATGGGAAGGATCCTCCCACCCGCCTCCCTGCTCTGTCTCTTCAAAGTAAGCAGAGGACAGGGAAGGCGTAGTGGAATCCCCCCACACTAAGTCAGGAGGCAGGAGATGAGCCCTCTGGTCCTGCCAGGATCACCTTGGCCCTGATCCCCTAGAACATTGAGGGAAGGCACACAGCTCCCAAGGGGGTGCACCACTTCTCACCACCAAAGTGCCAGTAAGTCAAGATGGTAGGATTTACAACACGAATTTCAAACCAAGTAAACTCAACAGACCCAGAGAGGTCAAGCAACTTGCCCAGAGTCACATAGACTCACTAGTGCCAGAGCTGGGCCTTGAACCTAGTGTCCAGTCTATGCTCTTTATAGGCTCTGCACAGATCCCCTGGCACCCTACTCTTCCCTCTACCTCCCAGCCCTCTGGCACATACAAGACTCAGGGCCAGAGAACTGAGTTTCCTCATGTCTCCATGTGTCCTGTGTCCAATTCCCACTGACCCTAATTGGTTGTGGCTCTGAAATGCTCTCATGGCACCTCAGCAGCAATTCACACCCCCTCTGACCCAACAAGGGACAATGACCAAGATGCCTATGAGCTGTTCTACAGAGAGCCACGGTGGTAGGGCATGAGTGAGGGAGTAGGAAGTTCATTTTGTTCACTGTGACTTCGCCGCTGTCCTGCCTGGGGTAGGGAACAGGTATGGTATAAGGCTTTTCCAGCTGCAGGGCACTGCTGGCTCAGGGAGAACCAGTCCTAACCTAGGTGTGGTGGTGACAGACTAAGACAGAGCAGTGCTATTTCCAAGTACACCAGGAGAGGGAGCATCTCAGAGGGCACAGAGCAGCCATCAGGAAAAGCTGACACAGTAGTCCTAAACCATACAGCTCCTTCACCTAACAGCTCAAGGGCTGGAATACATCCTGATGCTGATAGCACAGGGTGAGGCCTGGGCTGGGCCTCCCTCATTTTCCCCAACATATTCCCTTCCTCTATAGCCAGCACAGTGCAGCCCACACCCAACAACACATTACTACCCTCATGTGTTTGGGACAACACAGTGGAAAAGCAGAAAGTAGGATTGATTCATTCCTACATTCTCAGCTCTGAGCACAAAACTAGGCACAGAATTAGTGCCCAATTCATGTTTTTCCTTGAGTGAATGAATGAATAAACATATACACACATATACCTGACCTTTGCCAATGGGTCATTTGTTCATTCAAAACATTTTACTGAGTGCTGACTATACTGCTGTCATCAATGGGCCATATCTGGATGAGAGCTTTTTCCACAAACCCATCCCTTTCTATCCTCCCCACCCCCAATCTTCAGAGGGGGCTTGGCAAGTCAGTGACTCTGAGTGCTTTCCAAGGGAAAAGGCTGTCCCATCTAAGCTGTGGTCTCCACGTCAAAGCAAGCAGTGCTTTAAGCCCCTTCTCCTCGAGACAGTGACCTCCCAAGGACCAGCTCCCTAGCAAGCCTGTCTGCAACTCTTGTACCCACAACTGGTCTCACGGTGCCTTCCCATTCCCTGCCTGTGTCATCTTCTTTCCCCAGCCAGGCGCTGGGGCTGTCTCATCGCACTCGTGCATCCCTTCCAGCATGCACTGGAGGACTGGGTATGTAACAGTTGGCATGTGCATCCCCTCCAGCATGCACTGCAGGATTGGGTATATATCAGTTGGTGTGTGCTTGCTGAGTTGCTCACAGGGAGCCTGCCCCTCTCCCCAGAATCATGCTCCTTTTACTTTAAGCAAAAAAAAGAGACCACCTTGATAACCCCAGTGGTCTGCATCATCCACCATGATATGCCTCATCCTAAAGCAAGGGCCACCTGAGAAAGTGAAGGATCACCTCTAGTGACCAAATCTGTCAACTGTGCAAGGCATTATGGGAAATACAGGAGAAAAAGCTTAGTTTTGTTAGAGAGAGAATGTGGAGAATATGAAAGAAAATTAACAACGCAGAGAGGTAAATAGCAAATAAGTAGTACCCAGTAGTCATCAGATGAGTGGATACGGAAAATGTGGTACATCTACACAATGGAATACTACTCAGCTATAAAAACGAATGAAATACTGCCATTTGCAACAACATGGATGGACCTTGAGAGAATTATATTAAGTGAAACAAGTCATGCACAGAAAGAAAAATACCACATGTTCTCACTTATTGGTGGGAGCTAAAAATTAATATATAATTCACACACACGCACACACACACACACAAAAAAACCGGGGGGGTGGGGGAAGAAGATATAACGACCACAATTACTTGAAGTTGATACGACAAGCAAACAGAGGGGACATTGTTGGGGGGGGTGGGAAGAGGGAGGGAGGTTTTGGTGATGGGCAACAATAATCAGCCACAATGTATATCTATCGACATAATAAAATTAAAAAAAAAAAAAAAAAAAGTAGTACCCAGTAGTTCAAATAAGGGAAAAACCATTTTTACTTTGGGGAAAAAAGCCAGGAATGCTTCTTTCGGGTGCTCTGAACTGCTCATTGCTGAAGGCCAACTCTTCACTAGCAGAGGCCCATGACATGCAAACTTTTCACCTGGCATATAGTGCCTCGGGTGAGATGGCCTGATTTCTACTCCATGTTTATTTTCCACTGTCGGCTTCCACACTACCCATTCCCTACCCATCCAGGTGAAATTCAAAAGCCATTTTCTCCATGAGGCTTTCCTTGATACCTGCTCCTTCTCTGAGGCAACATGGTCAGTTCAACCATGTGTCCTGGCTGCACCTGCACTGCATCACCCTGCACACTTACCCAGGGTGACACGGGGACACCACTGTGAGCACCTGATTCAGGAGACCTCGAATAAGCACCTACATATGAGAGCCCCACAGTGGGAGATCTGGCACAGAGAGGTGGGAAGGGCAGTCCTCACAGTATACCCTTTTGATCCCTTTGATTTTTTACCATGTGCATGTATGACTTTTTAAGTTAAAGAACTAAATAACTTTTTACAATTAAAAATAAAAGCCATATAGATGATTGTGAGGCACATCCCTGGATAAGAACCAAGGCTATTTTACAACTATTCACATGCATGACTTTCATTTCCTCTGCTAGACCAGAGATTCCTGGATGGCAGGGCCTTTATTCCCACAGTGTCTTGTATACAACAGGTGCTTAATAAAAGCTATTGAGTGAACACTCCTGAAAAATGCTATGAGCAAAGGTAAGGATCTGGAAGAGCAAAAGGCAGACAAAGCAATGTGATCGATGTGGCTAGATCAGAATCTGGGTGGGGAGGCAACTGACGTTACGCTAGAAAGCAGATGGCAACTGCCCCACAGCAAAGTTTGATGACAACATCCTTGAGAAATGTGGAGGTGCTGAAGAGCGTCAGCAAGGGAGTCTTAGAAAAAATACTCTATTGAGTAGCATGAAATGTGGATAAAAACAGGAGAGGGGAGGGAGGGTGATCAGTTAGGAAACCCAAAGGGCTCACTGCCAGACCTTGATATGGAAATCCACAGGAAGTGTCCTGGAACCCACCAACCGCTTCATGAGGTAGCCCTTCCAGTCAGTGAACTTGGCGTGGATGGCTGCAGAGACACCAGCAGAATCCTGGTTACACAGACTGACAGCAGGGGCTCAAGGGCTGACACAGAGATCAGCAGAGGGGATTGAACATTTATTTTCACTTCTTCAGGCCAGCAATAACCTCATCTCATAAAATGAGGCTCGGCAACTTGGATCTGCTCCAGGGACTCTGGGACGGGGGGGTGCAGGAAGCAAGGGGGCAAGTGGGTTCGGTTCTAACATAAGAAAGAGGGCTCCCCTCTGCCTAACACAAGACAGAAGCCCCCCCTCCCACCTAACACAAGACAGAGGGATCTCCCTCCACCCAACAAGACAGAGGGCCTCCCCTTACCTAACACGACATGAACACAGAGGGCCCCCCGCACCTAACACGACACAGAGAGCCCCCCTCTACCTAACATGATACAGAGGGCCCCCCTCTACCTAACATGATACAGAGGGCCCCCCTCTACCTAACACGACTTGGAGAACTCCTCCTCTTCCAAGGGCCCTACAGGAACCAGGACAAGGAACATTCTCATTAACTCACTCCGAGGGGGCACCAGGATCTTGCTGTTGATGGCACACCAGCCAATGGGGTGGACATCCACAGTTCCCAGGTTGCACCAGAAGTCATGGCTGGCGTCATTTTCAAAGCCTTCATACCGGAGCAGCACCCGATACCCTGAAAGGAAAAAAAAAGGGGGCAAGAAGGGGAAGGATGAGATGGGGAAAGGTATATTCTTAAGTCCTCTCTCTTCTCTAGCCTAAGCCAGAGTTCCTGCTGCCTATTCTAAGAACACCATCCAGGCAAAGAGGATCCCTGTTGTCCACAATAGTCAGCCAAAATAAATTCAGGCCACTTATTTGGAAAGCATTTTGACTTGGTGCTGAGAATTAATTTTCTGTAGCCTGATCATCCCTGGAGTAAACTTAAAAAATTAGAATTTCCAAACTTGCCAAGCTCCTTAGTCCCCTCTAAGGTAGGAGAATCCCAATGGGGGCAGAAACTTCATTGGGTATATTTTTGTTTGTTTGTTTTATGAAGTCAATTTCTACCTACAACACTGCCCACCCATCTAAAGGTGTCACTCTAGACAAATCCCTGCCCCTGCCACAGGAACACTCACCTGCTGCCTGGATGACAGAGGCGATCCAGTACACCCGGCTGGGGAGCACGGCATCACTGTTGAGCACCTCCACCTTCATGCCCTTCATCACATCCTCCCACTGGTCATAGAGGGGGACCTGTGTGGTGATGAGAACATTCGAGGGGGAATGAGCTGCCTCATGGACTGAATCATCGAGTCCTTCTTCTGCATCTCAGCTTTTCACATCACCCACTGTGTGCAGAAAGCCAGTCCTGGTACTAGGGATGAAGAGATGAACAGGACATGTCTGCTGTCCTCAAAGAGCTGAGCCAGGAAGTTGGGGTGATGTTGGGCAGGGCAGTGATTTAGAGACCCAGAGTCAGAAAGACCAGGGTTCTAATCTTTGAAGGACCAGCTCCTAACTGTGTCACTTTGGGCATGTTACACCTTGTTGAGTCTCAATCCTTTTGTGGCTGTGCCAGCCCATGCAACAGTAACACTTTCCCAAGCCGGGCATTGTTCTTGGCATAAATATTAGCTCCTTCAATCGTCACTCAAACCCAGGTAGTAAGTATTATAACCCTGTCCTTTACACAGAGCTGTCTACCCACCAACTAGCCCTACACATCCTTCTATTAAATTCTGTGCCCCCGCCCCTCCACTGGGCTGCTTTTGGTTGCCTTCCCAATACCTAATCCTCACTTTGCTGCCAATGGTAACTTGATTCTCTTTTGGGGAAAGTCATCTTTTTTCATTCTCAGGCCTGGCTTAAGCTGGTTGGGTACCCCATTCCATCTCCCTGATCAGAGATTGGTTCCTCACAGAACCTGGAAACAGTCATGCTAGCCCAGGCACACAGGGGCAGGCTTCTTACAGAGCACACTGAGTCACATGTGTTACATGCAAGTACTTCCCCTGGAATGAAAATGCTGGGACTTCTAGAAAATTCTGGACAAAAGAGGATTCCCCCACTAGGAAGGATGATCACCTTCATTAGCAATTCAGAGAGGAAAGGAGTTAGCCAAGTCTAATACCAACTTGTCATTGTTCAGAGCTCAGTAGCAGTTCAGAAAGGAGGCTAGGAAGTGAGTTAGAAGACTCCTTCAAGACTAAAGAGGCCTCCTCCTGGGTTTCTCTGGGTTTAGGAAATTGGTTCAAAAGACCAAACAGGAGCGCTGCTACAGGCTTCCCTCCTGATTTGCAGGATACCGCTGGCTACAGCTGCTCAATATTAAGTTCTCACACTCAAGCCCAGCTCTCCAGAGACCCGCCCTTCTGGTTTCTCAATGATAGGCGTCAGGGAGCCTTTTGCAGAAGTGGGCTCCAAGAGATATATACATCTGCCTCTTGGGGACCAAGGGGCCCAGGCCAGTACAGAAGCACCATGCTTTCAATGGCAAAACACTACGAATGAGGGTGAAAGGAGAGAGCATTTGAGAGTTGGAAAGACATTTCGACATCAACTAGCACAAAGTTCCGTTAATGTAAATGAGCAAAGTAGGAACCTCAAAGAGGGGGTGCAATCAAGCACTGTGCTAGAAGCCTTCAATAAGTGTTCATGGGAAGATCTTTTTGAAAAGAAGTGGACATAAAGGTAAAACAGAGCAAGTGGCAGAGCTGCGCTTCTCCCACCCAGACCTCACCGCTATTCTCTCCCCAGTGCCACTATCCAGCCTGGACCAGCCCTTGTGAAGCAGGTGGGGAGCACCAAAGCAAGCAGCTCCACACCTCCCTGGCTCACCCTTCCTCATCATCAGGGCACTCACGTGTTTAAAACAGCTGACTGGAGCAGCCTTGTAACTGTGATCCTTCAGGAACTTCCCCCAGTCGAAGCCTAAGACCAGAGCTGCAGAGTAGAAAGGAGAGGGTCAAGACTGGGAGCCTAAGCAGCAGCCACTCCAGGAAGTGGGATGCTGAGGACCTCACAGTGCCTGCAGAAGTAGGTCCCCCTCCTCCACCCCCAGGAAGCACCTAACAGCTCTGCCCTTACACACTCCCATACCTGCCCCATCAGTGGCCATCAGGATGGGTGAGGACCAAATTTAAAGGCTGCAAGACTCTCAGTAGAGGAACATTCAAAGGAAAATTTCTCACCCTTCTCCCAGAGAGAGGGAAATTTAAATATCCAGGGCTTAAATTCTGCAGACCTCCCCTTATCCCTCACTGGCCACACTCAATCTAAACAGGAGGTGGGAGGAGGTGCACGCACCTAAGCCCTCCAGCCCTCCAGGCCGTGGAGCTTGTCAATTTCAATGAGACACGCAAACTACAGTGGAGCTGCTTCATGTCTACATTTAATTTGTTCAGAAATTGCTACACACGGGCCGAGCCCGTGGCGCACTTGGTAGGGTGCTGCGCTGGGAGCGCGGCGACACTCCCGCCGCGGGTTCGGATCCTATATAGGACTGACCGGTGCACTCACTGGCTGAGTGCCGGTCACGAAAAAACGACAAAAAAAAAAAAAAAAAGAAATTGCTACACACAGAAAGAGAACATTCCTTTCCTTATTTCACCACCCCTCCACACCTCCCTTCAAACCAGACCTGGGCCCCCACTGCCCTAGTGAAACAGAAGCCATAGGGATAAAAGCAAAGGGAAACAAAAGAAGCTAATTATTGGCTTTTGAATTATCAAGGGTAAATGTTCTGGTAATTTAAGGGTGATTGAAGGAATTTTCTGGGTAATTTCCACAACATCCAACAGGTGAAGATGCAATCCCCCCGGAAGCTTGGGTCAGGGCACTTTCTAGCTGGCCTTCTTTTTCAGTCATCACTCCAAGGAAGGCCCCCCAGTCCCGGCTCCTCACCCCCGCTGCTTCCTGAGTACTGATACTCTGCCATCTTACCATCTTGCCCTGTTGGTGTCCCATCTGCCAGCTGTCCTGTCCCTTGGGAGTGGAGGAAGGCCCCAATTTTGGCAGACCAGGCTGCCTTGTGCAGGACTTTGGCTTTCTTGGTAGGTGGTTTTCCCTGGAGGGAAGAGAGAATGTGTGTAGGCTAATGCCTAAGAACAAAGCTCTGGATTTAGACTGCCAAGTTTGGCCCAGTTACCTTTTTTGGGCTTTGATTTCTTTGTTTGTAAAACAGAATGATGATAATAATGATGCTTAGCTCGGAGGGTGGTTGTGGGGGTGGGAGGGGACAGTGGAGTGCAGAGCAGGGAGGGGTGCCTGTCCTATCTTTTAAGCCTTCACTTCTTCCAGGAACCAACCTCTACCTAAGAGGTTCAATTCTGTCATCTCATTCCTCCAGTTCTCCTACAGATCTATAGTAGAGAATGGGTTTCGGTGGGGGCCAGAAACTCTAAACAGGGAGACAACATTTTGTATATAACGTGAATGTTCTGGAAAGAGGGTCCATGACTTTCATCAGGTGCTCAGAGGGGGTCCTCCCCCAAAGGGAAAAGCCGCTGATTGGTTCTGAATCTTGAAACTTAAGCACTGATCAGAAAGGCCAGGAATTTAATAAAGAGATCAGTGAAACAGAAATGTGGATTTAAATCCCAGACAGACCTAGGGTCAAATCCTGGTTCTATAATTTTTAAGTGTATACCTTTGAGTAAGTTACTAAAATTTGAGTCTTTAAAATAGGAATTTTTTAAAAATCCATTTTAGGGTCATTGTTGGTCTAAGCAGCCAAGCACTTAGCAAGTACCCTCAAGACATAGCTGTTATCAGTATTATTATTATTATTATTTTTTATTTATTTATTTTTTTAAAGATGACCGGTAAGGGGATCTTAACCCTCGACTTGGTGTTGTCAGCACCACGCTCAGCCAGTGAGCAAACCGGCCATCCGTATATGGGATCCGAACCCGGGGCCTTGGTGTTATCAGCACCGCACTCTCCCGAGTGAGCCACGGGCCGGCCCCTGTTATCAGTATTATTATTATTAGCTCCTTGAGGAGAAGGATCTTTCTATGCCTTGACTAAAATCCACAATAAGAGAAACAATGGTAACTGCCTCACAAAGGCGATAAGGTGTGTGAAGCCCTAAGCAAAAAGATCAGGCACCCAGCAACTTCTAATAAACTTTACAGCAATGGTTCTCAAGTTCAGCTGCACATTTGAGTCGCTTGGGGAGCTCTTTAAACTCCCTACATCCAAGCCACACTCCATCCCAGTTAAATCAGAATCTTTGGAGGGCCAGCCCGTGGCTCACTTGGAAGAATGTGGTGCTGATAACACCAAGGCCATGGGTTCGAATCCCTATATAGCAATGGCCGGTTAGCTCACTTGGGAGAGCATGGTGCTGACAACACCAAGTCAAGGGTTAAGATCCCCTTACCGGTCATCTTTAAACAAAACAAAACAAAAAAGAATCTTTGGGAACAGGACCCAAGCATCAGTATAACTTTCCAGGTGATCCCAATGTGCTAAAGTCAAGTTTGAGAACCAGTGTTGGGGATGTTGTCTATAGTTACTAGGAAACAACACAAGGCCAGGCACCTGAGATTTGGTTCCAGCTTCCTCAGTTCTGCTGCTCTCTTCCTACAAAGCCACGCTAGGTAAGTCATTGTACCTCCCTCAGCACGTTTATTAATAAATGCGTGGATTCATTAACACATATCTAAGAATCCTATCTCTAAAAATTCTATAAATGTCAATCATTAGAGATTGGCAAGACTTTCTAGGGGCTGCTTATGACATGGAGTCAGAGACAAGGCACTGACTTCCTAAAGCCACCATGACCCATGAACCTCCTGCCTATTTCCCAGCTTTCTTTCAAAGCATTTATAAAAGTGTGGTGTAAAGACCAAGGGTGTCAGACTCCTCAAGATTCTGATTTAAAACTTACAGAATACACCAGATTCTGGGGGAGGAGAGTGGGGAATGGAGGGTGCCTCCAAGAATCTGTAATTTAACGAGCTCCGTAAGTAGATTCCTCTGCGCTCCTTAGTTTGAGAGCATGTTAAATAGCAGGAAATTTACAACCTCAGATGGCCACCACAAGGAGCTTACCAAGCCCTCTTGGCCCATGCCTTCCGTCAGCTAGTGACTTCTGTCTAAGCACCCACATGGTGGCTGCCTCTCACCTGTAATCTAGCCAAGATACTGGCTTTCTTGGAGTTGGAGGAGTAGCTCCTGGAACAGGAGACGCTGCAGAACCTCTTGGTCTTGGAGAAGAAGGCTTCCCTTGTGCCCACGATACCACACATCTCACAAACAGCTGGAAAGAAAACTGAGTACATGACTCACCCAATATGGTCAACTCAAATCAAACAATGATTTGGGCCCTTCAAAACCTGGGGCACTGCATTAACTAAGTGAGCCTCAACCCCCACTAGGGCTGATGGAATAAGGGGAGGAGGAGGAGGTACTGGTGTATACATCTGAATATACCTCGCCTAAGCTCTGCTGCTTGGCCTCCCTTGGCTATATGTGTCAGCAGCCGAATAAAGAAAATTCATAAGGACAGCTGGGTGAACAGATGAGTGTTAGAAAGTTTAGGAGAGAGGGGCTGAGCCCGTGGCGCACTTGGTAGAGTGCTGCGCTGGGAGCGCGGCGACGCTCCCGCCGCGGGTTCGGATCCTATATAGGACTGACCGGTGCACTCACTGGCTGAGTGCCGGTCACAAAAAAAAAAAAAAAAAAAAAGAAAGTTTAGGAGAGAGGAAAGTGAGACAATTTATAGGGAGAAAAGTGCCAAAGTCACTTAACCTCTATGCTCTATTAGACTGAACTAGATGAGTGTTTCAACCCTGGCTTCACATCGGAAACACCTGGGGAGCTTTTAAAAATGCCCCAGACTGAGATTCTAATGGATTGGTCTGTGGTGGGACACTGGCATCTGTAGTTTGCTAAAAGCTCCCTAGGTGATTCTAACGTGCAGCTAGAGTAGAGAACCCCTGGACTAGATGTTCTCTAATGGTTCCTTCCAGTTCTAAGATTTTAAGAGAAGGGCTGGAAAAAGATAGAAGGCAGAAGGATAAAAGACAGGGAGAGAGAAGAGAAGACAAGACTATGGGAAAGGAAGTAAGATTCAACTGGCAGAGAACATTAGATTACTCTTCTAAAGAGCTTAGGTACCAGGGAACAGGAGTGTCATCACAGACCGTCTAGCCTGCCTCTTTTCAAGGCAGCCCACCCACTGGAGGCCCTGACACAGGGGTCCAGCAGCTGTCCAACCATCACATCTCTGACGCTAACTGGCTTTCAGATGAACCTTGGGAGTTCTTATCTGCCCACCCCACCCCAATCCTCTCATCCCAAGGTTACTCCTGTATTCTCCTATCACTCCCAACTTCCAACCCACAAGCTATTTCTTGTCCCATCTGGGACAGTAACTACAGCTCTTTAGGTTTCCTATTTTCTCAACAGCCAGGCTTAGAAATCTATAGCCTACTCATACAAAGGTAAAAGCAGCATCATGTTACTGACTGGCACCTAATATGTGCTGAATAAACATTAGTTGTGTAAGATAATGAATGAAATCACAATTTGAAGTCAGACTGCAGAAGAGTAAATGACTCTTGTAGCTACTTCTGGGCAGTCTTGGAAATGACCTGTGGGTGCTTCTGTCTCTTTTACAGGTCCTCAGACATCATACAAACAGCCTTTTACATCTAGATGGCTCTGCCCACATGGCCTGTATCCGTGACCCTCTTCATCCATAACCCCCTGACTTTCCTCTCCATCTTCAGGGGCCACTGTGAAGGCACCTGGCTCAGAACCACTGCCATCCAAGGAGCGGGGAGTCCCAGGGCTGAGCAAATGCAGGGGGGAGGTGGGCAGCTCCCCTGCTTCCCGATCCTCATTTTCTGCTTCACTTGACTCCTCCAGATAGGAGCTGCTCTCACTGCCCACGCTGCTGTTATAACTTCGGAAACTATCATAGCCACCAAACAGCTCCAAGTCGTCATCTTCCTCTTCTTCCTCCATTGGTTCTGAAGATGGAGTCTCCTAGTGGAAGGATGACACAAACCAGGCAGAAGGACTCGTGATTGGCTTTAGTGTATGGTGAGAGAAGCTGCAGACCAGCCCCCTTTCCAGTTCTTTGTTAACCCTTTTGGAAACCTTCTAAATATCCTTTTTGTAAGCACCAGGATCATTATTCCGATATACACAACATTTCTCCACCACAACCCAACAGACAACAAGACAGAAAATATGTGTTAGGAATTCACCAGGCTCCTCTGTGGATTTATAAATGATAATATTTTAACATGGTTCAAATAGAATACAACAATGTGAAAATATCCTCACTAAAACTTTCTAACCTCATTCTTCCCCACTCAGCATATGTACACCAAAATAATCTCAACTCGAAAACAATTTACTGTATCCACCAACCACAAAAAAAAAAAAAAAAAAAAAAAGTAAAAAGGGGCTGGCCAGTTACTCAACTGGTTAAAGCACAGCCTTATAACATGAAGGTCACAGGTTGGTGGCCAGCTGCTAAAACAAAAACAATTTAGGTCAAAGAAAAGTTAATTTATGACCCAGACTGCCCCAAGGAGGATTTAAGAGGCGGATGACACACAGATAGTGATGGCATAGTGGTATGCCACACATAGTGCTATATCCACAGCTTTGGATTCAGCTCTGATCCCAACTAGCTGTGGGTCCTTGGGCAAGTCATTTAACCTCTGTGGGCCTCGATTTTCTCATCTATAAAATAAGAAAAATATTTGGCTCACAGAATGTGAAATATAAATGAGAGATTTATACATGAATCCACCTAGCGTGTGGCAGAAATGGTGTGAAGCAAGGTGAAGAGTTTGGGCTCTGGGCCAGGGCTCAAATACCATCTCTAGTGCTTACTAGCTGTAGGACCTGCAGCGAATCAATCTCTCAGTGACTCAATTTCCACATCTATAAAGTGAGGACAATACCAATTATTTCATAAGATTTGGGGGAGAAGTACTCTTAAGAGATAATACAGGTAAAGCATTGAGAAAAGTGACTTGCACATAGTAAATGCTCAATAAATGTTGGCAATTATTATTGGTTAAAATGGGCTCTCAAGGGCTGGCTGGTTAGCTCACTTGGTTAGAGTGTGGGGCTGATAACACCAAGGTCCTGAGTTCAGATCCCTGTGTCCGCCAGTTGTCAAAAACAAAAAACAAAAAAACCCCAAAAACCAGCTTCTCAAATCAGACATACCTTGGCTTTGAATCCTGGCTCTACCGGTTATTAACACCGTGATTTTGTGCAAGATATTTAACCTCGCTGCCTTCAGTTTTTTCATCAGTACAACGGAAAATAACAAGCCTTCTTTAGAAGACTGTTATGAAGACTAAGATATGTAAAAAGCCCGGTTCTATTTCCAGCAGTTGGTAACAGCTCTAAAAGTGCGAGCAATTACTCTTTTTTAAGATAAGTCTTGGGGCGGGCCCGTGGCTCACTCAGGAGAGTGTGGTGCTGATAACACCAAGGCCACAGGTTCGGATCCCATATACGGATGGCCGGTTGGTTCACTTGGGAGAGCGTGGTGCTGAGAACACCAAGCCAAGGGTTAAGATCCCCTTACCGGTCGTCTTTAAAAAAAAAAAAAAAAAAAAAAAAAAAAGTCTTTATTGTGAGGAGATCGACAGGCAAGGAGACAGGAGGCAAGACTCTCCCAAATCTGTCTCCCGAGCTATTATTTTGATTCCCTATTTTATAATTCTCCTTTACCTCTGCAGATTTTTTGAGCTATTCTACTTTATATTTGCAACTGCACATGCATATAGGTTAGGAAGGAAACCAGATTCGAATATAAGGTGCCCAGAAGCCAGATGATGAACGGGTGGGTGGACTACAGGTTGCAGCAGTGCTTTTCCCACTGCTTTTGGAGGTTTTGGAGGCTGACAGACTTCATTTTCTAGCTGAGTGAACTTCCTGGGGAGTCGCACCACCTCTCTGAACCTCAGCTATTTTAACCACACAGAGGAAACAACAGCACAGAATTGCTGTGAGTGTGCGGGAGACAATGCGTGCGAACACTCCAGGCACGGAACAACGTCCACTAAGCTTTAATCTCCCTTCACCTCCCACCTGGATGTGACAGGCCTCGCAACTCCTAACGAACACGACCACGAGACAAGGAAGACAAAAAAGGTTCAGGAGCTCGCTGGTCCTGAACCCAGCCGGGGACACTGTCCCCTGAACTCATGGGACGCGGGCCCCCGCAGGATGGGAGCAAAAAGTGACGCCAATCGCCTCTGGTCCTGGTTCAGCTTAACTACCTCAGTTTATCCATCTTTCTACCCTCCACCCTCAAGGCGTCGCGAAAAGCCTCCCGGGGTTCCCTGTCCCAGTCCTCTCCCTCTCACCTCAACGCCCCGAGGCTTCTCCATGAGACCTAGCTCAGTTTCTTCGACCGTCACAAGGTGCGGGAAGCCATGTTGGCCTCGCCGCTCGCTCCGAGAGCACTCATTGGCCGCCTTCCTCAGCCGCGGGCCAATCACTTTGCGGGAAAGAGGAAAAGCCGGTTCCGCGCCCCCCCGCGTTCCCATCCCCACTGAGGGGCGGGAAAGTCGCGGGCGGTTGTGGGACTTGTAGTTCTTCCCCGGGTGCGCGTGGCGTGAGCGTTGCCACAGCGACGCGGTAATCCCGGAGCGCTGACCCTTCCGCGCCTCGTGCTGACTATTCTCATTGTTATGACCTTTTCCCCTCACCGCGAACCTCTTCTTCATTAAACGGTTATGGAACACCTCTGGTGGTCAGGTACTGTTACGGGCTCCGGGAATAACCTCGCACTCTCCCGGGTTAGAAATTTAAGGTGCAGAGCAGGCTGGTTACCTCAGTTGCTTAGAGTGCGGTGTTATGACACCGGATCCCCGAACCAGCCAGCCGCCAAAAAAAAAAAAAAAAAAAAAGAAAGAAAGAAAGAAGTTTAAGATACCCTTGTGCCGAATGCGGAGGGACTCGTTTCCAATTCAGGCAGAAACTGGAATACTCTCATGCCCGACGCTGTAAGTGTCCCGCACGCTCAAGATCCTACCGCACACCCCCCCTCCATCACTATCTCGTGAATAAAACCTCGAATATGAGGCTCTCCGCCTCATCCCCGTGTTCTAGGCGCTTTTGTGAAGCTTTACAGATATCTTCTCAAATCCGTGGACACTCAATTCCCGTTCGGATGAGAAAACGGTGGCTCTTCAGGTTTAGACGCTTTCCAAGATCACACAGGATTGGAATTTAAGATTTAGTCTAAATTCTTTCCCTATGCTATGCTGTGTTCCAATTAATTGAGAATCTAAATGTAATAAGTAGAGGCTGAATATATGTATAATATATTCCGAAATTTGAGGTCCGCCACACAGATGTCTAAATCTTCCTTGATTTCTTTCTTTCCTACAACCCCTTCTACTGTAAACCCCCATATCCATGCTGTCAGTGTTGGTTCAACCTCCAAAATATATCCTGTATCCCTCCACCACCCTTATACAAGCCACTTGTCCATTGCAACAGCCCTTCACCTTGTCTCCTTGTTTGAATCTTCACCTTCTTTAATTTCACACAAGTGATCTTTTAAGATTATAAACTAGATCATGGTCATTCTCTTGCTTAAACCCCTAATGGCTTCCCTTTGCACTGAGAGTAAAATCCATACACTCCACAAGACCCTGATTGACTCCAGCTTTCTCTCCAACCTCCTCTTGTACTGTCGTCTTCATCTTTCGCTCTATCCATTCACTCTCCCTTTCTTTCTGTTTCTTGAATTCCAAGCTTGAGTTGGCCTCAGGGCCTTTGCACTTCCTGAGCCAGTCTTTCCATGGCTCTTCTTATGGCTGGGTTTTCATTTTTCAGCTTTCAGATCAAAGTCACTTCCTCAGGGGGCTTTTTATCCAAAATATCTCCCTTCACTCTGTATCCCTTCACCCATTTTTCATCCTTCATTGTACTTATTTCTTTTTGAAATTATCTTGTTTATTTGCTTCCTTGTTTATTGTCTATCTCCTACCACTAGAATGTAAGTTCCATGATGGCAGGGTCTTAGTCCATCTTGATATCTACTGTATTTCCAGAGCCAAGAACAGAGCCTAGCATAGAGTAGGTTTTCAATGACCAAATAGCTAGATAATAAGACTTCAAGAAGTACAACAGGCTACTTCTTGAAGGCAGAGCACTGAACTGGGTCACTTGCTATTCTGACCATTGTGAACTCTTCAGTTTTTGTTTTACTGTTTTGTCTCCACCAATAGGGTTCCAGGCACAGTTCCTCCACAAGGAGGCTCAGGCATTCCTTCTCTGGGCATCGCCTTCCTCATCAAACAATTTGCATTAAGTTAATCTCATTCAATTTGAAAAATTAAATGGTTTCAGCGTGCAATAAACAACTCAAGATTCAAAATCAAATATGATAAGCAGATGGAGTCTAGGTTTTAATCCATAGAATAGGAATAACAGGACTACATCATTGGATTGTTATGAGAATTAATAAATGTGCAGTAGTGGGCACAGGTGGTGGTAGTTATCACCATCCTATTAGACAGTAGGATGACAGCAACCAGCCAAGAAGAACCTTTATGAGTTGCTTAATCTTTGTAGTGGATTGAATTATGTCCCCCCAAACTCACTGAAACTTGAACTGTGTTCCCAAGTTTTTTGTATTAGAAACTTAGCCCCCACTGTGACTGTTAAGAGGGTGGGAAATCCTATTATGGTAATTGATAGGTGGAACCTTGAAGAGGCGATTGGATTGTAGGACCATGCAGTAGTGAATGATTAAAAATGGTGGTCAGGGGCATGGTTCTGAGGGCTTTAAAAAAAGAGAGAAGCATCTGTCTCTCGTTCTCTCTGCTCTTCCTGCTTCCACCATATTGCAAGGTGAAACCCCTGGGTCACTGTTGCCACCACCAGATGGACTTTGGACTTCCCAGCCTCAGAAACTGTAAGGGGCCGAGCCCGTGGCGCACTCGGGAGAGTGCGGCGCTGGGAGCGCAGCAACGCTCCCGCCGCGGGTTCGGATCCTATATAGGAATGACCGGTGCACTCACTGGCTGAGTGCCGGTCACAAAAAAAAAAAAAAAAAAAAGAAACTGTAAGCAATAAATGTTGTTTTCTTCATAAATCATCCAGTTTCAGGTATTTTGTTGTAAGCAATGCAAAAAGGCTAATACAATCTTTTATTAATATTTAAAAAGCACAATCATGAATTTCACATAAAGACAATCTGCTAATAAAGACAACCTTATTCATCAAATATTTACTTAGTGCCTACTGTGTGCCAGGCACTGTGCTAGACTCTGGGGAGACATTGGTGAACATCTCTGTCCTTGAGAAGCTTACTGCCTACTATAGGGAGACAGTGAAAACTTGATCAACAAACAGCTAGTTCCAACTCAGAAGGAATTTGGCAGGATGTTGTGATGGAGAATGGGGAAGGGAGCTCCTGGATGGGATATGGAGGGAAGAAGGGCCTGCTATGCAGGATGAATACCTTGACTTGCAGGAAGCGAAGGAGCCATTTAAGGGAAGGGGGTAGTTGGGGGAAGGGCATTCCAGGCAGAGACCCAGGATTTAGGGAGTGAGGTGGAAAACAGCTCCAATCAGCAGGAGAATGTAAATAGGAAGCCTTTGAAGGTTTTAAGCAGGGGAGTGAATTGAATCAATTCTGGTTGCTGTGTGGAGAATGGATTGGAGGTGGGTCAAGAGAAGAAGCAGGGATACCAGCTAAAAGATTTTTGTAATGATACAGGTGAAGGATATGGTGGCTGAGACCACCTTGGTGGCAGGGTTCACTGGTTAGCTCACTCGGTAGAACGTGGTGCTCAGGAGTTTGGATGCCTGTGCTGGCCAGCTGCCAAAAAAAAAAAAAAAAAAAAAGACAAACAAAGGTCGAGCACATGCAGAAAAGCAGGATTGGAGAATTATGTTGGAGGCAGTAAGTATTAATACTGTACGTTGTGGGTTTGGAAGAGAGAGGAATTCAAATTGACTCAGGTAAATTTCAGATGGGTAGATGGTGACGCCACGTTCTATAACATTACAACCTGTAGGAAGAATGAGTTTGGGTAGCTGAATGGAGGGAATTAAGAGTTTTGCTTTGTCTGAGATGCCTGTGAGACAGCAGAGAAGAGGAACAGAAGGTAGTGGAGCTCAGAGAGCCCTGAAATGGAGATACAAATCCTGCAAAAAATTTTTTTCATCTTTAAACTGTCTTTAAATACTCATCAGAGTGCTCCTACATGAAGGAGCTGGGGTGAGAGCTTGTTATGTGTGAGTACAGGCCTGGGGTGCTCTGAGGAAAAGGTGACCCATCTATCAGGGCAGCTAGGATGCTCCACCCCCGCCCTGGGACAAGGGAGAAGAGTAGAGGGGTTTTCTATAGGGTCCCAGGGCTAACTGGGAGCCAGCCCTCCCTTGGAGGTAGATCACTGTGGAGGGAACTGAGGAGAAACTCCCATGGTGGCAGTATTAGGCAGTCACTTACTCAGTGGTACTGTTGATAGCTGGGATAGCCTGGGGCCAGGGTACGCTCCTTAGGGGGCAGCTGGCTGGGGTCCTGTAGGAAACGGGGAGCATTGCAAAACTGCTGGGCGGTGTAGCGAGTCAGAAGGATGCCGACACCCTCTGTGAGGGCCAGTGGGATGCCCCCCATCGTTGCCAAGCCCACCATGGCCAATGGGCCACTGCGGGCAGCCAGCAAAGCCCTGGTCAGTGCCTCGCTGGTGACGGAGTTCCAGGGATCTTCCTTGCCCTACAGCTACACCAGGCTGTAGTCAATGGCAGAGAACAGGCCCCCTCATACCATGAAGATACCTACAATCTGGGGGGTTCGGATCCTCCCAGTGTTGACACTACCTTTCAACCGGTTCTGAATTCCAGCAGGGGCAATCATCCACAACGGGCAAGTCTCCTGAACATACTCCTCCATGGCGCTGGCGTCAGTAAATTGTGCAATTTTTGGCATCATTCCTTTAAGACTGAGTGAGAGTCCCTAAAATCCATCTTCACTGTGATGTATTATTTTTCACATCTCAATGCATATATCATCAACAGCACAAGAAAGTGTAAACCCGAGCTTTCTAGTTTCATACTTGGAAAGTACCAGACTTTGGGGGAGGAACAGAAGCAGAGCGGGAACCCAGTAGCAGGAACTGTCACCATAAGTTGAAATGGCCATTAGTTAGGAATTCAGTTGAAACATCTTATTAAACACAGGTTGCTAAGCAACAGTGGCAACCGTGGAACAGTGTGACCTTTCTTCCTCTCTTTTCAGAGCCTTCCCTCTGTGGGACAAGGTCCCTCTCTCTGGGATCATTGACCTCTCACCCTCTCACCCTGGGTCATTCCCAATAGCAACACAAACACGCTCTTCTGTCTTTGTACTATACAGATAACTCCCTGGAACTCACCTCCTCTATCTCCTGCCACTGTGCTATTTCACCACTAGAACCTCTTGAAAAATGTGTCTACACATACTACCTCCACTACTGCTTCTTCTTGCGCCTCCATCTGCTCCATCCAAACTGCTTTGGTCAAGTTCGAACAGCTTCTGTGACGTCAGGCCACACCTCTCTTCTCAGCAGCATTTGATACAACTAGACGACTCCATCTTTCCTGAAATATTGTCCTTTCTTGGGTTCCCCTTGGTTTTCCTCCTACGTCTCTGGCCAGTCCTCCCTCCTTTGCAGGCCTTTCCTCTTCCACTTGAACTCTAAGTATTGGCATCCTCTGGGACTGTCCTGGGTCCTCGTTTTTTCTCTTTATTTCTCACCTTAAGTGATGCCTTTCATTCTTAGTGCTGTAAATACCATTTATATGCCCCAAATTCACACCTGCAGCTTGTATGTTTGTCCTCTGAGCTCCAGACTCATGTATCCATTTGCCTAGGTAACAATTTGACATTGCATCATAAATCCCAAACAGAACTCTTTACTCTTACCCTAAACCTATTTCTCTGGTAGTTTTTCCTGTTTTAGTACATAGCACTACCAACCACGCAGGAACTTCCTCTAGATTTCTCCTTCTCCATCCCTAACGATTCATCAGTAAATCCCTTTAATTCTCCCAAATCTACCTTAAATGTTTTCACTTCTTTCTATCCCTGCTGCCACCACTTAAATCCAGACTACCATCATCCCATTTGTGGATCACACTGTAGCCCCCCGCTGTGCTCCCCTCTTACCCTATCCTGTTAACTCTCTACCTAGCAATCTTTTTAAAAATGTAAGTTAAATTGACGAACTCCGCTTATCAGTGATCTGCAGGCTGGCTGCTCTTTCCTGCATCACACACTTCCGTCTCGCCTTCCCCCCATTATTTTTATTAGATCCTTGAGGAGAGAGCGGGGTGACCCAAGTTGAGGTTACAGAGCTTTTAAGGGAAGAGCCAAGGTAAGACTTATTCATTCACAAGGGTTCGAATCTCAGCACCCTCCAGTCGCCAAAAAACAATAACAGTAATTCCTTTAAATTACTGACCGCTCCCCACTGCGCTCCGGGCACTGTGGGTACAACAGCGAAGGCGAGGACTGTACAGTTCCTGCCCCCACGTCGCTGCCGTTCTGAAGGAAAGGAGACCGACGCTAGCCGGCACCGACACGCGGCTAGGCACGGTGCTAACGGCTGCGGCGCCTGGCTTGCCACGCGTGTCTAGGCAGGGCTCAGGTCGCCTTCCCCGCTGAATGGGATGGTAGCGGGAAGCGCCTCGCCCTGGAGCTCCCTCAGGAGCACGTGGGAGGAAGGCCGAGCTGAGGTGGTCGCCCCGCCCCATCCCCGCCCGCCTCCGGGTGAGGGCGGGGCCTGCGGTCACGTGGCCGGCGCGCGCGCGCGGGTTCCGAGTGTCAACCGCCGGCCGCCCCGCCCCGCCCGCCCCCGCGTCCCGCCCCCGGCGCGCGGCCCCGCTGGAAGGCTGCCGCGGGTGCGCGCCCGGCCGGAGCGGGCAGGATCGCGGCGCGGGCTGGTCCGGACCACTGGGCAGCCGGGGTCCAGTGTGCGGGGTCAGTGACGGCCGTGGAGGAGGGAGGCGCTGGAGGCCGACACCCCAGACGACTTCTGAGCTGGGACAGCCGGAGGTGGGACTCCTGCCCCGGGCTTGCGCCCCACGGTGGGGACTGGGAGAAGGCGAGACGCTCCGTGGTCTCAGTCACACTGAGGTGAGGGGGCTGCGCCCGGCCAGAGCGATGAGCACAGCGCCCGGCACGGAGCGAGCCTTCGGGGTATCATGGCCGGGCTTGCAACCACAGTGCGGGAGAAAACAGGCAAGGGAGTGACAGGGGACCGGGCTGACGGAGGGTAACTGCCGTTGTTAAGCACCGAAGCCGCCAGGGGCGGATACCACCCCCTCATCCCCCACACAGGGGACACAGCCTCTGTCCCAGGCACACAGGGGACACAGCCTCTGTCCCAGGCACACAGGGGACAAGCATCTGTCCCAGGCACACAGGGGACACAGCCTCTGTCCCAGGCACACAGGGGACACAGCCTCTGTCCCAGGCACACAGGGGACAAGCATCTGTCCCAGGCACACAGGGGACACAGCCTCTGTCCCAGGCACACAGGGGACACAGCCTCTGTCCCAGGCACACAGGGGACAAGCATCTGTCCCAGGAGTGTGTAATAATTACCAGGCAGAGCTGGGAGACGAACCTGGGATGTTTCGCCCTTGGCCCACTGCGCCAGGCTGAGGAAAAAATCTTGAACCAGTCTTTGAAAATGGGGCAGACTTCGATGGGTGGAGATGACTGAGCGCGCTTTGCCCTCATTAGCTGGTAAGACCTTGGGAAGACGTTTGATATTTAGAGGCCACCATTCCCTCCTCCGTAAAAATGGCTGGACCTAGGAAAACTAATAACTAATATGTAAGGAGTGCTTTGCAATGTAGAGAGCACTTTCCATTACGGTGTCGTAGGTAATTCCTCATAAATAACTCACCAAATAAGTGTTTTTGTTTGCCCCTTTTACAGGTGAAGAAATGGTGCCCTAGACAGGATTATTAGATCAGGGAGGACTGGCCGGTTACTCGGTTGGAGCGCGGTGTTGGTCATACCAAGGTCAAGGGTTCGGATCCCCCTACCGGCCAGCTACCAAATAAATAGATAAATAGATAAATAAATAGATAGATAGATAGATAGATAGATAGATAGATAAAAATAAAAGATTAGGAGGCAGGAAGAAGTGACAGAACCTTACTATCGAATGAATCAAATGTTTGGTTTCAGGATACCAAACTGCCTTGGATGAGCATAAAGCTCCCAAATTCAAACACCCTGTGATTTCATCATCTGAGTTCCTGGTTTAAGACACAGTACTTTGCTTGATCTGCTTGCCCCTCCCAACTACCAACAACTATATCCCAGCAACCCGCATCACCATGGGACAGCAGTTTTAGTGCTTATTTTTTTAAATGTTTCCTAATGGTTTGGGCTGGACCAACTGTGAGGAGTCCTTTAGGCAGAGTCAAAACTGGGAGGTAGTTTGGATGGGGTTGATTGAATTTTGAAAATTCCAACTGAGTGTTTTGGATTTTCTAAGTGAATTATTTTGAGGGTATTGGTGATAAATAATATTTGTTTTTGTCCTTCCTATTGACAGGTCTCCTTCTAGCAAATTATTGGAAGGAACATGAGAAAAGTAAGTAGGGATTTTGATGTATCAGTTAAAAGAACCAAATTGCTTATTTATAGAGTAATGGCAGTTAAGTTGGTGGCATCGTTTCTGGATGTATAAAGTTCATGGGCAGGTGCTTATCAAATGCCCATTTTTGAGGAATGAATTTCTTAATACATGCAGAGAGGTCTACACAGGTGGCAGTCTGACAACCACAAACACTGACATACACCAAGAGATGCTGTTTGTAAGGGGATCTTAACCCTTGACTTGGTGTTGTCAGCACCACGCTCAGCCAGTGAGCGAACCAGCCATCCCTATAGGATCCGAACCCGTGGCCTTGGTGTTATCAGCACCGCACTCTCTCAAGTGAGCCACAGGGGGGCCTCAAACTGTTATCTTAATGTCTGTGATGTGTGTGAGGTGCTGGGCTGTGTTTTCACTTATCCTATGGCCTTGTTTATCCTCACAACAAACTTAAAAGACAGGAGGAGGTCTTACCCTTTTTAGAAATGAGGGCCGAGCCCGTGGCGCACTCGGGAGAGTGCGGCGCTGGGAGCGCGGCGACCCTCCCGCCGTGGGTTCGGATCCCATGGCCGGTGCACTCACTGGCTGAGTGCCGGTCACGAAAAAGACAAAAAAAAAAAAAGAAAAGAAAAAAAGACAAAAAAAGAAATGAGACTAAAGGTCAGGAGAGTTAAGGAAACCAGTTCTGTAGGTGCCAAAAAAACTCAGGCTTTCCATTACACCACACTGTTTTCCCATTGTTGATCCAGGTTTGGAGTCAAAAAATATTTAATAAACATCTACTTGTGTCTGGTGCTCTTGAATTTTTTTTGGTGGCTGGCCAATGTAGGGATGTGAACCCTTGACCTTGGTGGTATCACCACTGCGTTCTAACCAAGTGATCTAGCCAGCCAGCCTTGAATTTTTTTTAATCCTCATGATGACCCACCATGCCTTTTGCTTATTTCAGCTGATCACCTTGCAATCAATTAACAAGCATTAAAAAAAATTAGCTAGCTCTCTGATCGCATGGCCGGCTTTCAAGATGGTGCCGCAGAAAGACAAGAAGCCTAAGAAGTCAACCTGGAAGTTTAATTTGGATCACCTCATCCAGTAGAAGATGGAATTTTTGATTCTGGACATTTTGAACAGTTTTTAAGGGAGAAGGTTAAAGTCAATGGAAAAACTGGAAATCTCGGGAGTGTTGTTCACATTGAACACTTCAAGAATAAAAAACACAGTTGTTTTTGACATACAGTTCTCTAAAGGATATTTAAAATACCTTACCAAGAAATACCTGAAGAACAGTCTTCGTGATTGGCTTCGTGTTGTTGCATCTGATGAGAAGACTTATGAACTTTGTTATTTCCAGATTAGTCAAGATGAAGATGGATCAGAAAATTAGCTCATTGCCTCATGATGGCAAGTAAGAAAGGTGATTAATTGAAAGGCCTTCAGATACTTAAATCTGAGCATCGAGGTTTTCCTCAATGTGACAGAGGCATTCTTCAGTCTTAACCCCCCTCCAAATGACCTCCACAACTCTGAGTGACTTCTTAAAAATATAACTGATCAGGTCATTTTTTTTTGTTTCTGCCTTTAGTGGAAGGGTACATTTGTAGAGACAGGAAGCAGATCAGTTGTTGCCTGGGGCAGGAGGGATCTTTTTGGGGTGATTGAAATCTTATTTAATTTAATTAATTTATTTATTTTATGGGCCCAGCACGCTTCCGCTGCGCAACTCTGCTGTGTTAATTTATTTATTTTAAATAAGAGCAGGAGGGATCTTTTTGGGGTGATTGAAATCTTATTTTATTTTATTTTATTTTATTTTTTAAATAAGATGACCAGTAAGGGGATCTTAACCCTTGGCTTGGTGTTGTCAGCACCACGCTCTCCCAAGTGAGCAAACCAGCCATCCCTACGTGGGATCCGAACCCGTGGCCTTGGTGTTATCAGCACCGCACTCTCCTGAGTGAGCCACGGGCCGGCCCACCGGTCATCTTTAAAAAAAAAAAAAAAAAAATGCTTAAGACAAGAAGCTAGTCCTTGGGCCGGCCCGTGGCTCACTCGGGAGAGTGTGGTGCTGATAACACCAAGGCCACGGGTTCGGATCCCATATAGGGATGGCCGGTTCGCTCACTGGCTGAGTGTGGTGCTGACAACACCAAGTCAAGGGTTAAGATCCCCTTACTGGTCATCTTTTAGAAAAAAAAAAAAAAAAAAAGCTAGTCTTTAAGGAGCTCCCCACCTAGTGCAGGAGACAAACAGTGCTAAGTTCTGGCCCTGCTCTGTCTTAACTGTGTGATCTCTGGCAGGTCGCTTAATCTTATGTAAGATGGGGATGGTAGTAGTACCTACCTCATAGGTATGTTGTGAGGATTAGATGGGTTTTTACAGGTAAAACACTTAAAACAGGGGCTGACAGAGAGCATGTGCTTAGTAAGAGTTTGTTAGTACTATAGTGCATGGTGAGTGTTAGGATAAAGGATCAGGGGAAACATCACCAGAGAAGGTACCACCTGAGCTGAGTTATGAAGAGTAAGCAGAAATTACTCTCTTCTGTTTGCACCAAAGCATGCTGAGTACAGTTTCACTTACGCTGCAAAAAGAGGATCAGCCTTATTATTGACTAGGGAAGATATGAGGACAGATGGGGTTAAATCATTGTGCACACAGAGACAAACATTAAGGCCTATTACCTTGTTGGAGGTATTCACTTTTATGGATTGTCCCATTCTCAATTTCCTAAGAAATCCTTTTAAAAAGTGGCCTAAAATGAAGACTTGTATGCTGAGTTCAGCCTGCAAAAGTATTTTGTTTGGCCAGGACAGTGGTTATAAACCTTTTTGAAGTAATGTTTACATTTTGCAAGAGTTTTCTGGGTTCCAGCTTCATGAAGCAATCATGGCGCTGCCCTTTCATAAACACTGCAATGGTTCCACTGCCTGCAGATTAAAACCCAGACGTCTCAGGATGTGCCGACATGATGGGAAGCATTGGTGACGTGGACAGCTGTGCTTCCTTTACAGGGCATATGGCCTCTTTGGTTTGCCCGCCCTCACTTTTACAACATGGATGTGTTCATACTCACCTCTGGCCGCTGAAAGCATTTCAGTGTGTGACTGCTGGTTAGAAAGAAGCTCTTATCTGTATAGTGTTCATTACTGAACAGAGCTATCGTGCTGGATACCTGTCTCCTTACTTGGTGATTTAGACAGTCCAGGGCAAAGGAATCCTGAGAAACCGTTTCCTTCTTCTGGTTCAATCCCTGCACCTGCCAAGGTCCATGCTTATTCATAAATTTGATCCTCCTATCCAGGTTTTGGGAGCATGTAACAAATAGGATATGAATTAGAAGACCTTGGATCTGTTTTTAATTTTTATCATTCATTTTAATATATCTTTATTTTTCTGATTTTCAAACAATATGTAAAAATTTAAACTCCCTCAAAATGTATCCCCCACTCCTACCCTATAACAACTATTAACGATCTGCTATATTTTTTGCACTTTTTAAAAGCTCCAGTCATTGAGCACTTGATGTGTGCCAGGCACTTAGCTGAATACTTTACATAAATTATCTCTTTTGATCCTTGCAATGATCCTGTAAGTTTATTATCATTCCTATTTTACAGATGGAAAAACTGAGTCTTAGGTTAAGTAACATGTTCAGGGTCACACAGGGAGTATGTTGTGGAGCCCGTGTTCCAGTGCATTTCTTCTGATTCCAAAGCCCTTTCTTCTAACCATCACAGGGCAAAACCTCTATGAGACCACTGACTAGGAAACTACAGATACTCCCCTGAAGAGGTGTATTCATAAAGTCTCCTGCTTCTGCCTTGTCCTCCATTCACTTATCAAATGTTTCCTGAGTGGCTGTCTACTCTGCAGGGGTTTGGGCAGCATACATCTATGATCACAGTGCCTGCCCCCAGGGAGTTCACAGACGGAGATGACAGACGCTAACCAGATACTTGCGTTACTGGAATTATGGATAGTGTATATAACAGAAAGGAAAAACACTGCTCGGGTGGTCCAGAGGGTGTCTTGACAGGAGAGTAAATGTTCACTATGTACACCAGGGGAAAGAATACTTCAGGCAGAGGAAACAACTTCAGCAAAAGCATGGCAGAATGGAACAATAGTTTATTCAGGGCACTGAACATAATTTAGCATGGCTAGGAAGTGGGAAGGGGCTGGATAAGTGGGCTGGTAGGCTCCTGAGTATGAAGGGCCTTGCGTGATATTTTAGGACATCTGGGTTTTAATCTTTAGGCATTGGAGCCATTGCAGTGTTTATGAAACGGGAGTGCCATGATTGCTTTATGAAACTGGAAAGCCAGATTATTTTTGTAAAATTTAAAATTACTTCAGAAAAGTTGTAGGTAAAGTCCTACAGCAGAGTAGAGGACAGATCAGAGCAGGTGGGAACTGGAGGCAGGGAGGCTAGGAAGAGAACTATTGCAGTTAGTCCATTGGAATGAATGTGGAAATGTCCAGTGACTTGTCAGAATGATAGCAGCTAACATGCACTGAGCTCTTACAGAGTGGCCAGATTCTGTGTCAAGTGCTTTTCACATATTATTTAACTTTCACAACTGCCCCCCACCTTTTTTTTCTTCACAACTGCCCTTTGAGCTAAGTATTGTTATCCTCATTTTACAGCTGAGTAAGCTGTAAAGATAATTTGTATAAGGTCATATGGTGTATTAATCCGTTTTTGTTGCTTACAACAAAATACTTGAAACTGGGTGATTTATAAAGAAAATGAAATTTATTGCTTACAGTTTCTGAGGTTGAGAAGTCCAAAGTCCATCTGGTGGTGGTGACAGTGACCCAGGGGTCTCACATTGCAAGATGGTGGAAGCAGAGAGAGCAGACAGAGAGAGAAAGACAGACTCTCCTCTTATTTTAAAGTCCTCAGAACCATGCCCCTGGCCACCATTTTTAATCCATTCACTATTGCATGGTCCTACAATCCAATCATCTCTTCAGGGCTCCACCTTTCAATTACCATAATAGGATTTCCCGCCTCTTTACAGTTTCAGTGGGGGCTAAGTTTCTAATACATAAAACTTGGGAGACAATTCAAGCCTCAGTGAGTTTTGGGGGGACATAATTCAATCCACTACACATGGTGACGAAGTGATCAAGCCAGAATTCAAATCCATGTCTGTCCAAGTCTAAAGCCTGGTGCACTACATCTATGTTTGTGCTGTGACGATTACTAGGCAGAATATGCAATTCTTTGTACAGCAGAACTTGCATATAAATGTAAGCCTTGTTGATTCTGTCTTAGACACATCCCAGATCTGTCTGTCCCCTACTACCCCAGACAAAGTCGCTGTCATTTCTTGCCTGCAATCCTACAGTAGCTTCCTAGTTTCCCTGCTTCCTCTCTTACTACCCCAAAACCTATTCTTCACATAACAGCCTGACTGATCTATTCAAATTTAAGTCAACTCATGCCATCCTCCTCTTAAAGTGCTCTCCTAGCTCCTCATTGCACTTAAAAGAAAATCTGATTCCTTACCCTGACCTGTAAGAACCTACGTGATCTGTCAACTGCTTGCCCTGACAACTTCATTTTGCATCATCCTGTCCCTCTGTCATTGAATTCCAGCCTATTGCCCTTCTTTCTGTCCCTGGAATGTGCTAAGTTTGTTCTTGCCTTGGGGAGTTTGCATTTGTTGTTTCTCTCTAGAAGATTCTTTTCTAGATGTTCTCATGTCTGGCTCCTTGCTATTTAGGTCTTAGTTTAAATGTCATCTCCTCAAAAAGGCCTTTTCTAAGCATCTAGTAGTTCATGAAGCTCTCTGTCAAGTCACTTTTTAATTTTATTCATTGTACTTATCACAACCTAATGTTTAGTGTTTGTGTATTTTCTGCCTCCCTCCAGTAGCTCCTCAAATTGTAATAGCTATAACTTACTGAATTCTTACTCTTGTTAGGCACTATTCTAAGTGCTTTAATATATTTACTTATTTAATCCTTATAACAACTCTAGGAGGTGGATATTTTTACTATGCCCATTTTACAGATGAGGAGACTGAGTCTTAGGTAGGTTAAGTAACTCGCCCAGGGTCACACAGCTAATAAGTGGCAGAGCTGAGATTTGAACCCAGGCAGTCCATCCTCAGCATCCACTCTCTTAATCAAGTGAAAGCAGAGACCCATCTTTCCCACCTCTGTGATCAGGTACTTTGAACATAGCATGGCACTCAGCAGACTCTCAATAAAAATTGTGGAATGAAAAAATATAGTCACAAGAGAAATATAACTAAATTATAAACAAAAACCTAGGAATTAGCCTTGATTTCACTCTCTCCCACTTGCAAATCTGTCTTTTTTTTTTTTTTTTTTTCCTGGTGGCTGGCTTGTATGGGAATCTGAATTGTCAGTAAGTTTTGAATCTGGGGCCGAGCCCGTGGCGCACTGGGTAGAGTGCGGCGCTGGGAGCGCTATGACGCTCCCGCTGCGGGTTCGGATCCTATATAGGACTGGCCGGTGCACTCACTGGCTGAGTGCCGGTCACGAAAAGGACAAAAAAAAAAAAAAAAAAAAGTTTTGAATCTGAAGTACTTCTCACCACAAAATATATCCCAAATATGTTCACCTTCTGTATCCCCACTGCTACATCCTTGTCCAGCTCATGAGTGGCTTTCTCCTAGACCACTACCTCCCAACAGTTCCCGAATCATTGGCCTAGGGCAACTCTTCTAACTTATTTGATATCAGCTTTTCTTATTAGGCTAAAGCAAAGAATTGGGTGTTACAAGGGCAGTAATGTCTAGTTATTCTGAATGAAAATTTGCTGGCTTCCTGGCCTCTGCTTCAAACCTGCAGGAGAGGAGGCAACACACACGCACACGCACGCACACGTACACACACACACACACACGCACACACACACATGCACACACACACCCTCAAAAAACAAGAAAAATTTGCCAGCTGACATATCCTTAGAGTATGTCCATTTATATCCATTACTGGTTTGAGTAGGGCCAGCCTCATGGAATAGATATTAGCTAGAGAACACCCTAGGTTTCTGGTTCCCCAAATCTGGGCTGAGACGCTCTTAAGCATGGCAAGGAACTCACAGGGGTGTTGAGGGTATTTTAAAATCTTAAGGGAAACACAGTGTATTAGTTTGCTAGGGCTGCCATAACAAAGCACCACTCAAGGACTTTAATGCTGTGTTGTTTGGCCAGAACAATTGGAAGGATGTGGTTGCCATCAATTGGTTGTTAGAATTAAAGGACTGCCTTGTGGAGAGGCAATATTCATTCATTTTTTAAAAGTATTTATCAAGGGCCGCTGCTTGAGAAAGAATGACCTTGGATTGACTCCAGATTGTATCTCCCACCCCATTTACAACATACCAAGTGAAATTTCTGGGGATATGTGGGCTGCTAGCTCTTGGGCCCTGGAAGAGAATTGTTAGGCATAAGAGGAGCAAGAGAGTTTTCATCTTACAACATTTAGGGTGTCCAAACAATTTTCAGTCTTAAGGGGTGTTCCTTGGAACTCTGGACTCTCCAGGCGGCGTCTCCCGGTCCTTTGTCCTCTGGCGGCGCAGGTTTTACGTGCGAGGCGTGGATCCAAGCAGAGATCCCATCTACCTTCACAGCCGCTGGGGTTGTTAAGAGCACCAGTGTGACACCTGCCATCGCTGTTGCCACCACCAAGACCTTCACCATCTGTGTTCCCTAGACTTTGGACTTCCAACCTCTGAAACTACATATCAGCTTTCTTTTGGTTGGTGTTTACAAGTTTCAGCATTAAAAAGGTTTAAAACAGGAGTGAGTGGAAGTTTCTGCTGTGCCACCGAGTCCGGACCTGAGACTTTGGGGCCTAACTAGAGTTTTGGAGTTGCTGCAGCCCCGGAGCTCCCGAGCAGAGGTGGTGGGAAGCAGAGGGCTTGCGGTCTGTGGGAGAAAGCTTCGGCGCCTGATCAGGTCAAGATGGCGGAAGAGGAGAGCTGCCTGCTGCTTTTCTGCCACGAGTAGAAGCAGCCTGAGGCCTGCGCCAGATGCAGCTGTAGCAGAATCGACGCAAAGGAACGGCTTCGAAAGGGTGTCTTTACCCTGCCGAGAACAGGGAATCTTCCCCCAACCCGCACGCGCGACCCGCTGGTGCGCCCGCAGCCTGCGTCCCAGTCGCAGCCACAGACGTGGAAACATGGAGGCCTGAGCCTGTGTGTGTCACCCCAGGCTGCAGCAGTGACCACAGCTTCTGACCCCCGCCCCCACCCACCCATCCCTGGAGCTGGAAGCGAATCAACCCGCCACCGAGACAGGGAGATGTCCAGTGGGAGAGGCAGAAGCTCCACAGAGACCACACGCCCTGCGGGGCTGCGACTGCGTGATCCAACAGGTAGGCTTCACTGCCACCACTCAGCTTCATTCCCAGCCCAGCCCAGTGCACACAGAGCGGGGAGACATCCTGCAGGGGAAGGGGAAGCTCTGCAGAGACCACACACTCTGCGGTGCCTTGGTGCATCTCAGCAGCTCGGAACAGATCGCAGGGAACAGGGAGTCACTGAGGTAGCGATACCAAATTGGCAACCACAGCAACATCTTAGTCAGTCAATAGTGTCAAACCTGTGGACTGTGAAACCCCCTGCCACAATGAATAAACATCAAAGAAAAGATACCAGAAATATGAAAAATCAAGAAAGTACACCACCAAAAGATAATAAATCTCAAGCTCTAGATCCTATAGAACAAGAAGCCCTTGAAATGACTGACAAGGAATTTCGAGTGATAATTCTAAGGAAACTGAATGAGATACCAGAAAACTCACCTAGACCTCATGATGAAATGAGGAAAAGTATACAGGACCTGAAAGAGGAAATGTACAAGGAAATCAATGCCTTGAAAAAAAGTGTAGCAGAACTTGCCGAACTGAAGAAGTTATTCAGCAAAATAAAAAACACAACGGAGAGCTTAACCAACAGGCTTGAGGAAGTTGAAGAGAGAACCTCTGAACTTGAAGATGGGCTGTTTGAAATAACACAAGCAGACAAAAAAAAAGAAAAAAGAATCAAAGGCATTGAAGAAAATCTGAGAGAGATATCAGACAACCTTAAGCGCTCAAATATCCGAGTCATGGGTATTCCAGAAAGGGAAGAAAAAGGAGATTGCATTGAAAACATATTCAACAAAATAGTGGCAGAAAACTTCCCAGGTATAGGAAAAATCACAGATCTTCAGATCCAGGAAGCTCAACGATCTCCAAACGTATTCAACCCAAAAAGGTCTTTTCCAAGACATGTTATAGTCAAATTGGCAAAACTCAAACTCAAAGAGAGAATCTTAAAAGCTGCAAGAGAGAAGCATCAAATCACCTATAACGGAGCCCCAATCAGGCTAACATCAGACTTTTCATCACAAACCCTAAAAGCTAGAAAGGAATTGGATGATATATTCAAAATACTAAAAGACAGAGATTGTCAGCCAAGAATACTCTACCCTGCAAGGCTATCCTTCCGAAATGAAGTGCAAATAGTATATTTCTCAGACAAACAAAAACTGCGGGAGTTCACCACCACACGACCACCCTTACAAGAAATCCTCAAGGGAGTACTGGGTTTGGTTCCTGAAAAAGCCAAGAAAAATCTAAACCCACTAGTATAATAAAAATGGCATTCATGAAGAGAAAACAAACAAACAAAAAGGCTATCTACAACCTAAGGAACCAACAAACACAGAAAACAAACAGTAAATCAGAAAGCAAGGAACAAAAGACACCTAAGACAACCAAACAACAATCAACAAAATGCTATGAATAAATCAACACTATTCAATAACAACTCTTAATGTAAAAGGCTTAAATTCCCCAATCAAAAGACACAGACTGGCTGACTGGATTAAAAAGGAGGACCCAACTATATGCTGCTTACAAGAGACCCACCTCACCCATAAAGACTCACATAGACTAAGAGTGAGAGGATGGAAAAAGATTTACCATGCAAACAGAAAAGAAAAACGAGCTGGAGTAGCTATTCTTATATCTGACAAAGTAGACTTTAAACTAAAAACCATAAAAAGAGACAATGAGGGACACTACATAATGATAAAAGGACTGATCCATCAAGAAGACATAACAATCATAAATATGTACGCACCCAACGTTGGAGCAGCCAGATTTATAACACAAACTCTATTAGACCTAAAGAAGGAAATAGACACTAATACCATAATAGCAGGGGACCTGAACACCCCACTGTCAATATTGGACAGATCATCTAGGCAAAGAATCAGCAGAGAAACACAAGATCTAAACAATACTCTAGACCAATTGGACTTGGCAGATATCTACAGAACATTCCATCCAACAACCTCAGAATATTCATTCTTCTTGTCAGCACATGGATCATTCTCCAGGATAGATCACATATTAGGTCATAAATCAAGTCTCAACAAATTCAAAAAAATTGGAATTATACCATGTATTTCCTCAGACCATAATGGATTAAAACTAGAAATCAATAACAAATGAAATTCTGGAAACTATACAAACACATGGAAATTAAACAGCAGTCTACTTAATGACATATGGGTCCAAGAAGAAATCAAGCAGGAAATCAAAAAATTTATTGAAACTAATGAAAATAATGATACATCATACCAAAACCTGTGGGATATTGCAAAAGCAGTATTAAGGGGGAAATTTATTGCATTAAATGCTCACCTCAGAAGAATGGAAAGATGGCAAGTGAACAACCTAACACATCACCTTAAAGATCTAGAAAAACAAGAACAATCCAAACCTAAAGTTAGCAGATGGAAAGAAATCATTAAGATCAGAGCAGAACTTAATGAAATTGAAACCCAAAAAGCAATACAAAAGATCAGTGAATCAAAAAGTTAGTTTATTGAAAAGATAAATAAAATTGACAAACCGTTAGCATGGCTAACAAAAAAAAGAAGAGAGAAGATTCAAATAACAAAAATTAGAAATGAAAAAGGCGATATTACAACTGATGTATCTGAAATACAAGGAATCATTCGAGACTACTATAAACAACTATACGCCAACAAGTTTGAAAATCTGGAGGAAATGGATAAATTTCTGGACACACACAAGCTCCCAAAACTGAGCCATGAAGATGTAGAAAATCTGAACAGACCAATAACAATAAAGGAGATTGAAGCTGTTATCAGAAAGCTCCCAACAAAGAAAAGCCCAGGACCAGATGGATTCACAGCAGAATTTTACCAAACATTCAAAGAGGAATTGACACCGATTCTTTACAAACTATTCCAAAAGAATGAAACAAACGCAAGTCTCCCGAACTCTTTCTATGAAGCAAACATCATCCTGATACCCAAACCAGGTAAAGATATAACCAAAAAAGAAAACTACAGGCCGATATCCTTGATGAATATAGATGCAAAAATCCTCACTAAAATACTAGCAAACAGAATACAGCAACACATATGTAAAATTATTCACCACAATCAAGTGGGATTCATCCCAGGGATGCAAGGTTGGTTCAACATATGCAAATCAATAAATGTGATACACCATATTAATAAAATCAAACACAAGGACCATATGATTATAGATGCTGAGAAAGCATTTGATAAAATTCAACACTCATTCATGACAAAGACCCTCTATAAGTTAGGTATAGACGGAATGTATCTCAACATAATTAAAGCCATATATGATAAACCCACTCCCAATATCATCCTGAATGGGGAAAAGCTGAAAGCTTTTCCTTTAAGAACAGGAACTAGACAAGGATGCCCACTCTCACCACTCCTATTCAACATAGTGTTGGAAGTACTAGCCAGAGCAATCAAAGAAGGGAAGGAAATAAAGGGCATCCAGATTGGAAAAGATGAAGTCAAACTGTCCCTGTTTGCAGATGACATGATCCTATATATCGAACAGCCTAAAGCCTCTACAAAAAAACTCTTGGAGGTGATAAATGACTTCAGCACAGTTAGCAGGATACAAAATCAACACACAAAAATCAGTAGCATTTCTATTCTCCAATAGTGAACATGCAGAAAGAGAAATCAAGAAAGCCTGCCCATTTACAATAGCCACCAAAAAAATAAAATACTTAGGAATTGAATTAACCAAGAATGTGAAAAATCTCTATAATGAGAACTACAAACCACTGCTGAGAGAAATTAGAGAGGATACGAGAAGATGGAAAGATATCCCATGCTCTTCGATTGGAAGAATCAACATAGTAAAAATGTCCATACTACCCAAAGTGATATACAAATTTAATGCAATCCCCATCAAAATTCCCAAGACATTTTTCTCAGAAATGGAAAGAACTATCCAGACATTTATATGGAATAACAAAAGACCATGCATACCCAAAGCAACGCTGAGCAAAAAAAATAAAGCTGGAGGCATAACACTACCTGACTTTAAACTATACTACAAAGCTATAATAACCAAAACAGTATGGTACTGGCATAAAAACAGACACACTGATCAATGGAATAGGATAGAGAATCCAGAAATCAACCCACACACCTACAGCTATCTGATCTTTGACAAAGGCACCAAGCCTATACACTGGGGAAGAGACTGCCTCTTTAGCAAATGGTGCTGGGAGAACTGGATATCAATATGCAGGAGAATGAAACTAGACCCATCCCTCTCACCATATACTAAAATCAACTCAAAATGGATTAAAGAATTAAATATACACCCTGAAACAATAAAACTTCTTAAAGAAAACATAGGAGAGACACTTCAGGAAATAGGACTGGACACAGACTTCATGAATACGACCCTAAAAGCACGGGCAACCAAAGGAAAAATAAACAAATGGGATTATATCAAACTAAAGAGCTTCTGCACAGCAAAAGAAACAATTAACAGAGTTAAAAGACAACCAACAGAGTGGGAGAAAATATTTGCAAAATATACATCTGACAAAGGATTAATATCCAGAATATATAAGGAACTCAAACAACTTTAGAAGAAGAAAACAAGCAACCCAATTAAAAAATGGGCAAAAGAGCTAAGTAGGCATTTCTCTAAGGAAGATATACAAATGGCCAACAGACATATGAAAAAATGCTCAACATCACTCAGCATCCGGGAAATGCAAATCAAAACTACAATGAGATACCATCTAACCCCAGTTAGGATGGCTAAAATCCAAAAGACTCTGAACGATAAATGCTGGCAATGTTGCGGAGAAAAAGGAACTCTCATACATTGCTGGTGGGACTGCAAAATGGTGCAGCCTCTATGGAAAATGGTATGGAGGTTCCTCAAACAATTGTAGATAGATCTGCCATATGACCCAGCTATCCCACTGCTGGGAATATACCCAGAGGAATGGAAATCATCAAGTCAAAGGTATACCTGTTCCCCAATGTTCATCGCAGCACTCTTTACAATAGCCAAGAGTTGGAACCAGCCCAAATGTCCATCATTGGATGAGTGGATACGGAAAATGTGGTATATCTACACAATGGAATACTACTCAGCTATAAAAACGAATGAAATACTGCCATTTGCAACAACATGGATGGACCTTGAGAGAATTATATTAAGTGAAACAAGTCAGGCACAGAAAGAGAAATACCACACGTTCTCACTTATTGGTGGGAGCTAATAATAAATAAATAAATTCACACACACACACACACACACAAAAACGGGGGGGGGGGGAGACATAACAACTATAATTCCTTGAAGTTGATACGACAAGCAAACAGAAAGGACATTGTTGGGAGGGAGGGGGGAGAGGGAGGAGGGAGGGAGGTTTCGGTAATGGGCCACAATAATCAACCACATTGTATATCGACAAAATAAAATTAAGAAAAAATAAAAAATAAAAAAATAAAAATAAAAAAAATAAAAAAAGGTTTAAAACAAATAAAACCCTGAAAAAAAAAAAAACAATAAAGAAAGAAAGAATAAATGGTATAAAAAAAAAAAAAAGTATTTATCGAGCACCCAGTTTGTGTTAGGCATACTTTGACGAAAAAGACAAGTTAAAGTCATTACCCACATTGAGCAACTATTCTAGTCAGTACAATTAGACAGTAAACATGTAAGCAAATAACACCAACTAGAGGTAAGTGCTGTGAAGAAAATAAAAAGGATACTGTGACAGAGCCTTGGAATATGTAGCTTTAGGGACTGGAAGAGCTCTGTGTGGAGGTGATAGCTCTGTGTGGAGGTGATAGCTCTGTGTGGAGGTGATAGCTCTGGCTTGAGATTGTCTCTGGATATAAAAGATTTTCTTAGAAAGGCCAACCCGTGGCTCACTTGGGAGAGCGTGGTGCTGATAACACCAAGTCAAGGGTTAAGATCCCCTTACTGGTCATATTTAAAAAAAAAACAAAAATCTTAGAGTGATCTGGACCGTCAGAGGGCTGTGTCATGACCTCTTAGAATTGCTAGAACTGAAACTTTTCTTTGCCATTACATCACGAGGCCTTCTAAACAACAGCCAAGTGAAACTGTGTGCGTAAACCAAGGGTCCTGTGGTGAGTCTTGTCCACCACCTCAAAGAGCGGCTCAGTGTGGGAATTTCTGTCTTATCTCAGTTCCAGAAATTGTTGTGAAAATAGTTACCACCTGATTTTAAAAAAAAAAGTCTTTTGGATACTTTTGGAAACAATTGTGTGACTGACTGTTTTCCATTCTTTCCTTCCATGGCTAAAGAGCTAAAAGTCAAATCTGTACACTCCCCTCTTTTTGCAAGTGTACTGGATCTGATGGTGTGTATTTTAAATACTGACTTAATCCTGTTTCAATATACTTTTTAAAAAATCAAGGCATAATTATGTCATATTTGTATTCCACCCTCCACCATTATAAAGATTTCTATAACTTAGTTCTGCCTGTTTTAAAATTTAATATAAATAGAATCATGAAGTATGTACACTTTGAGTTTTCTCTCGCACAGCATAATGCTTATCAGATTTAGCCACGCCACTGCGTGTATCCATAGTTTATTCACTTTTATCGCTGTGTACTGTTCCATTGTATCAATTTGTTTATCCACCTTTTGATGGACATTTGAGTTGTTTCCAGTTTTTGGCTACTACGAATAAAACTACTGTGGACATTCTTTTTATGGACAAATATTTTTATTTTCTTAAATAGATGGCAGAAGTAGAGTTGCAGGGCTGGCTGGTTAGCTCGGCTGGTTAGAGTGAAGCCTTGTAACACCAAAGTCAGTGATCTGGATCCCCACACCGGCCAGCTGCGCCAAAAAGAGAAAATAGAGAATTAGAGTTGCTAGGTCATAGGGAAAGTATGTGATTAATTTTATAAGAAATGGCCAAGCCTTTTCCAAGATGGTTTTACTATTTTATGTTCTACCAGCATTATATGAGAGTTTCAATTGTTTTATATTCTTGTTAACATTTGGTATTGTCAGCCTCTTCATTTTAGATTTTCTAGGGGGTGCAAACTGGTGTCTCATCGAGGCATTTTTAAAATAAACTTTATTGGGATGTAATTTATAGACAGTAAAACTTGTCAATTTTAAGTCTACAATTTGATGAGTTTTGACAGATGTATACAGTTGTGTAATCAATACGAGAACCACTTCTATCACCCCAAAAAGCTCCTTTGTGCCCCTTGCCCTTCCCTAGCCTTTTCTCCCTGGCAACAACTGATCTCCCTTCTGTCACTATATCATTGTCTTTTCTAGAAATCCACGCAGTGTTTAGTCTTTTGCCTGTGACTTCTTTCGCTTCGCATAATGCCTTTGACATTCGTCCATGTTGTGTTGATCAGTAATTTGTTCCTTTTGATTGCTAAGTATATAAAATAATGCATTGTTCGGATACGTAACAATCGTTTATTCATCTACCAGTTGCTGGGCATTTGGGTTGTTTCCATTGTTTGGCAATTGTGAATAAAGCCACCAACATTCACATGCAGGTCTTTGTGTGGACATAGGTTTTTATTTCTCTTGGAGAATACCTACAAGTGGGATTTCTGAGTGGTATGGTAAGTGTATTTTTACTTTTAAAGAAACTGCCACAGTGGTTTATGAGAATTACTTTTGTAGTTCTCAGTCTTGTCAGTCTTTTAAATTTTGGCCATTCTAATAGGCATGTAGTGAAATCTCATAGTGGTTTTAATTTGCATTTCCACAATTACTAATAAAGTTGAGTATCTGTCTATGTACTCATCGGCCGGTTATATACCTTCTTTTGTGAAGTGTCGCAGTCTTTTGCCCATTTTTATAAACCGAGTTGTTGTCTTTTTAATTATTGAGTTGTAGGAGTTTTTAAAAATACATGTATAATCTGAATACAAGTCCTTTGTCATATATATGTATTGTGAATATTTTCTCCCAGTATGAGACTTGTCTTTTTATTTTATTTTATTTTTTGACGAGGGGTTGGCTGATTAGCTCATTTGGTTAGAGCACAGCCTTGTAACTCCAAGGTCACAGGTTTGGATCCCCATACTGGTCAACTGCCCAAAAAATAAAAAAAGTAATTTTTTTTTGTTGAACAGAAAATTTTAACTTTGATGAAGTCCAGTTTATTTCTCTCCTATGGTTAGTGCTTTTTGTGTTCTAAGAAATTTTAATTTAAAAAATTTTTTAATTTATTTTTTGGAGGCTGGCCGGTACAGAGATCCCAACCCTTAACCATGGTGTTATCAGTACCACACTGTAAACATGCTGACTAACTGGTCAGCCCCTAAGAACCAATATGGTTTTAGATTTTACACTTTGATGTATGGTCCATCTCAAAATAATTTTGTGGGTTTTTTTTTTTTTTTTTTTTTTTTGGTGGCTGGTACAGGGATTGAACCCTGGACCTTGGTGTTACCAGCGCCACACTCTAACCAACTGAGCTAACTGGCCAGCACCTCAAAATAATTTTTATATTTGGTATAAGGTAGGTATCAAAGTGAATTCTTTATCATGTAGATATCCAGTTGTTCGAACACTATATATTGAAAAGAGTGTTCCTTTTGGGCCAGCCTGTAGCTCACTCAGGAGAGTGTGGTGCTGATAACACCAAGGCCACGGGTTCGGGTCCCAATAGAAAAAAAAAGAAAAGAGTGTCCTTTCCCCATTGAATTCTTTTGGTGCTTTTGTTGAAAATCAATGGATTGTATATATGTGAGTCTATTTTGACCTCTCTCTTCTACTCCATTGATTTGTTTAACTTCATACCAGTACTACACTGTCTTGAATATTGACCTCGTATCCTGTGACTTTGCTAAATTCACTTATTCTAGTAGCTTATTTGTAGATTCCTTAGAATTTTCTACTTAGGCAATCATGTAATCTGCAAATAAAGACATTTTTACTACCCTATATCCAATCCTTATGCCTTTTATTTCTTTTTTGTACATTATACTGGCTGGAACCATCAGCACAATGTTTAATAGAAGTGTTTGAAGCAGACATCCTTGCAATGTTCTCAGTCTAAGGGGGAAAACACTCACAGTTTCATTAATAAATATGATGTTGTCACCTGTATGTTTTTCATAGATGCCCTTTATTAGTTTGAGGTAATTCCCTTCCCTAATTTGCTGAGGATTTTTTTTTTTTTTTTTTTTGTGGCTGGCAGGTATGGGGATCTGAACCCCCGACCTTGGTGTTCCCATGCTGAGGATTTTGTTTGCTTTTTTTATTTTTATTTACTTATATATTTTTTCATACTGAGGATTTTTATCTTGAATTTTGTCAAATTTTTTTATGCATCTATTTTCTTTTCTTTTTATTTTTGGCAAGCTGGCTGGTACAGGGATCTGAACCTTTGGCTTTGGTTATCAACACTGCACTCTAACCAACTGAGCAAACTGGCCAGTCCTTCTTTGTTTTCTTTCCTTTTCCTTTTTTTTTTTTTACACTGGCTGGTTTGGGGATCCGAACCCTTTTTCTGCATCTATCAAGAATGGTATCTTATTTTTTTCCTTTATTACATTAATGTGGTGGATTACACTGATTGATTTTTGAATGTTAAGTTAACTTGTATTACTGGTGTAAACTCAATACATATATAATTATCATTTTTTTATATTGTTGGATTCAATTTGCTAATATTTTATTTTACTACAACTCAATAATATTTTGCAATTTGCTAATTTTTTGTGCCTGTGTTCATGAATGATATTGATCTACAATTTTCTTTTTATGCAGTGTCAGGTTTTGGGAACAGTTATGCTGGCTTCATAAAACAAGCTGGGAAGTATTGCCTTCTTTACTTTCTGTGAAGGAGTTTGTATAAGATTAGTGTTATATTTTCCTTTTTTTTTTTTTTTTTTAAGATGACCAGTAAGGGGATCTCAACCCTTGGCTTGGTGTTGTTAGCACCACGCTCAGCCAGTGAGCTAACCGGCCATCCCTATATAGGATCCGAACCTGTGACCTTGGTGTTATCAGCACCACACTCTCCTGAGTGATCCACGGGCCAGCCCTAGTGTTATATTTTCCTTAAGTATTTGATATAATTTACTAATAAAGCCATCTGGGTCTAGGGTATTCTAGTGGGAAGGTTGTTAATTTTGAATTTAACTTTTTTATAGGTAGGGGACTGTTCATATATTTTATGTATTTTTGTGTTTTGATAAATTGTGTTTTTGAAGAAATTTGTCCATTTCATCTAAGTTGTTAAGTGTATTGACATAAAGCTATTCAAAATTTTATCTTGTTATCCTGTAGTTTCTGTAGAAATGTCCTCTCTTTCATTCCTTGATGTTGGTAATTTTTGTTTTTTCTCCTTAATTAATCAAGAGGTTTATCAGTTAATCTTTTCTTATCAATTAATCTTTTGACTATTAATGAAATAAAATTTTTGGCATTCTTGAGTTTCTTTATTGTCTGTTTTGTACTTAATATCCACTCTTCACTGTTTCCTCCTTTATACTTAGTTAGATTATTGGATTCAAATTTTTTTTATTGAAACTTAATTGTAGGGCCAAGCCCGTGGTGCACTAGGGAGAGTGCGGCGCTGGGAGCACAGCAACGCTCCCGCCGTGGGTTCGGATCCTGTATAGGAATGGCTGGTGCGCTCACTGGCTGAGTGCCGGTCACGAAAAAGACAAAAAAAAAAGAAACTTAATTGTACACATCTGTGGGTAAATGTTTTTCTTTACCTTTTAATTGGAATGCTTATTCCATTTACATTTAATGTAATTATTGATATAGTTTTTTAATTTTTTATTTTATTTTATTTTTATTATTTTTTTAAAAGATGACCAGTAAGGGGATCTTAACCCTTGACTTGGTGTTGTCAACACCACACTCTCCCAGTGAGTGAACCGGCCATCCCTATATAGGGTCCGAACCCGTGGCCTTGGTGTTATCAGCACCGCACTTTCCCAAGTGAGCCATGGGCCGGCCCTATTTTTTATTTTATTTTTTAAAAATATGATTGGTTTTATGTCTCCTGTGTTGCTTTTTGTTGTCTGTCACCTCTGTTATTTGGTCTTTTATTCCTTCTTTCTTAAATTGTTTGGGTTAATAGAGTATTTTTTAAGTATTTCATTCTTTTTCTCTCACTGGCTGTTTGTTTAGCCATTTCTTTGGATCATTTTTTAAATGGTTACTTTAGGGATTATAGTATGGATCCTTATCATAGCTAATTCACATTTAATGAAAAACCTTGCAACACTATTGTCTATTTACATACCTACTGTCTTTTGTGCTATTGTCACTTATTTTGTTTCTACAAATGTCATGCACTTTACAAAATATTATTATTTTTACTTTATCAGCACCATGCTCTTAACCAACTGAGCTAACCCACCAGCTTATTTTTACTTTAAACAGTCAATTGACTTTTAAAAAATTAATAGCAATAGTATTTTATATCTACCCACACTTCTGCCATTTTCAGTGTGCTTATTTCTTTTCTATAGATCTGAATTTTTATCTTTCCTTCCAACCTGAAGAATTTCCTTTAGCATTTCTTGGAGTAAGTGTCTGCTGAATACAAATTATTCCAATGTTTGCTTGTCTGAAAATGTTCGTATTTTGTTTTTTCTTATATTAAAAAAATTGTTGTAAACTATATATAACATAAAATTTACCACTTTAACCATTTTAATCTATACAATTCTGTGCCATTAAGTTCATTGACACTGTAGGGCCAGCCTGTGGCTCACTTGGGAGAGCGTGGAGCTGACAACACCAAGTCAAGGGTTAAGATCCCCTTGCCCGTCGTCTTTTTGAAAAAAAAAAAGTTCATTGACACTGATGAATCCATGAATATGGGATTTCTTGACATTTATTTAGTCTTTCTTTGGTTACTTAATTAGCATTTTGTACTTGGCAGCATAAAGATCCTGCATAGGTTTTGTTAGATTTATACCTAAATATTCCTCCTCTTCCTCCTCCTCCCCCTCTTCTTTCTTCTTCTTAAGATATTGTAAATGGTACTTCAAAAAATATCATAGTTAAGGCTGGCCCGTGGCTCACTCGGTAGAGTGCGGTGCCGATAACACCAAGGCCACGGGTTCGGATATTAATTTAAAAAATATATATATCATAGTTATTTTATTATTATTTTTTTATTAAAAGATGACCGGTAAGGGGATCTCAACCCTTGACTTGGTGTTGTCAGCACCACGCTCTCCTAAGTGAGCCACGGGCCAGCCCTGTAGTGACTCTTGATGGGTTGAGTTATGTGTTCGTGGGTGGTTAAGTTACTGTTGGATCACTTTGATCTTGTGGTGGCTTCCTTTTAGGATTTGTTAAGGCAGTCCATTTTTCTTTTTCTTTTTTTTCTTTTTTCTTTTTTTTTTTAAAGATGACCGGTAAGGGGATCTTAACCCTTGACTTGGTGTTGTCAGCACCACGCTCACCCAGTGAGCTAACCGGCCATCCCTATATGGGATCCGAACCCGGGGCCTTGGTGTTATCAGCACCACACTCTCCCAAGTGAGCCACTCTCCCGAGTGGGCCAGCCCCCATTTTTATTTTTCTGTTTTGTAATCCTTGTTATGTTTGGATGCAGTCTATTTTGGTTTTACGCTTTTTTTTGGTGGTGGTGGTGGGGCATGCAAAGAACCTAGCAGGCCTTGCATGGTTGGTGGAACCAGGGTGTAAGTTCTGTCAACAGAATTGAAACAAATGGTAAATACACAGGAAAAATACCAGTTATTGCCAAGGGTTCTGGAGAGCATTAAACATGGCCTCATGCTAGAGAGCAGCGAGGTGGCTCCTTTACCCTGAGTTGGAGGTCTTGGAGGAGGTGAGAGCTGCAGGATCATTAGGAGCTTGTCACACGATGGTCAGGAGTGGGGCTGAGTTGGCTAGAGTGCACAAGCATGAAGGTGGCATGAGTGGGCTGGACATAGGCCCAGAGCCTGGCCAGCATGGATGTGGGGTGCTGGGTGATCAGGAAGGTGGTGCCACATGAAGGAGAGACAGCATATAATCAGGAGCCCAAATGAGCTGGTAGGCCAGTGCCCTGCAAGTTGGAAGGAAAGGAGTCTTTGTGGGCTGGTGATCAGGGCAGCTTTCTGGCAGAGGAGGGCCTTGAGCCACCATTGAGTGACTATTTCCTGTGTGCCCTGGCCCTGTGCTAAGCACCATGCATGGTTGCAGTTTGAACTGGAAAGAGGACTTGCAGAAAAGCTGGAAAAAGTCTGGGATTCCCACCAGGGGACATGCATCACTTAGCAGGCCAGCTGTAGTCCTTGGCCTGGAATTCCACCTTCAAGGCTCAGAAGTCCCAATTAGCACTGAGAGAGCACTTCCTGTCCTCAGGGCTGCAGACCATCAACAGGGGTGCAGAAGCTGATGGAAAACATGCCAGTTCACAAGTTCACATGGAGAGAGAGATGACAGTCACACACCCTCCCAGGAGGCAGGCCACATGCAATGCCAGATTATCACTGCACCACGATGGGAGATCCAGGGGTCCTGGCAATGGGATTGGTTGGCCAGTTAGCGTCATTAAGCTCTGAGAGCCCACTCACTCACTGGCATGTCCTGGCTGACTGTCTGCTGGGGCTGGGGCATGTGTGCTGAGCCGGCACTGTCTTTTCTGTTGGAGCGGTCTGGGTGTCTCCAACCGTGCTTTTTCTGGTTGCCACTGTTGACTGGACCTTCCCATGTGTTAACAACATCAGTTGGGTGAATGTCAGTATAGACTTGGGAACTGCTCAGTTTCTTTGTGGTAACTTTCTATCTTTGAGCTAACCCTTTAGAGACATTCAATTTCCCCTTTTTCCATTTTTCCCCCTGAGCAGTTGGGAGAGCCTTCATGTTTTCCCTGTATACCAACATATGGAGACCTCACAAGCGCCCCAGTTTACTCACATGTAAAGTGAGAATCACCAACCTTCCTTTGGGGAGAGCTAGAGCTGTGCTGTAACCACTAGCTCCATTTGACTATTTAAGTTTAAACTAATTAGAATTAAACAAAAATTCAGTTCCTCAGCCACCTTGCAGGTGCCCATCAGCCACATGCAGTCAGTGTCTACATACTGGATTGTGCAGACCGAGAACACTTCCTCTGTCACAGAAAGTCCTATCTAGAGAGTTAAATGGGATGATGTGCATCAAGCACAGTGCCTAGTGTCAAGTTCAGCAAACAGTTGCTGGGCTTGGTGGTGATGGAGGCGGGAGAGGGAGGCTGGAGAAGGTGCAGCCTCTGGCCAGGAGGTTTGTCTAGTTGAGATAAGTTGATCCATGTCATTATGAATCAACGCACAATAAGGTCATAGCAGATTGGAGGGGCCTGTATGAGTTGAAATCTTCCTTCTAGCCTTGCTGAAGCATGAGGAAGGCAGAGAAGGAACTAGAACATGTTCTGAATGGCGGGGTAGAAGCCGGCATTGTGTGGAGACTGAACCTTGAGTTGGGCCTTGCTTTACTCCTCTGAGAAGGAAGTGATGCAGACTTCTCCTTGCACCTACTCCTCTCCCCTTGTTGCTCCTTCCAACTTAGGATTTTTCCTGGAATCCAGCAGTTGCAAGGGAAAATTCAGGCCCAAAGTTCTGAATCCCTTTGGCTGCCCATGGAGATTCTCTGCACTCCTACTAACCAGGGAAGGAAGAAGAAACAGAGTTAATCTAAAGAGCATCAGAGAGGGCCGGCCCGTGGCTCACTTGGGAGAGCGTGGTGCTAACAACACCAAGTCAAGGGTTAAGATCCCCTTACCAGGGCCGGCCCGTGGCTCACTCGGGAGAGTGCGGTGCTGATAACACCAAGGGCCCGGGTTCGGATCCCATATACGGATGGCCGGTTCGCTCACTGGCTGAGTGTGGTGCTAACAACACCAAGTCAAGGGTTAAGATCCCCTTACCAGTCATCTTTAAAAAAATAATAATAATAAAAATAAAAAAAAAATAAAGAGCATGAGAGGTTCTCTAGAGCTGTTTGTGCAACAGTCTCCTGTTTCCATGACAACTGCTTGTCCAGGTTAACCCTTCGAGATGGCTCGCACAAGAATTTTCAGTTTATAAAATACAACAGGAAAAAAAATCACAGGAATAGTCATAAGGAATGAATTGATGATGGGTGTGAATATGTGTATATGGGCACGGGACCCAAGAGCTTCCTTTTTCCTTCCTTAATTTATTTAGTCATTCATTCATTAATTCATTCATCTGTTTATTTCTCCATTTATTGAGCCCTACTCTGTGCCGAGCACCATGCTGTGTACTCTAGGCTGTGGAGAGACAGAGATGAATGAGACTCTCTAGGAGTCACAGTCCAGTGAGAGACACAGTAAATGTAGAAAGTGCTAATACATTGTGCTGTCTGCACACATGCTGTGCTATGTGTAGATGGGGACTGCTCTAGGAGTGCTGAGGGAAGGCCAGGGAATGCTCATGGAGCCGGAATACAGAGCTGGGTCTTGTAGGATTAGTGGGAGTTGTTCAACAGGCAATAGTAGTCAAGGGCATTCCAGAAAAAGGGAATATCATGAGCCCAGGGAAGTGAAAACACATCCACAACATGTTTTAATGAGAAATAGTGTGAGCTTCTGTGGGTTGGAAATATTGCAAGATGGTATTGAAGGACAGAGGGGCTGGTGGAGAAGGAAGCAAGGCTGGACTGTGACTATCCTTGAAGGCCATGCTAGGGAGTTTGGAATGTGACCTATAGGTAAGCTGTATTCCAGAGAATGACAATGTAGACTGCCTGGGGTTGGGAGTATGCACTGGAGGGAGAGACCAAGGCTACTTTGGAAGCTACTGAAATAGAGTAGGAAACAGAGTCTCTGAAGGCCTGACCCCGGCCAGTAGGGATGGATGGAAAGGGACAATTTCATGAGAAACTTAGGAGGTAGAATAGACAGGCCTTACAGTGGATGTGGGGAGTGAACAGGAGGGAGGAATCATATGGTAGGGTATGTTTTAACTTTATAAAAAACTGCCAAACTGTTTCCTGAAGTTTGGCATTTTACATGCCTGCAGCAGTGTATGAGAATATATTAATTGTAGATTGAAAGTAAAATGACAGAAAAAGATATACATGGGAACATTAAAAAAAGCAGGAGTAGCTATATTAATATTAGTAAAGTAGACTGTAGAACAAAGAAAATTACCAGAGACAGAGAGGGATATCATATAATGATAAAAGGGTCAATCCACCAAGAAGACATAGAATCCTAACTGTATATGCACCAAACAACAGAGCTGCAAAAACATGCAAAGCAAAAACTGACAGACCTGAAAGTAGAAGTAGACATCTGCACGATTATAGTTGAACACTTTAATATCCTTTTCTCAACAATTGATAGAACAACTAGATATAACATCAGCAAGAATATAGAACTCAATAACACTGTCACCCAATGGGATCTATTGGACATCATATACCTTACAGAACAGTTTACCCAACGACAACAGAATACACTTTTTTTTTTTTAACCAGAGTCCATACTTTATTCAGATTTCTTCATTTTTGTCCAAACTACATTCTTTTTTAAGTGTCCATGGAACACATACCAAGATAGGCTGTATCTTGGGCCATAAAACTAATCTTTACAAATTTAAAATAATTGAAATTATAGAGTATTTTCAAACTTAAAATAATTAAAATCATAGAGTTCCTTGACCACAATGGAATCAAACTAGAAATCAATCACAAGAAGATACCAGGAAAATATCCAAACACTTGGAAATTAAAAACATACTTCCAGATGATCCATGGGTGAAAGATAAAGTCTCAAGGGAAATAAAAAAAAAAATACATTGAACTGAATGTAAATGAAATAAATACATACAACATGTCAAAATTTGTAGGATGCAGCTGAAGCAGAGCGGAGAGGGAGATTTATAGCATTAAATGTTTACAATGGAAAAGAAGTCTCGTAATCGAAGTTCCCACCTCAAGAAACTAGAACCAGATCAGAATAAACCCAAAGCAAATACAAGGGAGGGAATAATACAGATAAGAACAGAAACCAGTGAAATTGAAAACAGAAAAACAATAGAGGGTGGGAAGGGTTGGCAGGTGCCATGTCCGGCTGCAAAGGTGGCGAGAAGAAGGCCCTGAAACAGCCCAAGACGCAGGCCAAGGAGACGGATGAGGAAGGTAAGGCTTTCAAGCCGAAACAGAGGATCAGAAGAAACTGAAACTGAAAGCAAAGGCCGCGGGGAAGGGCCCCCTGGCCATGGGCGGAATTAAGAAACCTGGCAAAAAGTAAGCTGTTCCTTGTGCTGAGGCAATGGTGACCCTTGATTCCATTCCTGTTTAAACATCTAGATTCCCTGCCATAACATCTTTTGCCACCTATAGCTAGAATGAAACGTTGTCACGGAGCCTGTTGTACATTTAAGAATAAACTTTCGTAAAAAAGAAAGAAAGCAGTCAAAAAAAAACTTGATGAAAGAAAAACCTGGTTCTTGAAAAAATGAATAAAACTTACAAACTTGTAGCCAGATTGACAAATAAAAAAGAATACGTAAATTACAAATATCAGGAAAGAAATAGGAATGAAATAGGGACTGTCACTACAGACCCTACAGACGTCAAAAAGATAGTAAGGATTCACGTTACAGACAGCCCTATACACACAGATTTGACAACTTATGTTAAATGAACCAATTCCTCAAAAAGAACAAACTACCTCACCTCACCAAATATAAAATAGATAATTTGAATAGCTCTATAAGTATTAAGGAAATTGATTTCATAATTTAAAATCTGACAAAGAAATCTCTAGGTCCAGACGGGTTCATTGGAAATTGCTCCCTGTGTTCAAGAACTTCCTGTGCCAAATGTTTAAAGAAGAATTAACACCAATTCTGCACAACAGGAGGAACATTGCCCAGCTCATTCTATAAGGTCAGTATTACCCTGATACCAAAACCAAAGACAGTATGAAAAAACAAAGGAAAGAAGGAAATTATAGATCAATATCCTTCATGAATATAGATTCAAAAACTCTTAAAATATTAGAAAATAGGATTCAGAAAAATATAAGAAGAATTATATAACCATGACCAAATGGAAATTATTCCAGAGATTCGAGACTGTCTCAATATTTGAAAATCAATGTAATGTCCTCCAAATGAATAGGTGAAAGAAGAAATTATATGATCATATTAAATGATATAGAAAAAGCATTTATGATTTAAAAAAAAAACTCTCAGGAGGAGGGAACTTTCAACTTTATGAAGAACATCAAAAATCTTACAGCTAACATCATACTTAATGGTAAAATACTGAATGCTTTTCCTATAATTTCAGGAACAAGGCAAGGATGTTGACCCTCACCCCTGCCAGTCAACATGGTAATGGCGGTTCTCATCAGCACAAGGCAAGAGAAAGAAATAGAAGTAATACAGATCTGAAAGGAAGAAATAAAACTTACTTCTTTTAGCAGATGACACGATGGTCTATATAGAAAATACCATGGAATCAGCAACAATAATACTCCTCCTAGAACTAATAAGTGAGTTCAGTAAGGCTACAGGATACAGAATAAACATACAAAAAAATCAGTTGTATTTCTATATGCTATCAATGAGACTGAAATCAACCTTAAAAAGACCCCAAAACCAAAATTAAAAAACATCTACAATTGCTAAAAAGAAAGAGAGAGAGAAAGGGAGAAATAGAGGAAGAAAGAAAAAGAGGAAGGAAAGAAAGAAAATCTTATGTTTAAATGTGACAAAACACGTACAGGACTTGTAGCTGAAAACACAAAACACTGATGAAAGAAATCAAAGTAGATCTGAATAAATGAAGAGAGATTCTGTGTTAAGAGACTGGAAGATGCAACATTGTAAAGATGTCAGTTTTGTCCAAATCCATGTACAGGTTTTTGTTGCTGTTGTTTTTTAAAGATGACCGGTAAGGGGATCTTAACCCTTGACTTGGTGTTGTCAGCACCACGCTCTCCCAAGCGAGCCACAGGCCGGCCCTCATGTACAGGTTTAACACAATTCTGATCAAAACCCCAGCAAAGGGGCCAGCCCGTGGCTCACCCGGGAGAGTGCAGTGCTGGTAACACCAAGCCAAGGGTTGGGATCCCCTTACCGGTCATCTTTAAAAAAAAAAAAGAAAAAAGATTGAAGGTGATCTTAGAAGTCTGTGAGTTTCTTCCACTCTCAGTAGAAACTCACTACATCCCAAGCCAACTTTACTTATCCTGGGAGAAATTTCACTGAAGCCTACAATTAAGAACAAGTCTTCCTTCCTCTTCTTGATGGTCCTTCAGACCCATCTGTTTTGACTTCCCAGGTTTCCCATCTGCAGGCCAAACATCCCTAGACCCTCAGCAGCTCCTGTGAGATAACTTTCTTTCTTTCTCTTTCTTTCTGGTGGCTGGCCAGTACAGGGAATCTTAAATTTAGCACTACCCTGGCTGGCTGGACAGCTGGTCTGTGTCCTCCTTTTTCGCTTTCATTTGGTACAGGATATAAAGGGCATACCGTAAAAGTCACTCTTTAAAGCATACTGTTCAGTTGTTTTTAGTATATTCACAGAGTTGTGCAACCATCATGGCTGTCTACTTCTACATTTTCATCACCCCAAAAAGAAATCTCATTTCCTATAAGAAGTCACTCCTCATCTTCGCCTTCATCCAATCCCTGGCAACCACTAACCTACTTTCTGTCTCTGGATGTGCTGATTCTGAACATTTCATATAGGTAAAATCATAAAATATGGCCTTTTGTGTCTGGCATCTTTAATTTTGCTCAAAGTTCAAAGAATAAGAATATTATTCTGTTGTATGAATTTCCACTCATCAGTTGATGGACATTTGAGTTGCTTAAACTTTCAATTATTATGAACAATGCTGCTGTGAACATTCAGGTACAAATTTTTGTGTGAACACGTTTTCAATTCTCTTGACTATATTGAGGAGTGGAATTGTTGGATCATATGGTAACTCAAACTTTTTAGAGGAGCTGCTACACTCTTTTCTATTTTACATAACCACCAGCAGTGTATGAGGGTTCCAATTTCTCCACATCCTAGGAAACACAATTGTCTTTGTTATTATAACCATCCTAGTGGGTGTTAAGTGGTATCTCATTGTAGTTTTGACTTGCAGTTCCCTAATGACTAATGATCTTGAGCATTTTTTCATATGCTAATTAGCTATTTGTATATCTTCTTTGGAGGAATGTCTACTCAAATCCTTTGCCCATTTAAAAATTGAGTTGTCTTGGCAAACTTACCAGCAATCAATTGACCATAAATAAATAGGTTTATTTCTGGACTGTCAATTCTATTCCATTGATCTAAATGTCTGTCCATATGCCAGTACCATACAGTATTGATTACTGTAGCTTCATAGTAAGTTTTGAAATTGGGAAGTGTGAGTGCTCCAAATTTGTTCTTTTTAAAGATTGTTTTGGCTATTCTGGTACCTTCACATTTCCATATACATTTTAGGGCCAGCCTATCAATTTTTACTAAAAAAAGAAAAAAAAAAAGAAAAAAAAAAAGCCAGCAGATAGTTTGATAGGGATTGCATTGAATCTCTAGGTCAGTTTAGGAGTATTGCTGTGGTAACAATGTTAGGTTTTCTAATCCATGAATAAGAATGTCTTTCCATTTACTTAGGTCTTTATGACTTATTTTATTCATGCTTTTTTTTTTTTCTTATTTTTAAAATTTTACTTCTCAATATAAATTGTAGTTGATTTTCATACCCCTTTATCTGTTCCTCTCCACCCTCTCCCTCCCGTATTTAGGTCTTTAATTTCTTCCAACAATGTATTGTAGCTTTCCATGTACACGTCTTTTGCACACTTTTGTTAAATTTTGTTTTGATGCTGGCGTATATCTTTTTTTTTTTTTTTTTTTTTTTTGTGGCTTGCCTGCACAGGGACCCAAACGCTTGACCTTAGTGTTATACCATGCTCTAACCAACTCAGCTAACTGGCCGGTACTTTCCGGTACTTTCGTGTCTTTATTTTTTTAAAAGATGACTGGTTAAGGGGATCTTAACCCTTGACTTGGTGTTATCAGCACCACAACCTCAAGTAAGCCATGGGCTGGCCCCTCAGCCCTCTCTCATGTCCTCTTTGAATAGTGACCTCATCATGAATATAACAACACTGCAGGAAATGATCTGCCTGGAGAACTGTTTAGTTTCCTTGGCTGTAAAATGAGAAGACTGGGGAACTTATTTTTATGGTTCCTTAGTTGTTTGCCACCCTCACCCCCCACTTTGTTTTTGGTCTGTATTTTGAATTTGCTTGAAACAGGGCCTCTGTCCTATGTATTAGTTTGCAGTCATCACCAGGACTTCTCTACAGTAAGGGAGTTAAAAGATATTGAGGAAGGGCTTTGGACTTCCTGGTAAACCTTTTGCTGGCTGTGTGATCATGAGAAAGTTATTTCACCTGAGCCTATTTTTTTCATTCGTTAGGTGCGGCTGTTACTGAGGATTCAATAAGCTAAGTACAGTCATGTGCTACACAACATCGTTTTGGTCAGTGACAGTCCACATATATGACATTATGAGTGGTCCCATTAGATTATAATGGAGCTGAAAACTTCCTATCGCTTTGTGACATCATAGCTGTTGTAAGGTCGTAGTGCAGTGCATTACTGCATTGTGTTTGTGGTGATGCTGGTATGAACACACCTACTGCAAAATATGTTGCTGAGGGCTGACTGGTTAGCCCAGGGTTAGAGTGCCGCCTTGTAACACCAGGGTCAGTGGTTCGGATCTCCCCAGCAGCCAGCTACCAAAAAACAAACAAAATATGTTGAGGAGTAGTGCTCAGCTTACGCTTGGGGTGACCTTTCCAAAGGTAGCTTGGACTTGTAAGATAGAAAGCCAACCATCTGACATATTAGGTCTGATCCCAAGTAGAAGAGTTGTCATCTACGTTAGAATTCTTCCATTTTTAAATGATTCCCACCCATCCCCATAGCAAAATAACAGTAAGTTAATAAACACTCGCTGAGTGCATGCTCAGTGCCAGGCACAATCTCTACCTGTAGTTTAATTTTCCTAACTTTGTAGGGTGGTATTATTCTAATCCCTACTAAACAGATGAGGAAAGTGAGGCACAGAGACTTAGAAACATAATTAGAGGGCCCACACTCATGCAAATAATGGCCAGTGTGGGTAATAGGAAAATTCATTGCTGCTCCTTTTCATAACACCCTTTTGCAAAGTGATGAAATCGCTTAATGATGCATTTCTCAGAACCCATCCCCATCATGAAGCGTGACGCATGACGCATGACACTTCACGTGTCAGCACCTGGAATACTGCTAGCCCCCACACCTAGCTGGACACTTGTGGCTCCTTTGATCTCTTCCCAACTTTTCACTGTGAACATTTAAAAATACACAGGAACGCTGAAATCACCTTGTATTCCTTAATCTGGATTAAGCTGGTGTGTTCTAAAACAAAGATGACATCAAGAAGTGGAACAAAGTCAGGGTGTCTGTCTCACACAGTTTATTTAACAATAGGTAATAAGAAATCAAATTTAACAGTCTATACAGTGATCCAAAGTTCATATTTATAAGTAATCAACTTTAATTGCATGATTTACAACTGTTGAGGGTTTTTGCTTTCTATTTTCAAGTTTTACAGAAAGTGTATGTGTGTATGTGTGTGTGTGTGTGTATGTGTGAATGTGTGTGTGGGCAGGATAAGGAGGAAGAAAGCAAGCAAAGAAACCCCAGGGACACTTTGTGTGTTAAAATCATCCCACCGGAATCGTTTCTTACCCTCTTTTTAATTTTTTCCTGTGTTAGATGTAAAAATAACGAAAAAAATTCTTTCAAGAAACAGAAACCACAATATATAATACATCAATTTGGCAGCTGCCCCTGTATATTTTGAAAAAGTCATTTTTCTCTCTACATGTACAAATTATTTTAATACTTGAAGTTTTACGCTCAGACTTACGGAATAGAAAATTTTCTGGAGCACAAAAGTTGACTTGAGGGGAGGAAAGTTTTTTTTTTTTTTTTTTTTAAACATTTTTAAAAGAATGAACATCTTCGCACCCAGAGAAAAAAAATTGGTATTTTAATATATATTTATATATATTTATATATATATATATATATATATAGAATGTAATTTTAAAGTAACATTAACCCCTTTTATCCTCTGGTTTTAGAAATTTTTTTTTTTTTTAACTCTTCCATAAAGTGAGGAAAATAGGGAAAAATGTCAACCATCTGCACCAGTAAATAATAACTATTAATATTACATATTTTCATTAATTTAAAAAAAATAATAAAACCTATTGGAGGTGCAAGGCAGGAGCATATGGTTGGCTTCACAGACCTCAGCCTCCTCCCAGTGCACACTTGAACCACACACACAAGGGGGAAAAAAAAGGCTGGTGGTAACCAGCCATAACAAAAATATATTCTTTGTATTCTATCATCCCTCAGGTTCATCTTGCATGTTTGCTTGAAACCACAAACGGCTACTGCACAGTTCTTATGTGTTCCAAGGAAAATTGTCTTTTAGGCTAAGAAAGATTCAAAAAAATTGTTTTCAGTACAAAAAGTCTTGTTAAGAGAAAATAATTTTTTTGCTCCCAAAATACTACAAGGTGTCTCTAGTGTATGTCTAGTGTACTCTGTGAGAGGTTCGAATTCAAGTCTGAGTTGTCGGTGCTGAGTCCCAGGTCCGTGGCGCTTGCACCATGGAGGTTTGCCATGCCTGGATTGCTAGCAAGCTGAGAAAGCATTGAATTCTGGTCCGGGCTGGCAAAATGCCCTTGTTCCATGGGGTTGGCCTGGGCAGCTACCAGTCCAGGATGTGGGGAACTGGTCTGTGGGGAAACGTGGTGTGGAGAAGGCTGAGGTTGCATCCTTGGGGAAGGGCTGGAGTGGGGAGGCTGGGACTGTGGCCGTGGAGAAGGGACAGGCTGGGGCGAGCGCACTTGATTGGAGAGAGAATTCGGGATCTGCTGGCCTTGTAGGTGTGGGGACTGGGCCTGACTTGGAAGCATATGCTGTTGGGGGCTCATAGGGTTGGGCTGAGCAGGGGACCCCATCTGTTGCTGAAGGAGTCGCTGCTGATAGGCCTGCAGACTGGCTCCTGCCTCTGCTCCTAAGGCCTGGGGGAGTTGGCCCATCTGTCCCATATTCCCTTGCATCTGTTGCATGTGATGCTGCATCCGCTGTTGCTGCTGCTGCTGCTGCTGTTGGGGGTAGCCAACTCCTTGGGGTTGCTGGAACTGGTTATGGTTGGCCATTCCAGGACCTATTCCTGGTCCTGCTCCCTGCTGCTGCTGCTGCTGCATCATCTGCTGTCGTCTCAAGATGTCTCGGAACTGTGAAGGCATGGTGTTGTGATTCATGTTCATCTGCTGAGCTTGGGGGCTCATCCCTCCCATTGGTGGCTGGAGCTGCTGCTGTGGTTGCTGCTGGGGCAGGCCAGCCCTCTGGACACCTGCCTGCATGGGATTCATGTTCTGCATGGCTGGATTGGAGTGGACCCCTTGCTGACCTGGCATGGTAGGTGGCTGCAGCCCTGGCTGCCCCTGGGGCATGCCGGACTGCCCTGGGAGGGATTGTGGATTAGAGTTGGCATACTTGGCAGCCCGCTGCTTGATGAATGCAGCCAACAGCTGGGGGTTGGCGTGAAGGATACTGAGCACCTGTTGCTGCTGTAGGGGAGAGCTGGGAGACCTGAGAGTCCGCAGAAGGTTTTGTAAGGCTTGTTGAGACACAGTGCCTGGTTTGAGTGGGCTCACACCTACCTGGCCCAATCCTGGTTGTGGAGCCATGTTCAAGGGCTGACCATGCTGGGCCACTGACATCATGGCTGGCCTTGGCATCCCAGACTGTAGTTGTTGGGGCTGAGGCAATCCTCCTTGTGCCCAGGGTGGCTGTTGCTGCATCCCTGTGGGCCCCATTCCTGGTTCCAAATGCCCACTGGGACCTCTGGCCATGGGAGGTGGGTTCAGACCCATGGGGGCCATGGGAGTCATCTGGGGCATCTGGTGCTGGATTGGCCTTTGAAAAATTTGCACATGGGCCATCTGGCGTTGTGTCTCGGCTGCCCTCTGAATCTGCATTGCCATTTCCACTGCAGCAGGTGGGGGCCCTGGAAGGGGTGGCTGAACAGTCTGAGGGGGAGTTGGAGGGGTCACCTGACCTGCTGCCTTACCCTGGGACACAGGGCCAGCAGCTTGAGTCCTAGGCAAGTAGGGTGGCATGCTGTTGGGAGGGGTGGGCTGGGGCTGAGAGGTGGGCTGGGGTTGGGGCGTTTGTGGGGTGGTTGGCTGTTGGCCAGTTGGCGTGGTTGGAGTGGCAGGAGTTGGGGAGGGCAGGCCCTGCTGCTGCCCCACCACACCAGTTCGCTGCATGCTGGCCATTCTCCTGCGGAGCATCTGGGCCTGCTGTAGCCGGTGTTGCAGCTGCTGTTGCCGGAGCTTTTGCTTGATGTTTAGGCAGAATGGCACAGGGCACTTGTTCTCCTGGCAGTGCTTGGCATGGTAGCAGCAGAGGGCAATGAGCTGCTTGCAGATGGGGCATCCACCATTAGTTTTCCGTTTGCAACCCTTGGTATGCTGCACAACCCGCTTCATCTTCTGGCAAGAGGGCAGGGAGCAATTGGCATTCCGGCACTGGCAGGCGTGGACCAGAGACTGGATACAGCGCTGGATGCTCAGGCGGCGAGAGTCTCCTGGGCTCTGGGTGGCTGCAGCCTGCTGGTTGTTGCTCTCGTCATCCAAGCCGAGACCTAGTTTCTCCATTTTGTGGTCATGGTTTTTAGTGTTATAACAGGTGATACATAAGTCATAATCCTGGGGGGAAAAAACAGGAGGTGCAGGTAAACTCTCCAAGATTTAAGTCATTCAAAAATATTTTATATTTTCTGCTTAGGTTAGAAAGGCCCCTTTTTGTAGCTTCTTCAGCTCTGCCATTCAAACATGAGGCCAGGCCCCTTCTGCTCCTCTGACAATGGGAACCCTGCAGAGCCCACTCCTCCTTCCCCCTTCCCCTGGTGCCTACCTCACAGACAGTGCAGTGCCAGCGTGTCTCCACGTGGTGCTTGCACTCATTGCAGGTATAGACAAAGCGGTCCTGGCTCTGCGTGTGCAGCTCCACCAGCATGCACATGGTGGACCACTGGGCCCTTCGGAGTGAAGAGAACTCCAGGTGCTTGTCCCTTGCAAGGGTGAGAAACGCATCCCGACCATCCATTAGATCACAGGGAATGAGAGGGTCAGGATCAACGATGGGAGGCAGAGAGTTGGCAGCAGGGCCAGCAATGAGGCGGATCACAAAGAAAACCTGCAAATAAACAATTTTATTGTGACTCTGGAACTAGGGCACCACCTTAGCAGACAGGTGAGTCAGGCTGGACACCAGCAAGACTATGAATGCTGAGTTAAGTTTCACAACCATGTCCCTTCTCCTGCTTCACATATCTCTGGTCTCTTCTTTGAGACTGACTTTGATGAAACTAAAATTCATATCCTGTTATCTTTTCTACCCCACTCAACAATTCTTTCAAAATAAGAATGGTCTAGTTTAGGTACAAAAAACATGTACAGTGGACATTTTGCTTTAAGACGACTGTCTACTTTAAGGTGTAATCCATGGTTTCACCTGAATCCAATTACAAGAAACCAAATCCAAATACACATTCTGCAAGGAAACTGGCCTGGGCTTGTCAACAAAATGCCCTTATCATGAAAGAAAATGAGGCTGGGGACTGTTCAAAATGGAAGACGACTAAGGAGACTCAGCAACTCAACATGACCCATAATCTATGATTGGAATATAAGGACCAGACATTAGATGGTGGCACTGGGTTAAGTTTCCTGAGTACAAAACCGTAGTGTGGTTACACAGAGGATGTCTTCTTTCTTAGAAGGTACTTGCTAAAATGTAGTAAGTGGTGGTACTGGTGTTTCTGTGCAGCTTTCCTGTAGGTTTGAAATTTTAAAATAAAAAGATAGCAGGGTGGCAGGGATAAAAGCAAAACTCTCCTTAGTCCTTGTTGAAGAAGCAGAAAGATTTTTATCACTCATAACCACCATCAATTCCCACAACTATTAGTATAAAGGCTGCAGCAAGAAGCTGGTATTATAAATGTATATGAAATGAATTAGAATTATAAACTTTATTAAACTGAAGAAAATACATTTGAGGTCTACTTGGGCAGCAATGCTTGCTGCTTTTGTCACATTAGAACTAAGCCAATATGTGAATTTATAACCCAAATCAACCTCAGATTCTAACTCCTAATAGGTAACTACTACCTCTCTCTTTTTCAGATTAAACAAAGTCATGGAGTGTGTCCACAGTATATTCTTATATACTTACAATATATTCTAAGGGCCTTTCCCAATTGCTCTATTATGCTAGAATTTAGTGGCATTAAATATTGCTTGAAATACCTAATAATTATTACCTAAGTGAGATACCCACTAGAATTCAGAAATCCTTCCACTTCACAAACATGGCTGAGGTAATGGTATTAGGCCTATTATTACTTTAAAGCTGTCATGTTGACCTTATTAGGTCCTCAAGCCAAAACAAAAAAAGGGGTGAGAAGGGTAGGGAAGTGGAATATGGGCAAAGATGCTCTGAAGCACCATTATAATCAACACCTCTCTAAAAAGGGATTCTCTGTATTTCTTAAAGACACTGCTTAACCAATCTGGTTGAAATTCCACGCCTAAAATCAAGGCTTCAGTTCCTTCTCCCATGTAATTGCCACTTCCTATATGAAGAACTTGCTAATGACATATTTGAGAACAAAGAGTCAGACTGACATGAATGACTCTTTGAGTCTCCTGGCTTTCCTTATTTCACTGATTATAATGTTGAAGGTAAAAAAAACTCACACCCAAACTACTTACAACAGATAAACAATGTAAGCAACAAGATAACTCAAAATTTTCATTGAGAAGGGGTTTTAAGTACAAACACGAAAGTTTAACTTTTCTCTAGTTGTACTTCTTAATTCACTTTCAGAAAAGCTAACAATCAACATTTTTCTTTCTTTTTCCAAAGTGCCATTACAGACAAATTGGAATGGCCAATGGAATTCTAAGTAGCTTGGTTAAACAATAAAAACAATAAAAATATTCAATAAGCTATCCTGAAAAAAATGGACAAATGTTACAAACCTAAGAAGATTACAAACGATAGGGTTAGAAATTAGAAAAACTATGATTATACCTTTCTAAGTAACACACAATCCAAACCATTCAGATTTAAACACAGCTGCACAGCTGAAGAAAACTGAACATTTCCTACTTTACCATCTATTCTAACCACCCTCTTTTCTTCCTAATTATCCCTCAAATGATTTCTTCTTTCTGAATTTTGAATGGTCTGGTGCTCACATCATAAATGCCAATTGGGGTGGGCAGTTTAGAAACCTTGCCCTGTTTTTCCTTCAACTCGTGGTGGCTGCATCTTACCTCTTTGTGCTTCTCCATGGTGGCATACAGTTTCTGTGAAAGATCATTGGATACATTGGGCATGCCAGGCTTCTTCTTGTTGCCCCTACTTAGGCTGCTCTTGTTTTTGCTGGTTTTCTTGTTATTCTTCTTTTTAGCATTTTTGCTGTCTCCCTTTGTCACCTATAGGGTAGCACAAAAGAGAAAAGAAAGTTTTAAGTTTTTGTTAAAAGTGGCTTAGAGGTAACACTGAGGGTAAAAACACTCCTCCTTCTTTGAAACTAGAGATCATATTTCACTAGTTGCACTCTGCACTTCTCTCTCCTTTTTAAGCTGTAGTTTATAGTAAACTAATGTTTACTAATATATTTGCCCTAATTTTCTCCTGGTGAAGAAGATCCCTCGTTAATGACAGCCTTAGCTTTTCGCCTAGAAGAGCCCCAGAGTTTGTAGACCCCACTGATGGAAAATATTCCAGACGTGGTGAAAGGGAACAAGGAGTGAGTGGCAGTGTGGGGTAGTGAAGGGAGGGGAGTCAGAGACCTTGGTTTCATCTCCTTCCACTCATATTTTAGAATTTTATGAGCCTACCAAAAAAAAAAAAACAACAACCAAACAAACAAAAAAACCCCAGAACAAAAACAGAACCACCCTAAAAACCATTCAATCAATAAGTTTAGATGAGGGTATAAAGAGTTCTTTAACAGATTATTTAGGGGAGACTTCTAGATATGCTATGAGGAAATAACTGACCAGGTTTTATATGTCCTATATGGGTGACAGGAAAACTGTGGCCCAGGCTTGCTTTGTATAGCTAAGAATGATTTTTTTTAAATTTAAAAGCGTTTTTTTTTTTTTTTTTTTTTTTTGGAGGCTGGCTGGTATGGGGATCCAAACCCTTGACCCTGGTGTTACAACACAGTGCTCTAAAAGTGGTTATATTAAAAAAAAAAAAAAAAAAAAAAAAGGAATATATGCCAGAGGAGATATGTGACCCACAAGGCCTACGATATCCATAATCTTTTACCAGCTTACATTACTCAAAGTCCGAGATACCATTTTAAAAGGGGGTCGGACTGCTAAAAAGGTTGAAAATCACTGAAACAGAACCTCAGTAACCTTTCTAAGCCAACATTTCTTGCCCAATTTAAAGAGCTCCTGCACACCTGAGAGGTTTTCTTTTTCTTTTAAATGCCTGATGGCTTTTAAACCAAGTTGAAAGTTTAAGCTCTCCTCTGGATTATTAGTATCAAGGTCGAGGTTTAGATTAAAGAAGAAAACTCCTTGCCCTTACGTCTGTGCTTTCGTTGCTGGTGTTTTCTTCTCGCTTTCTCTCTTCTTCCTCCTGTTCCAGTTCCTTAATGCTCTCTTCCAGAACATTGGGCCAGAAATCACCCTCAAAGTAAGGCAATTCTTTTGCACTTGTTAGTCGATCTTCAGTAGCTTGTTTAAAAATATCCTGTAAAAATACCCATGTACAAATTTGTTTTTTTCCAAGGCAAATGATCCTGCTAAGATCAACTGTACTTAACCATTTACCACTCCTGCACTCATTCTTGGAATTTCAGCTGCTTTAAGTGAGAGCTATGTTCAAAAACCCCAAACTACAAATAGTGAAAACTATTTGCTGTAGAATGATTTGCTGGGCTGCGTGGGAAAATATCCAGTTGATGTTTTCAATTGAGTAGTTCAAGTTCATATCATGAGATAATCTATATTCATGAATACTTAAAATAAGTTATTAAGAATACATTTTTAATTCGTCACATATTTAAAACAGGGATTTCTTAATCTACAACTCATTTCAAATATACGAAATAAAAATACTTTACAAATTACACGGAAGAGGTAGAGAACAAACAGAAGACTTTTGTTATAAAATGACAGAATAAAGGCAGCAAGATTAGTACATTTCCAGATCTATCATTTCTTTCCCACCAAGCTCCAACTGACCTTGTAGTCATGGACAATACGCTCTGACACAGCCTTGTCAAGCATCTTTTTGTACCATTCCTGCAGTCGCTTGGGCTTGGGTATCTTTTGGTCAGGAGGATGGCAATGAAAGATATAGTCATCTCCCTCACTTGGTGGACATGCCCAAATATGCCCTGTTGTGTACCTAACATAAAGAGAAGGAACATTCAACAGAAAAGATCATCCATTCTAGATAGAATGCTATGTTTTAAATCACAAGATAGAGTCAATACAGAAACCAGTGATTTCTCCCAAGATAACATAAAAGCGTACAAGCCAGCATCAGATCAAAATTCTTAGGCCAGAACTAGGCATAACGCACAGCACTAATAATGGATCTCACATTGCCTACTTCTTTTTGGAAGCCATAGAGGAGTTGTGAATTTCACTTGTAGAGGGGATGGCTTGGCCCTGGATTTAAAAATCCCAAACTTACATTTTAAGACCAAATAAAGATTACAATGTAAAGGAAAATTGACCCATTTTAACAAGAGAGCTAAATGAAAAACAAATTGTTGGGTAATGACTTGCAAGATGGAGTATTTTCAGAGACATATCTGCTTAAAGGTAAGGAGTATCTCCAGATCTTTGTTTCTGGTCTTGACACCCAGGTACAAAACGATCATATAGAGTTTAACATTCTACCCGCAGCTGAGTAACAAGCCAACCTTCAAACCAAATTGTACCCAACAGCTTAACTAAACAAAATAAAACTAATGTGGGATGGGTTGAATAGAGCCAAAATATTCATTTCTTTCCTACGGACAACAATGACTTCAAAGGGGTTCCAACAAAGTTGGGATTATATTTCTGCTAGATGAGAACCAGGATGAGAAAAATAAAAAGGCAAAAAGATATATATGTTCCCTGTCTTACCACAATACTGCACTATTTTAAAAAATAATATTCATTTTCAATATGCTTACCCTAATTTCTTGACATATTCCAAATATCCAATTAGAATTTCATGATAGACTGCAGTCCTCAAGCATTTAGGACGAAAGAAATGAACACTATCAAGGTAAGATATGTATACTCTCCTATACCAAATGGGGAGAAAAAAACAAGTCACATAATGAGTTCTTACTTGGTGCTTTCTGGGTGGGGGTCAGGGGTGGGGGGTGGTCTGAACCCTTGACCTTGGTGTTATAACATGACACACTAACCCACTGAACTAACTGGCCAGCCTGAGTTCTTACTTCATGTGGCTAAAAACACCTCTCATCTCTCCTATGCTCTTTGCTTGTACTGTCATTTGTAACGCTCACACAGTTAGGTAAATGACTAGACTGTAAACCTTTAGGGAAGTTTAGTGAGCCTATGGATTCATTATATTTTTAGTTCCTAGCAAGCAGTGCCTGGCACATACTAAATCAGTATTTGTTGATCCCAGTATATTCTGGTAGCATTATTTATCCTAGCTTTTATACTACTTTTGGACACCAGAAATTCTAAACCCATTTGTATGATAGTCTTTCACATAACACTCAGAGAGATATTTAACCATCTAGATTTAAGCCTGTCTACCCATTCATATCCTTTTCCTTCATACTACTACCAAAGAAGAGCAGTAATGAGCAGTTATTTTCTGTTTGGGTTGTTTGTAAAACTGTTTCACTTTAATACTAACTGGACACTTGAGATTTTTGCATTTCCAAACCAAGCACGCCAAACACTTTCTTGCCCCTTATGGTTTCCCACCTAAATTAGAAGCTAGGTATAGTGAGTGAGTCATACCTCTGGTTGGGTGGAGGGCAGTCAGAGCCATACTCTTGAACATGCATACCAAAGAAGCACAAGTCAACACCATCAATCTCTTCAAAGGCAAAGAGGGCTTTGGTTCGATATGGAAAGGATTCTGCCATCTCTCCACTATCTACAAACCTACAAAATTCAGATTGAGGATCAAAACCGCAACATATGTCATTCAGATTGGAATCACCAAAAGTAAACCACATATGAACAACACAGGATCTATAAGGGAAGAAAAGGGAAAATTACTAGATACCTTGCTTTCATGCCTGGTTTGACTTCCACAGTTTTGTCAGAAGCATGAACTACCCTAACAGTGACCTCTCCTGACTCAGGGTGACTTTGTCGCCTCAAAAATTCATTCACACGATTCTCCAGAAAAGTGCCAAGCCTGGTAGATGGCAACCCTAGGAATGTAAGAGTTAAAAGTTATCACAGTGCAAATTTATTACTGTCTTAAGGTTCAATTTTAAATCTCATTTGTGTTTTTCAATACAAATAGGGTAACTTGCTGGATTTTTAAAAACTCAGCAAGGCAGTCAATACTTTTTTAAAAATATGGAACATTTTTCAAATTTACGTACCATAATAGTACAGGGGCCATGCTAATCTTCTCTGTATTGTGCCAATTTTAGTGTATGTGCTGATAAAGCAAGCATGGTACGCGATAATTTCTAAATATATTTCCCCCAGTTTTATATTTTGAAAATTTTCCAATTTCGGAAGAGTTAAAAATATAGAATAAACATACATACATAAGTACCTTGCCTTAATTGCAATATTTAAAAATAACAATGGTTGAACACTTTGAGAAACATTAAGTCTGTAGGTCAACAAAACACTACAAAACTCACTTACGGGATGGCAATTCTGGCCAATCATTTCCACATCTGCCCCCCACTGTGAAATGCCCCAAATACAAAGAAATATAGGAACAAGAGCAACACATATCTTGTACATTTTACAAATCTTTTTTCTTAGATATTTTTCTTTTTCTTACATCTAATGAATGTCACACCAAAAGTATATTATAGTTCACCTTCACATAGATTACAGAATTATTTTATTTTTACTCTAATTAAATAATTTTAAATAAGGTTAAAACACATTAACTTATTTTGGATGGTTTCTTCCTAATTAGGCTTCAGAAGATTTGCCAAAAAAAAGAAAAAAAAAAAGAAAAGTTTTGCCAAGATTTACCTGTAAGAATAAGTTTTTTTTAGCATAGCTGTAAAAATGAAACTTACTTTTAGCAGAAAACTTATTTTCTTTCCTAGTTCGTGCAGTTTTCTTTAAACAGCCATCACAGACAAATCTAAAATTTAAACCAAGACGTTGCTTACACAACTTATGAGAAGCATTTAAAGTAGTGTACATAACAAAATCTATTGTCTGAATAAAAAGTTAAAATTCGAAACACAACCTGGTAGAGATATTTATAAATATATAACAAAGAGTTAATATAATAATGAATATACAAAGAGCTTTCAGAAATCAATTAAAAAAAAAAGGATAAATAACCTAACCGACAAACAGGCAATAGGCATGAAGAAATGAAAAGGGCATATAAGTTGGTTTACGTATGAAAAGATGAAGAAGGTTTTGGGGGCCGGACCGTGGCTCACTCAGGAAAGTGTGGTGCTGATAACACCAAGGCCACGGGTTTGGATCCCATATAGGGTTGGCCGGTTGCTCACTGGGTGAGCGTGGTGCTGACAACACCAAGTCAAGGGTTAAGATCCGCTTACTGGTCATCTTTTTTTAAAAAAAAAAGAGAGAGAAGATGACAAAGGTTTACAAATTAAGACAGGAATTTTTTATTTTTGGCCAATCACTTGGCAAAAGTTAAGTGCTGACACTCCCTGTATGCTACTGGTGGGAATGTACAATGTACATTTGACAGGAGAACTAATAGACTTAAAACAAATTCTTTGCTCCTGCAATTGCATGGGATGTGTGCACATATGTACAGTTTTTCTTATTAAAACTTAAGACAATGTAAATATTCATCAACAAAGTAAATAAATGGATTATTAGTACATTATACAATACTATGCATCCATTAAAAATGCAGCAGACATAACCTAAAACAAGATGGAAAAATTAAAAATAATATATATAAATCAATAAAATGTATGTTTATTCATAGAAACAGGTGTGGAAAAAATCCTTCTAAACTGATGGCTACGGTTATTCCTGTGGTGAGGAACTTGGGTGGGAGGGGAGAAAGTGAAACTTGCTTTTTACCTTATCAACTTTCATACGATTCAAATTTTATAATAAAAAAATTATATCCGATTAGGAAAAAGCAAACTTAATATAGTGATAACAGAGATTTTCTCCACCCAGCTGACTAGTGGTAAATTGCAAGAGTCATAAGTCTCAATCATTTTTATGAAGTCTGTGATTAAGCACTAAAAAGGCACACTTAAAGCCAAGTCACACTGAAGATAAAAAGGTAGCCACTTAACATTACCTATTTCAATTTTTCTGAGTTTTATTTTCTGGATATATATATATATATATTTTTTGAGGGGGACGGGGGGTTGCTGGCCAGTAAGGGAATCCGAACCCATATCCTTTGTGTTACAAGGCTGCACTCTAGCTAACTGGCCAGCCCCTGGATATTTGTTAATTAGCCTCCCCTTTCCTGTAACCTCCAAACCAGCATCAACAATCAGTCTAAGAACAGTGTGGAGATCCCATCATCCTAATGAGAGGCACTTGATATCACAGATCTCCTCCTCCTCTGGAACAGAGCTGGGATCAGCCCCATTCTTAGAGTGACAGGTGGCCTCCCTGCCTCTGATTGGACAATTATACTTTGACTACAGATATGTACCTTATTGTCCCTACACTGACAAAAAGATGTTTAAATCAAACCCTGACCAGGTTTACTGATTAGTATACCATTAACAGCATGATGTTTTCAAGGTAGACATAGAAGTGCTCCCTTGCCTCCCTCCATAGATCTATTTTCTGATTTTTCTACTGCAGTATAACATCTAAAATCTGCCAAATTTATTACATCTAACATTTGCTTGCTAGTTTCCAGGTGCCTTATCAACAGGGTTCACTTTTGATGTGTAATAACTACAATACAATTTTAATAAAAAACCCAGCAGAATAAAATATATGTATATGGGTTAAAATAAAAAAATGCATGCAAATAAGAGAAAGATGTATTTTTATTTTTGGATCCCAGGTTATTTAACGTTTTGAATCTGGATTGTAATTATTCCGAATCCAAAGAAAGAGACTTTGAAGACAGTAACTTTGAAGACATAATATAGTCACTGGAAAGAAGGAAAAAACTTGTTAATATTTATGATGAAGAAAAATTCCAGAGAAAATATTGATATAAGCCTTACCCAGCTGGCCAGATGATCTCATGATGAAGGACACAGATCTGATGCATTTTCCTGCCACACTCTGTACATTCAACAAACCTGAAAATGCAAAGCCAATTCCAAGATTAATTCCCAAACTTTATTCCATTATTTCCCATGATTTCTGACAATTCAAAAGATAGTCAAGGTAATATACAAAGAATTAGAAAAAGTTTTAACAACATTTTTTATTTTTTAAAAGCTTTTTAGTTATAGGTAGAGCGAATTTCAAAAACAAGTAAGTTCAGTTATTAAATGTGAAAATTTTAAATGTGACTGTGGAAAGATGAAAAAAAAGAGAAAGATCACTGCTGTTGAAACTTCCAAATTGTCTGACACCATTTTGCCTATTTTGAACACCTAGAAAATGTACACTTCAACGCCTGATGCTATGAAAGGCCTCTCTACAAACCTGGGGATTATGAGTTATGCATTAAAAATGCGGAGGACAATAGGGATGGAATACATAGCATCGAGCAAAGGTAACTTGGTGCCTCACCTGGGCCTATAAAACACCAAAACATTGGGTTGATTTAGTGAAATGTAAATGAATATTAACTGTACTGTAGACTAATAGCCTTCATACTTGAATGTTTTCCACATTTCTATTACCTATGTTAGATGATTGTTACATAGATTTAGCCCAAGAATACAGAATCATCTGATTGGCCATGCAAATCAAGAGAATGAAAAGAAGTCATTGTGTACTGACTATTCAAGAGAATTTCAAGGGGAATTACTTACAGTTCAGGATCCAGTGTGTCATTTTTTCTCTTGGAAAATTGTTCTTTATTTATTGTACTAAGGAGAGAAGAGTGACACAATGAGAAAAATCAATAAAGACAAACAACTGATGTTCTAGTTCTAATCAAAGGGAACAAATCTCACACTATAAATGATTTAGATTCTCTAAGAATGTACATTTAATAGGTGCATTCTTGGTTCACACAAAACGCACATTTCAGTAAAGGAACATTCTATAGGACTTTATAGTAAATACATTTCCCCTAATGAGAAACAGAGAACTAGAAGCCCGGGAAGACCTAGAAACATTAGTTCTGTCTTCTTCTCAACTTTTAAAATCTTGCCTACTACTCTTAGTGTTAGGTATTTATACCTTTTTATAGTTTAATGCTCCTAGACTGAGTTACAAAAGATGTTATGTATAGTGCAAAATAATTCACTATTTAAGAACAGTCTTTTTTAGGAGAGTCTTGTCAAATAACTTTTTATATCAACAGAAAATGTCAATCAACATTAAGGATACATGTTTCAGATTCTTATTCTTCAAAATAAGGGTAATTGTGAAGGACAGAAATCCAGTATTCATTGTATTTATTAAAAAAATTTCAGGGGCCGGCCCCTGGCTCACTTGGGAAAGCGTGGTGCTGACAATACCAAGTCAAGGGTTAAGATCCCCTTACCGGTCATCTTAAAAAAAAAAAAATTCACACGGCTTCCCAGCCCGAAATCTATCATACTGCAATGCTCAGCGCCTCACTACATACAGAAGCTAATAGTCTTACCAATCTCTATCTAGAATCAACTTTAGGGGACCCAACTTTGACTACTGTGATTGCTCCTAACAAAAATGAGAGCAACATATTTAAAACTGTTTCCTACACCAGGTATATCCTACAGATTCATTCATCTCTGTTAATGACATTTTCCTGAATGGCTAAGGCCTTGCCACTCAAAGTACACTATGAAGACCAGCAGCACCAGAAGGACCTGGGAGCCCACTGCAGACCTGCAGAATTGGGAGGGGGTTTCTATATTCTTCACTGTTAGAGATGTACTGCCCTAAGATTTTGAACACTTGGTAGGCCATTCTAGAGTTCAAAACGGTAAGGCTGATGTCCCTTCCTGCATCAGGGAAACCTACACTAGAGCTAACCTCCCTGAATGTTGCCCTAAGGGTCAAGGGTTCCCAGTATGTATCTGTTCTAGACCAGCTCTAACATCCTACTATATTGGATTTTAATAGCGAGTGAATGCTAAAAAAGTGCAACTTTACGACCCAATTTGGGAAAATTAATGAGGTTTTCTCAGAAGTCCCGTTTTCATTAGTAATGAGTTCCATATTTTTGTGGAATATTCTGAACAGTTTCTGTTTACTATAGGTAAATATGAACCTGCAAGAATACTACAATCATGGGCCGGCCTGTGGCTCACTCGGGAGAGTGCGGTGCTGATAACACCAAGGCCATGGGTTCGGATCCTATATAGGATGGCCGGTTGGCTCACTGGCTGAGCGTGGTGCTGACAACATCAAGCCAAGGGTTAAGATCCCCTTACCGGTCATCTTAAAAAAATAAAATAAAATACTACGATCACAACGAATAGTTCTTCCATTTTAATTAAGAAGTCCAAGTTTGAAATATACCATTCAAGTTTGAAACACAGCATCTAACTAAATCTTAGAGATCTACTATTAGGCAGTTTAGGCTTTGTGTTTGAAAATTTTTCTTGGCATTTACCCCAAATGATAAGAGCTTGTGGGACTACAAAGCCCAACCGAGTCTCTTAAACCTTACATGTTGTTAAATTCTGTTCACTATTATACTGACTTAGGTATCCTGTTAACTTACATGAGAAGGGTATAAGGTGGTTACTAGTTCAATCCCCCTCAAACTCAAAACAGTTAAGAATGATGTTCTCTTTCACTAATATTTCAGTTTTTAGAAGAGAAACTGATTTTCTCCTTACAGAAGAAATACTTTTACTACATCTAAGATGACTAGCCACTGCTGATATATTCCCTAGATCAGTGCTAATAGAACTTCCTGTGATGGATATGTTACCTATCTGTGCTAACCAATAATGGTAGCCACTAGCACAGGCAGCTTGGCTGCTGAGCACATGAAAAGTGGGTATAGTAAAACTGAGAAATAATTTTTTAACTTTATTTACTTTTAATTAATTTGTATTTAAATAGCCATCTGATGGCTACCATACTGGACAGCACAGGACCCCTTAGAAAGAAATCTGAGAATAATCACCTGACAACAAACTAAGACATAAGATAGCACTTTTCAAAATAACGCAGTTACTTACGTTTGGGGTTGGGAAGGGTCATCCCCCAAAGAAACGCTCTCCCCTTGGATTTCATTGAAACACTTCTCACAGAAATGATACCTGTCGGCAAGAAGGCCATACTGGGGTGAACTGTTCCGTTCACACAACACAGCCCAAGCCAAGCAACGAAGCCACCAATCACAGCAGGCCAAGGAGGGGGACGGGAGCAGAGAGCAGGTCATCAACGGCGACAAGGACATTCAATGATGCAGATTTATGGGCCCCACAGTTTGGTTTTTTTTTTTTTTTTTTTTTGTATTTTTGTATTTTGCAATCAAAGCCAAGTGCAGACAACGAAAAGCATGAGGGAGAAAAAAAAAAACAAACGAAGAAATGAGGGATTGCAGGACAACAAAAAACATAAAAGCAAGACAGGACAACACAAAGCAGAAAGCCAAGGCAAAGCACATATTAGCATTGAATATCTCAAATGGGATCACAAGTAGCAAATGATTACAGCAAATAAAAACAAAAAAGTTTCACTTACACAGACCCATACCCTTTCATTTCAGTAATTAATGCTACTTGATATAAATAATCAAAAGGAGGAAGAAGGATAAATATACCAGGGAAAGAACTGCTACTCTGACCATTTCCTAAACATAGTAATCACACACTTTCTCCCACTTCCAAAAGAAGAACAAAAACCCCACTATGGGATACAGTGTAGAAGGAAATAATCATCTGGGGATTGAAAAACACAAAATCTCTTTTTGATTCCAAGGAAGCCATAATAAAAAAAAAATTGTTTTTCAATGCAATGTCTGCACAAGCAGTAAAATATTGATTACAGCCATCCAGGGACACACTCCAAAAGGCAAAAATGCAGTGGTGTGTGCAGGTACATGATTAAACGTGCCTTGTTACAAAGATGAACAAACACTGCACATAGCTGTTAAAAACCCAAAAATGGTATAAACATCAAGAATGTAACATGAGAAAAGTTTCATGCCAGTTGTTACTTGCTTTTTTGAACATAAAGTGCTTATAACAACTTGAGCCTCACTTTTCCTAGGTTTCAATGGGTAAAAAACTGGATTCTAATGCCTACAAAGCATGAGGAGTGCTCTTAACTTTTTGTAAATAAAACAAAAAGTTTAAGTGACTTTTCAAAGCTAGAAATGCATCTGTAGCACACAAGTTCAGCAAAAACCAACACAATGGGCTTGGTAGTATTAACCAAGGTATTAACTGCCAGCCTTGCTATTATTTTATCAGAGCCCCAAATAAGCACCCTATGCCATCTATATTATGGGCTGATAACTGAAAATAGGAGCCAAATCATGGTTAAGATAGATTAGTAAATGCAATTTATGTGATGACAGCCATTCATTGGGCAGGAGAAATAAGGCAGAAGGTGCCTAGTTTACTAGAATCCCATCATCCTCTGCCACATGAAAGCCTCCTTTGTAGGGAAAAATCAGGTACAGAATTTTTTTGGAGGTTTTCCTTTTAATTTACTTAATAGAGGCAAAACAAATACTCTGGAATCCTGTTTTCATACATTCCTAGAACTACTTAGGGATAGGCCACACATAAAAACGAAACATTTCCAAAAAGCTGTCTAACAACAAAGTTTAGTTAAAAGTTTTCTGGGGAGTTTGAAAATCTGTTTTGCCTCAGGGTGTGGTGATCAATAAAAGCACAGCAGAAAGAGAAGTGGGGGGGCCTGGGACATAGCCCCATCTATGCCACAAATCACAAAACTGCTTAACTTCCCAAGGCCTTGGGTTCCTTCTTTATCAAAATAAGGGCCCAAACAACTAATGCAAGGCTATGTTTTGCTAGAAAATTTTATAATTTTTCAAAAAGCTGAAAGCAGAGAACAGAACTTGTGCTATACAGCTGTTTTCAAGCAAGTTACACATGAGTCATGACTGTATGTGTGCTGATCCATCCACATGCACTCCCTAGACATTCGGACACATGGATCATGGTCCACACATGGTTGAGCTTACCTGTTCTGGTAACTGTAGTAAGTGGCATCGCGAGGGATTGTGCATAACTGTTTGCCATAGCAACACAGTGTCTGTGGAGAGAACTCCAACTGCAAAAGGAACGATTTGTTAAGAGTACAGGAGCCTGAAGGACAAGCTAAAACAGTTACAATGGCAAATTGGAAACAAAAGCCAGTGACATCTTAGTTCTCATTAATGTTAATCATAATGGCCTATTTCAGTTTTTTAAAATTTTACTTCAGTTTCCAAAAACCATTCTAAACTTACTATTTCACCACTCAGAGGTAGGCTTAGCAATCATTGCCTTCCACTTTGCCACTTGCAGCTCAATGTGACTTGGTATGCACAGGAAAACCAGTACACTGTGCAATGTGAACCCACAGGTGAACATGATAAAGCCCTACCCCAGATGAGCTTACAGTCTGATGATTCAATATCATACGAGTCACATCTGTACAAAGACTGTCTTTACAGAAAGCCCATTCTATATAAACATGTACAAGTAAATATAAACAATGCATTAAGAGAAAGGCCCTATCAAAGCCAGTAGAAGCAAGATATCTCTTATCCCAGTCATCACTATATTCTAGGTATCCTGGAAAAGTTAAAGGCAGATCTGAAAGCCATTTCTTACCTTTCTGCCACAACAATATCCAAGGCTCTGCATGACTGGGTCAATTTCTTGTTCAAAGACCTCAGACAACTTGGAGCAGTACTTGTATACCCGGGATGTTTTCCGGTTATATAACCAGGCATTGTTGAACATAAGCCAAATGTCATCCACATATTGCCAGGGTTCCTGATACTGTCCTGTGTCTAACTTCCTCTTGATGGTAGAAAGATCCATGGGGCTCTTTACAATATCAAAGTAATCCTAGAAAGACAAGTGACACCAAACAACATTACCCAAGAGTCTCAGCATATTTAGGGCAGATGGAATATCTTCCTATTATCATCATTAATTTTCCAGGTAATGTTGAGTCTATATTCCCCAAAAGTTGGGTGATGCCCATTATTTCTTTAAATTATTAGTTTTCACAGATATGAAGCTGCTTAGAAGGCAGAGAAAATAAGAGGTATTTTGGACTTTCCAGACAGCAGGCTGATGATCTACAGAAACAACTCCAGATGCATCCCTAATCCAAAAATCAGAAATCCAAAATGCTACAAAATCTGAAACTTTTTGAGTGCCAACATGACACTCAAAGGAAATGCTCATTCGAGCATTTTGGGTTTTCAGATTAGGAATGCTCAACTGGTATATATTCTACAAATATTCCAAAATTAGAAAAAATCTGAAATCCGAAACACTTTGGTCCCAAAAACTATGAATAAGGAATATTCAACTTGTACACAAATGTTCATAGCAGCACTATCCTCAATAGCACAAAAGTGTAAACAACCCAAATGTCTATCAACTAATGAACATGTAAAGAAAATGTAGTACAGACATATAGTGGAATATAACTGGGCCATAAAAAGGAATGAAGTCCTGATTTGTGCTACAACATGGATGAATTTCAAAAACATGTTAAGTGAAAGAAGCCAGTCACAAAAAACCATGTATTGTTTCCATTTAATGAAATGTCTAAAACATACAAATCGAGAGACAAAAGGTAGACTGGTGTCTGCCTAGGTTTGGGGGGTGGGGTACTGGGGGAGGAAATGAAGAGTGACCATTAATGGATATGGGGTTTCTTTTGTGGGATGATAAAAATAAAACTGTGGTGATGGTTGTACAACTCTTATGAATATACTAAAAACCACTGAATTACACATTTTAAATAGGTGACTTGTATGGTATATGAATTATATCTCAACAAAGCCGTTACCAGATTTAAAAAAAAAAAAAATCAGAAGTACCACCACATACTTACAGGGATTCCTAGAAGCTGAGGGTCCACAGGTTGACGAAAGGGAAGGGATTCCGGATCCTGACGGTAAAGTGCCTCTAGTGTTGGCATCAGTGCCTGTCGTAATTCTTCTGGCTTGAAAACTTTAAGAAGAGTACATTTGAAATTAGTTATCCATTAAGCAAAAGAATTTAAATAAAGTTCAAATTGAAGCTGCAAAATCATCTCAAGAATCACAAAACACAAAATCGACTACATTGTGCATGAAGCTGTAACTAAGGCCTCACTTCCTCATTCTAACTCCTTTCTGTTCTGCTTCAGGCAACACCTACGAAACAGCATGTCTTGTCGTCTTTAAACTCTTTCAAGGCTCAGCTAATTTTCCAGTGACAAATTCAGTTAAAATGGAGTTTTGGCCAAGTAGAAACAGAACCCAAAGCCTTCTAAAAATTTACGAAGAGCCTTCTCAATATGACAATTAAAAAGATACTGGCAGTAAGAGGGTGGTGGTATCAAGTAATACAGTCTTCCTTCATGACATCAGTATTTAACAAGTCAAATTAGAACTGGTATGACTGTCTTAGCACTAAAGGAGTCAGAAGCATTCAAGGGGAGAAAATCTCAATAAAATGATATTTTAGAGTTGAGGAAGAACAGATGTTTACTATTTTAATGGCAAATGTTAGGGTTAAGTCTCAAAAAAAGAGTAAACTAAATTACTGCTAGAACAGTGGACTGAGTTGATCAAATTAAGTTCAAATGTGTTCTCATTAATGTTTTCCAAAAGTCAAGAAATATTTGCTGAAATGTCCCAAATGGAATTAAACTATTGCTGAAGCAGCTAGTGACTAACCAGACAGCCCAAGGGTCCAATTTTGAGCTTTTAAAGTCTGAGCAAGGGTCTTATTATTTTTTGATTTGCAAATTAATTTAACTTGAGGGCCGGCCCGTGGCTCACTTGGGAGTGTGTGGTGCTGACAACACCAAGCCAAGGGTTAAGATCCCCTTATTGGTCATCTTTAAAAAAAAAAAAAAAAGTAATAATTTAACTTTAGGAAGGTATATCTTTTTATCTGTTTAGATACTTTTCACCTCAAGGTGGGGAGGTGCTATGAAAAAAATCAGACTACACAGGAATGGGTTGTCTCTCATACCTGGATATGTGCAAAACAGAACTTGAGTAAACTTGTGATTAGATGTTTTAAAGAGTGATTCCTTAAGACTGTGTTTATTTCAGCCTATATTAAAATAACACCTCAATATATACAAACCCTATTTTTAAATGAAAATAATTTTTTAAACCCAACATTTTTATAGCATGTTGTATTAATGGAACATTTCTAATCATCTCCAAGAGCAGCAGACTCACCCTTGCAATAAGTCCACCTAAGCCAACTGCAGCATCACTAGAGCCACAAGTTCTAGTCCTAAATTAAATTAATTTCTGTGGGAATTGTTTGAGTCCAATACATCAGTGCTGCTTGCCCAATTTGACCCATTCATTTTCAGCAGAGACTGCCTCAGCCTGACTGGGTTTGCATCCTGGCCCAGGAACTGACCAGCTGAGTAACCTGGGGTAAGTTACTTAATCTTGTTAAGCCCCAGCTTTCCTGCCTGTAGAAGCAGGTATCAATAACCTCACAGAGTTGTTGTGAAGTTATTAAATGAGACAATGCAGGTGCCTGGTATACAGGATGTGAAAGATGTTGCTATTATTACTGCTGTCCTTTCCTGCATTTTTGTCAAGAATATTATTTTACAATTTCTTTTCTTTTTTTTTTTTTTGACAGCTGTCTGGCATGCAGATCCAAACCCTTGACCTTGGTGTTATAAAACTACACTCTAACCGACAGAGCTAACCAGTCAGCCTATTTAACAATTTCTTGCTTCTGAAAAAGAGGTTATTTTTAGAGAGTGCTAACCACGTACCATGCCCTGAAAAATGAGGAATATGACTGACCCAATGGTTATACCAAGTGAATATACCTAAAGGAAAGAAAAATTCTTTTCCAATATTAGTAACAACAAAGAGACTAGGCCCAGGGAGTCACACTTGATGAAATCACATTAACGTCAATTTCTGACACCAGTGTACCCTGGGTCTTTGCCCCCAGGAACAGACAGCCTAAGAGACTTACTCTTTTTCTTTGACTGTCCTGGAGCTGGAGATGACTGGGTAGCTGAAGTACTTGGCTGGTCTTCCTCCTCTTTTATTTCAGTTTTTAATTCGGTGCCTCTCTCTTCCGTTTCTGTAGGCTCCACCTTACAGTTTTCTGCTTTAGTCTAAAAGACAAGGTAGGAATTTTTAGTATTGCAAACATATCCAATTGGGAAGCAATACGATCATTATCATTACATTTACTCTTCCCCTGAATACTCTTTCTCACATGAAAATCAACCCAATAAGACCTAATTATCAGATTACTTTCCTGCAACACTGAGTTTTAAAAATTGGGTTCCTAGACTAAGGTCTTGACCAAATCATAGCAGTAACTGCCCTACTCTCACCTCTGGAATATCCTCTGGCTGAGTATCTGCCGGTTCTGGATGATCCACTTCCATTTTTGCCTCCATTTTCACTTCCTGTGAGGGCTGCTTCTCAGGAATGGTCTGAGAATTCACTTCTGTGCTACTAGTAGATGGAGGATTTGATACCTGTCCTTCAATGCTTACAGCTGGCTGGGAAAGCTGGGCAGAGAGAGGGGGAAAAACAAAAAAAATGTGCCAATCACACAATCAGAACTTAAGCTACACAACAGGATCGTAGGATTAACCACATATTTTTTGTCTAGGATCACTATATCCATTTACGGTGCTTTCACTTAAGTGCCCATCTCACCACCTTCAATTAAGCTAAAGAACAAAAGTTTGAGGACTTGAAAATACTAGTTTGCTGGATGTACATAAAACAGGCAGCAACTGTCATTCTCTGGCAGTGTGTGATTGGTGGAGGTTTCAAAGATGACTGCTTCCCTAAGTCTTCCAGTAAAAAAAAACCACCTCATAATGAGAAGTTATTATTTTCTAGAACTATCCCATAAAAAATAAAATCAAACAGATGCACACATTCCTTTCTGCATCCTGCCCTTCCTGCCTGTCAAAGTCCACGATGAAACAGTTATTGATGAACAGTATTTTATGAAGTGGAGGTGGCTTGTGGGACTTCTCAGTTCATCAACATGACTGAAAAATAAAATATATCAACAATCAAGGCAGAAAGTTCTAAGCCTTATCACACAGAATTCTATTAGTAAGGATTTAACTGTTAGACAAAAATTTAGGTTTTTGCTACATACATAACCAACCTCTCACAAGTAAGCTATAGGTTGTTCTGGGTTCATAATTCTCTCATCTTAGACCATGATTTTTAAATTTTGGTTAGGGCCAAAGGGACTCATAAATCTATAATTTTTTCATTTGATCTCTGAGTACTATAGTTCAAACCATTTGAAAACAAATCTTTAAATATATGTAAAATTCATGTGGTGCACTAAAAGATATACTAAATAAGTAGGAGAGGGACTACATGTCTTCAGGCCTCAGAACACAACATGAAACATAATGGTCAAAGTCAGACCTAAAGTCAGTACCTCCCTATGCTAGGTACTATGAGAGGAAGAAAAAACAAGAAAAGTCAGTCCCTAATGAAAAAGAGATCCATTCTGTCTGTGGAGACAATAAGAGATGAAACACAAGAAAACAGAGATGGCACAGAAGTAATGTAATAATACAGTGCAACTGAAATGATTCCACCTAATTTCAAATGCTTACCGGAGTTGCAGGCTGTGGAGGTAGCAGCGGTGCTGTTGGGGTAGGAACAGAGGCTGCTGTACTCTGTTGTGAGCGAGGCTGCTGCTGGGGCTGGTCAGCTGAAGGAACAGCAGGAAGTGAAGGCTGCACTTGAGGAGGAAGTTGTGTTGTTGGTGGTGTAGGTGTCTGCCTTGTAGGCAGATGGAGAGCCTGGGACTGTGGCCCAGGTGGCATGGCAGGAGGTGTAGGAACAGGGGCTGGAATTGCTGTTGCTGGTGGTTGCTGAGCCCCTATGCTTGGGGGAGTGTGGTGAGGTGTGGGGGTACGACTAGGAACAGGAGAGGGTGAATTCTGATGCAGAGCTGTTTGAGGCAGAGGCGGACAGTGAATGTGGCTCCCTTGAGACCCTGGAGGCATTATAGGAGAGTTCACTGGGCAGGAAGAACTAGACATTTGTGCCTGTTAAAATGAAACACATAACAAGATGGCAGTTCAGAATATAATAAAAGAAATAATCACACAGTTAAGTTATATGCATTTAAGACACGAACTGATTAAACAAAAGCAACAATGCCTCTATTTCAAAAAATGTAAAAAATCCTATTACTTTGGATAACAAAATCAATAGAGAACTTGATTAAAGAGACAAAACCATTTAGCGGAATGGCCCCAGCCCCAGCAGGAGCATGGGAGTAGTGAGTGCACAGTGCTCTGGGGCCTCCCTATGCTCTCTTCAGCCAGAGTTCCTCCTCCTACATGGTAGTTCTCACTATGACTTTATTATTTAAAGTGTTTACTACTCAAAAAAAATTGAAAAAAGAAAAGTTAAAACCATCAATTTAAATTATTTCCAGTTCAGGAGTCCGATCAAGATGGTGGAGTAGACAGTACCCAGCATCACCCTCACTCACAATCATCCAATTTACAACTATTAAAAAGCAATGACAGCCAAGCTGAGGCTGCCAGAACTCAGTGGAAGAGGAGAGACCTAAGGAGTTCATGAAGGCAGGAGAAGCCATGATGAGAGGAAGAAAGGACCACTTTGACTATTTTGAGCCTCAACCACTTCTAGCCTGGTCCTGGTGAACACATGGAGCAAGAGCTGGCAAAAGCCACAGCTGTGCCCTTCACATGAAGTTTCATGGTGGCTGCAGGGGAGAAGAGGGCCTTGGTGGCACCCAGGCCAGCAAGACCACTAACAGGGTTCCTGTGGACAAACATAGAAGTGAAGGGCAACTGAAAAAAGGAGCTACTCAGAGGCCGGTGAGTCATCACAATGGACCGGCACATGGGAAGTGTTTGGAATATGGGGGGGTGGCCCATTGGAGGAATATTGGGGCACATCATGGACAGCTGGCAGAAGTGCCCCGGGGTTCTGAGTGGGGTGGTGGTGGGGCCGAGGACCTCAACCATGTCCCCGGACATCCACATGCCCCCTGGGCTCCACTGCCAGAATGAGGGGGGTGCCACAGGCCTTGATCGCACCCCTCTCTCCCACCTCCCCTTTAACCTTTCCCCCAGCCCCCAAACTGCTTTGCAACATCTTAGAATGTAAATAAATAAATAAATTTTAAAATAAATAAAAAAGTACGTAAATTATTTCCAGTTTGGACCCCCATACTGGCCAGCTGCCAAAAAATAAAAATAAAATATAATTTTCTAGTTTGTAACAATTAGCACCATTGCTCTGTCAAAGAATAATCTCTTCATGTTCAGAATACTGTAAGTGGAAAATTGTTTTTAGAAAGTCATCTGTCTTTACCCACTATTTGCTGCCGCCCTTCCCTGTAAAAACCTAGATCAAGAGAAGTTTCAAGAATCACAAAAATGAGAAAAAAATTCACCGTGAGACATACTTGAGACACTGGTGCTTGACCACTGGATGGAGCCAAAGGCATATTTGTTACATTCATTCCCTGTGATGAGAACTGAGTCTGGGGAAGGAACTGGCTCTGGCTGGAAGGCTGCTGCATGCGAGGCCCATAGCCCATAGGCTGCAAAAAAACCACAGAGCGCCAAACTGTTTTATTACAGTTATTCTACCACAACTGGAATCATCAACTGCTTCAGGCCTGCTGTCAGCCTTACTGAGTAGAGGAGAGGAAAAGGCAGGAAAACAGGTGAAGGTGAAACGGGGGGAGGGAGGAGAAAAGAAGAAAACTGCTAAGGTAAGGGGGAATAGCCTCCAGCTTATCTAACCCTACTTTCAAGAAATAAGAAGTATGGACAAATGCACATTCTCTTGGTGCACAAATACATGCAGAACTCTGACAAGGAAAAGAGCTTAAGTGTTTCTTTGCATATTCTGTTAAGTGAGGAGAGTGAATCACAATTTCATGAGCTTTTTGCTCATGTCACTAGTCTTCTAACAGCACAAACTCCATAATGGGTAAAAACAAGTAAATCTTACAAGTTGTGGCTGAATCTGGTAGCAATCATGGTCCACAAATGCTCTAGGATTGTTACATATATTTTTAAAAATTACCCTACACAAATACAGGCCTTTAATAAAGGAAAGAAATCTGGAATACCAAAGGCCCAAAACTTCATAAGCTAAGAAAAGCATTTGGTTTATGGATTAAAATGAAGAACAGGCTCCTTGCTACACATGGCATATTTGTGAATAGTAGTAGTAACGGTAGAGAATTCCAAAAAGGTTCAAGAATTGGAAGCACCAGCTAATAGGATGAGGGTCGGAGCCAATGCAGAGGGCTGGATGGCTGGTTAAGAGTTTGCATAAAGTGCAGCAAGGTGCTCAGTCTCTCTTGCCCAGCCTCTAGAACCAAGCAATTGCTCCTCCATCACCATTGCATAGGACAGAAATTTCCCTGCATGGAGTGGGAAGACAGGCATTAGGGAATAGATATAACTGAAAAAATATGCAGGGTACTAAATATTGTGACCCCAGGGACAGGGAACTGGCTTATCAGCTTTCTAGTACTATGATTTTCTAAATTATGAACAGTACAGGTTAGGTATCCCTTATTTGAAATGCTTGGGACCAGAAGTGTTTTGGATTTCAGATTTTTTTTGGATTATGTAACATTTGCATTATACATACCAGTTGAGCATGGCTTACCAAAAATCTGAAATCTGAAATGTTCTAATGAGCATTTCCGTTGAGTATGACCTTTGAGCATCACATAGGCATTCAAAAAGTTCTGGATTTTGGAGAATTCTGAATTTCAAATATTTGGAACAGGAATGCTCAACCTGTACTTGCTTGGATGTAAATCTTTTAGTACTTGCTTGGATGAAAATCTTTTAGTGTTTATTTCATATAGATTAATAAATATATTAAATGTTTATAATCAAAAGTGTTCAAATTATATTGGATCATATAACATATATATACTTTAAAAGCGTTCTTTTTCCATTTAGTTATAAACAACTTTTATGCCATTATCCAAGTTTTGAAATTATTGCTTACACAGCATTTCAATTTACAGATTTATCTTAATTCAATCATAAGAAATTTCTTTTTTTTTTTTGTCCTTTTTCGTGACCGCGCTCAGCCAGTGAGCGAACCGGCCATCCCTATATAGGATCCAAACCCGCGGTTGGAGCGCTGCTGCGCTCCCAGCGCTGCACTCTCCTGAGTGAGCCACGGGGTCGGCCCATAACAAATTTCTTAACGTAATTTTATAATACAGCATTTTTCAAAACAGAACACATAATACAACATCCTTAACATAAATTTTCTTCAAATTATATTATTGTAGTGCCTTATAGTAATTATTTCTGTAGGATAAATTTCTAAAAACTATCTCTAGGTAGAAGAGATAAGCAAAAATTAAGGATTTTCATATTCACTGTCTAATTGTGGTATATAATTTAGTTTTTGCCACTCCACTTTCTAAAGTAACTATTTATTCTCATCTCTTTGAAACACGTGGGGCTAAATACAACAGAATTGCAATATAAGAACAAGGTCTTCTGGTTTGTTTAAACAAGAGTGAGAATTTTTCCTTATGAGGTATAAACAAAGGAAAGGATTTTTAACGTATCATGTAAAGGCCAAACACATTACTCAAAGGAGTCAAACTAACCGGGTTGAGAGCTCCAGGCTGAGCCAACTGTCCGTGGTGCTGAAGAGGAGAAGTTTGCCGGGGTCCAATAGGGGGCTGGGGCATATTTATCTGGCCGAATTGATTCAAACCTGTGAATATATGCAAAATATTAGATCTGAACATCTCTATGGAACTGGAGAATGAATGAGTTCTTCTGCACGAGACAAGCTGGCAGGGAGCATCTGGTGGCTCCTACATGAACGTGAATGTGCACAAAGGAAATAACCTTCCACTGGCACTCAGTGCCTTCAGAGCCAGGTCAGTGGACTCAAGACAGTCTACAGAGACCCACTGAGGAAAGTGAAGTCCAATGCCCAGCAAGTGGGTGGTAATCAGAGAGGAAAGAGAGCTAATTTGTGGAAAGGGAAGATAGAAAAGAGTCCCCTCTCCTCCCATGCAGAAAATACAAAAACAAAACAAAACAAAACAAAACAAAAAGAGAGTTCTTACAGCTGATTTTATGTCGTTTTATCAGGTCTAATAAAGGAATGTGCTTTCAACCTTTTAACTATAAATGAATCTATTTCATTCACAGCAGATGTAGATGGGCATTATTAACTAACCTATGGTTTCTGAACTAAATTTTACAATCTGCAGCAAATTCAATCTCGCCCACTTGTCTTTAAATAGATGCTTAATCTTTTAATATCATCTGCCCCTTGAGCTGCCAGCCAACCTGCTCTTCATTCCCACTTGCTCCATGGGCTCCAACTCCAAGAAGTTTTCTAATTTCCCAACCGGGTAATTATGATACTTGCTGCTGGCCTAAAGCAGGAATCAAGGTAGCAAGTAGTATAATACTGTAGTATGCCAGGGACTCTGTTAAAAATAATCACAGGGATTTCTTTCACAATTTACCAGGTTGTGGAGTTATCCGAGGCATCATCTGGTTTGGCACACTGCCACGGATCATAGTTGGGTCAGGTAGAGGACCGTCTAAATTGGAAAAGAGAAATGGTTAAAGAAGTATCTTTGCATCAGGTGCCCGTAAGCTTAAACAAAACCCCCCACAAAATATCGTTAGTAATATTTTGAAGAATTCACCCTGAATCTCAAAGAATAAAGCTCTGAACTACAGAGGAGCCTTGTATTTTTGGAATACAAGAAAATGCCTCCAAATGGTTTTGGACTTACTCCTTTATGAACCAGGGTGCTTTCAAAGTTGACAGAAAAATAATGTAAAAACTAAACAAAACAAAACAACCCCCCCCCCAAAACCCCATGAAGCTACTATAGCATTTAATATGCTATTGTTTAAGCAAGTCTGATTCTTTGCTTGGTGTGCAACAGAATATCTCCACAGATAATAACTATGAATTTTGTCCAGTGTTGACTAAATTTGATTGTGTAACCCAATAATACATGTTTTTATGTACACAAGCCTACTATGAACACTGACTTTTAAATAATATACACATTATACTGCATTATAGATAATGTAAATCCTGAACAAACACAAAATTAGAACTATGCAATGAAATTAAAATGTAAATCTATAAATTCTATAGTACAAGCTATAGTACAGCACTTCCAACATGGTACACAGGGTAAATAATATTTCTATAGTAACCCAGCTGCACCCTGGTCACCCTCTCCCAAGTGCTATGCACTCAAGCCTCAGGCACACCTGCGGGAGATCCTGCTCTAAGGAGATGCCAACCACTTAAGACAATTCTTAATTTTTAGTATATAAGCAAAAGTGACAGAGGAAATTCTGCACATTTATTCATATAACTATCTACAACTGCGCAAGATTTATAAAATTACATGTGTAATCCATGTTCATTATATAAAAATTAGAAAACATTAAAAAAAATGAAAAATGAATCATGATCCAATGACTGACTCAGAGATAAGCCTCTAAAGCCTCTACTGACAGTTTAAATCTTCCACCACACACATATACTATTCACATACAGTTTCAATAAAACAGTGTTTTCACCTAATGTATGAGTAAAATTTTTTCCTATCAATAATATGGTTAGGTGTTGCAAACTAAATGGGAGCAAGGGCCATTTAGCCCAGTAAAGAAATTGCTTTCACTGTGAAAGTGTACCGGGTACCCAAAATAATGGGGAATGTTCAGGACTGTGGTGAAGTGGAAAAAGCACAACACAAACTCTTCTAAAGAGTAAGCCGCCATACTTCAGCTAGAGACAGTGGTGTCCCTGTGGGAGGGAGGGAGCCAAATCTCTTAAGTAAGACAGAAATCTAGATTTTTATGCAAAATCTTTTGATTTTTAAGTATTTGAGACTAACAAATAAAAGTCAAAATAAAAACGTTACCCTATTGCCCACATCTGCCCCAAGCACTTTCATTTACAACTACGATGCAGACTGCATGGTATGAATGTATCATAGTATCTATTTTTGGTCCATGAGGCAGCTCTTAACTTTTTATTATCATAAGGATAATCTGACGAACGTTTGAAGGACATTTTGATAACAATTAAGATAAATATTTAGAGATAAAGAAAAAATATATATACATATATAAAATCATTATTTAAAATGTCCATCATTAATATTTAAATAAATACTCCCTTAATGTAAACTACAGGCACAGATCCAAAAATCAAAAACCCTTTAACACACAACATAAAGCTTCCAGAAATCCTACCACTCCCATAAGAAAGAAATATTAACAGATTAGTATTTATTTCTTCCAGAACATTTTTCTGGGCATATGCCATACTTCAAAACAATCAGATTGTAATGCACATACTTGCCTGTGATCAGGTTTTCCTTAAAGTTAATGTTTGTAAAAAAAAAAAAATTAAGAGCCAGCCCTTCTACCCCATTAACAATTGGATTTATCTTTTTCAGACTGCACATATATGTTACTTATATTCACTTATTACGGGCATCTTTCTAGGCCAATATGGAGACTTACCATAGCCACTCTGATTATATTATAAATGCATGCTCTTTGCCCATAGCCCCAAAAATAAAAAAATAAAACTTTACAGAAGTCTAAAGATGAGGAAGTTCAATTCTTCTATTATCCTTTATCTACCCATAATATTTTTCTTATGCAAATATAAAATAAAACCCCTAAATATGAATAAGTTCACACTGAACTTAATACATCACAGATATTTAACAATACAATACTAGGACATTTTTAGGATTTTCTGTAAAACTGTAGCACTATGTTTGGAATCAAAGTCCCAAGAACAAAATGATCAGATATAAGCGAATGAACTAACATCTACATTCTTCTCAACAGTATATTCTGGAGTCATATTCCTGCAGTCACTAACACGCATTTCAACCTTTATAGACCCCAAACATTTTCTACAGTTTTGGTTACTTGTTCCCTCATGTTCTTTTCCCATAATTATTCTCATGTTTCATCTCTCCCTGCCTTAAGTCTTATATTAAGACAATTAGTACTTTTAATATTGAAAATACTTTCTTTGGTTTGTCCATTAATTATGTTTATGGTCCCTTCTGTTGTCTTTTTTTTTCTTTAAAGCTTCTAGGTAGAGTCTAGTTTGTGGTCTTTGTCAATTCATTCTGTATTTTCTTTAATATTCTGTGTTGTACTTTTAATTTTTTAAAGTTTAAAGCCTTTTTATTCTTCTATAATTAATTTCTGTGTATGAGAAAAGGTAAAGATCTCATTCTACAAAACGTCAGATTCAGTATGAGTTAAAGGTCAACAAACACTTAGGGCTATTTAGTTCCACTATTTATTCTTGCCTCCAACACTATCATACTGTTTTTACTCTGACAGACTACAATTTAATATCTCAGACTTTAGAGCTGGCTCAAATTTCACCCAGAATGCGAATAAATTCTACCACATCCAAGTATCTCAAATATGTCTACTTGTCTCCATATCCCTAGTTATGATCTTAGTTCAAATCATGTACTGAAGCAGTTTCCCCAACTCTAATCTTGACTTTCTCATTCCTGAATATTTGCTCTTCTACCTACTCAAAAAGTATACGTGTTTTCTTTCCCATGATACTGGGCCTCCACAGATACTATTCCCTCTGCCAGAAATGTTGCTCTTCCCAATTCTGTTCATATCATGGCCCAATAAATAGGTACCTGGCACACTGCAGTTAGCAAATGATGCTTCTAAAGTCCAGTGGCAACCAATGGTTCTCCACTTTACTACTATAAGGACTGAGGGCGATGAATTTCTCAGCTCACCTGTAACCCAGTAATGGCATAAGAGTTGTTTAAAACTGAACAACAACAACAACAAAGAGTTGCTACCTGTGGCTCAGCTAGTACTTCCTATAAGTAGTAACCTTTCTCACAGTATTTAAACAGCTTGTGTTCTTCCTCACTACTGTGTGCCCACTCCACATTTCACTGCTTGGAATCTAGTAATAAGTCAATGAATGAATAAGGCAATCTATAACAATCCTGGCTATATGGTTAATTCATCAGGTTGAGGATGATGCTATAACCAGAAAGTGAAGCTATCAAGGAGAAAATGTGACAATGTGAGATGGTAGTATATGTGTTTAGGAAGTATGTAAGTCTCTGTGGGGCCTTGAAGCTGGTTGGCTGCCTATTACATCCAAGTCAGTGAGTGCTGGAGAAAACCAGTGAAAATTCATGGACTGTCATTTTCTAGGTATCACTCTTAGATAAGGCTTTCCTAGGCTCTAAAAATGATGCCAGATTATCAAGATATGTTAAGTATCATGCCAAGAAATCTTAAATATACAGTTCAACTACTGTTTTTGCTAGTGGATGAATTATTTTCTTTGCAAAGGCAAAAGGCCATTTGAAAACTAGAATAGTTACACAAGCTTATATAAATTAATGGCTTTAGTTAGAAACCATGTGTTATCAATTTCCCCCCAACATAAATATAACAAAAAGCACTTACTAGAAGTCATTCCTGGTTGTGGCTGTCCCATGTTAGGCCCTGGATTCATGGAAACTGGTACCATGCCTGCAGCATTTGGTAGCATATTCTGTTTCTGCAGTCTAGTCCTTCGTTTTTCTTCTAGTTCTTTCTGGATCTTATAGATCTTCTCGGCTAGAAGGTGGTAGTATTCCGCCTTTTTGAATTTTTGAAGTAAAATAAGAGAGATGAGGAAAAAAGAGGAACTACCACTGGGTAACACCACAAAGAACTAAGAGATATATGCTTCAATAAAAGAGTAGGCAGATACTAAAAAAGGGGGGAGAATCTAATCACTCCAAATGTGAGCTCACATTTGGAATGAATGTGTGACCAGCAGTTTTTATTATTAACCTACAGAGTAAAAATGTGACCTTTCTCAAAGGAGTTTATGAAATATGTGCTGGCAACATACAGGACATGGAAAAAATATGCTACATTTGAAGAAGTGCCAACCTAGAAAAGAAAGTTCAACTGATGTAGAGAAACTGAACTACTACTTGAGTTGAAAATGCCAAGCAGCTGATCCAATATATTCTAGCGAAAACAGAACAGAGCTGGTAACAGCTCAGCCACTTTTTCAGTTGACAGAAGGACAACCCAAATAAAGTGTCACATGAGTGCACTGTATTATGTGGAGAAACGTAAAATTCCTGATGACACACACTTAAGAAAGTGCTTTATCTTGACTATGCTCAGTGAACAGTAAGACGGGATAGTTGAAACGGTGTCCTGGGAAGCACAGTATTGCTTATATATGTTATAGAAGAGTAAATAAAATAAACGAGAATAGGTTCATTCCTGACATTTTCTTTTCTATTGAAAACAAAAAACAGATGCTCACTCGATTATTTGCAGATTCATACATGTCCCCTTCGACTTTCCGGGCATATGCAACTAAGTTTTCCATTCGTCTGTCTTTTAAAGCGGCAGGATCCGGAGTAGGAAATATGGCTTGAACACTAGGAACAGAAAATCCTGCCACTGTAATATCATGCCAGCTTTTCATTCATGTCATGGTTATATATGATACTTTAAATTTTTTCCTGATTATTATTTTCCCATTTTTATACACTGTACACACACTGCATAAAAGAAAAAACAATGGGTGGGTGAGATGTGTTCAAATATTAAAAAAATACTGAAATGAAATTGTCTTTTTGTGATAAAGGCTTTTCCTGATCATAATAAGAAATGACTCCATAAAAATACTCTCCAGTCCCTGTCACTCTAAATGTAGAGCAAAAAATTTTACCGTGCTACATAAAGTGAGGAGACCTGACCGTTGTCGTAAGATCAAGTAGCAACAGCCTTCAGATTCTTCTACTCTCCAAAATCTATTCAGCTTATTAAAATAATACCTAACAACCACGCCAAAACCTTAAAAGATCAAAAACTTGAAGTGGAAGGAGAAAAAACACATAATGATTCTCCTACATTCAAAGTTTTTCACTCTCTAGCAATTCCCTACAAAATGTTTGGCAGTGGTATTTCATAAAATAGACAAATGTGATTTTTAGACATTAATTTTATTATTTGGACCCCTCACGTTCAGTTGTATAGTACCCGAAGAAACAAGATTAAGAAATAAATAGAAGTTTAAAAGAATACTTGAGTTGGCAGAAAACCAGCAAGCATATAATATAAATTTTAATGTCAAGTTAGATGATCAATCCCAAATAATCTATCATCTCCATCCATGCAATAAAATTTCCTAAACATTTTATTACAAAATAACAATCTGGGTATTCTTTATTAATTAATCACATTAAAATTGTGGAGCTCTCTCCTTGTCAAACTGCATTTCTAGCACTATCATTTTAGAATTCCTAAATGAAACTCAGGTGTAAATGGAGGACTAACGTAACATAAAAATAAATCAAGAGAGTATAAGACAGATCATGTTTCAAAGTCAACCAAAAAAATATGGATGGAACAGAGGGGACCATACTATTAGGTGGAGTTGAAACAAGAATGCTTTCTCCAAGGAAGAATACTCCATTTTGTTTGAAGGGTAAACTCTCTCATAAGCAAGGTTCAAGCCCTACGTTTATGATCTTGGGCACATTACATTTTATCACTCTATATGTCTCCTCCTCCTTTATCTAACAAGAATTCTTTTAGATTAACTAGAAGTTTGTGAGGGGGAGTACCTGGCATATATCAACTTCACAACAAATAGTGCAGAAGGAATTTCACAAACTGCTATCTATACATTTGATGGACCAGAAAAACACACACAGACCACCCTAGCAGATTCAACCTGTCAATATAATAAAAGCTTTGCCAAGAATAACAGAAAAAGATGTTGCCACTGCCACATTTTAATGAGCTAAGGTCTAGTTTTTCTTATGAAATATGAGTTTTGCAAAGGCAATGACACTAAAATAAATGATTTTTAATATATTAATTACTGGCACTAGGCAGAATAGTGCACACAATGTTAAAGCTGAAAGATTCCTACAAATGAAGGTGAGAAGAAAGGAAGTAAGAAGCAGCAGCAAGAATGCCACAGAGCAGAAGTATCAACATTAACAGCTAGGCTACAGAAAAATCAATAATATTCCTCTGGTAGTTATATGTCCAGTAGATTGGAAGCACATTGACATGACAACTCTTTATGAGTAAGACACACCCACAACTTGGCTTACAGTTTGTGGACAAGATGATTTCGAAGATCCTGAGTAATATCTTCATGCCACTGTTTCCGAATTCCAGTACTGGATGGTTGAGCTGCTGTTGGCATAGGACCCAGAGAGGCCACACTGGCATTTTCACTCATCATTGGGCTTTAAAAAGGAGTCATAAAATAGTTTTAGTGAGGAACGGTAAGAGAAAGAAGACTTCATTCAATTAGAGCTGACAGTGATTAATGCAATGGGCCCAATATGCTGACAGGTCTATTTGCATAAAGGTGTGTGGGGTTTGGGGAAGAAGCATATGACCAAATCTCTTTCTAAATTTGTATGTTTGTACCTGTGTGAGGGAAAAGAGTTACATTTCTTTGTATAGAGAGGAGGATAAAATCTGGTGTTTAGAAGTCTTGCGTAAGGCCAACCCGTGGCTCACTCGGGAGACTGTGATGCTGATAACACCAAGGCCATGGGTTCAGATCCTATATAGGGATGGCTGGTTTGGTCACTGGCTGAGTGTGGTGCTGACGATACCAAGCCAAGGGTTAAGATCCCCTTACTGGTCATCTTTATTAAAAAAAAAAAAAAAAAAGTCTCATGTTCTCCGGGCTGGCAGGTTAGTTTAGTTGGTTAGAGCGTGGTGTTGTAATACCAAAGTAAAGGGTTTGGATCCCCATACCAGACAACCACCGGAAAAAAAAAAAAAAAAAAAAAAAAGCCTTGTGATATTACAATAAGCTGTCATTTTGACACAGCCAGCTTATCTCATGGAACCCCATGGGTAATGGAATAATTCTTAACACTGGAATACAGCAAATTCATTTTTTATACCTACAACTTCCTACTGTATTTGGGAAGGTGTAAGTCACCCCACATAATTGACAGCATTTCAGACAAGGTTATAGAAAGATGAAGGAATGGACTTCAAATATCCTGTTTGTCTTCACTGATCAGAGGTATCTTTGAATAAAGGAAACTAAATTAAAAACTCAAATAAGGAATTCTTAGCAAGTATATGAAATGTGATGCAGGCCACAAACCAAGAAAAAACTTACTTTTGAGAACTTATGGCTGAATGCAACATCGAGTCAGAAAGAAGATTCGGAGTTTGAACCCCTACACCGCCATTTACTCCCATAGGACTAGCACCTAAGTCAAAACAAAACAATGAAAGACAGAAATAAATAAAATAGCCAATAGCCATCATACAATAAATACCATAAGCAAAGAGACCAATGACAAATAAAAAAATAAGCAGCACATACAATAAGTAATTATTAGCAATATAATTAGTAAGACACACACAAAGGCTAATACATTAAGTATCCTTACAAACCAGTAAATAAGACAAATATAATAGGAAAGAAACAGGTAACTCACAGAAAAAGTAATACATCTTTAAAAAAAAAAAAAAAAAAAAAAAGCAAATATACTCAACTATACTTAAAGTAATAATTAAAACAATGTATTTTTCATGTATGAAATTGTCAAAACTTTAAAAAGTTGGAATTCTAAAACCAAGTGTTGAGAAGGGTTTGGGAAAAGAAACATTTTCAACCAAAATGCATAGATGTGCAAACTGACAAACTCTTGGCAGGGCTGTTTCAGCAAATGCTAACACATAAAAACATTCATGCACATATTCTTTGACTTAGAATTTCCACTTCTGATAATTTGTTTTACAGTTACATATGTACACGTGTACAATTATGTTAACATGAGCAAGAAACTAGAATTAGGGAATTAAATTATATATGCACATGCTTTCATAAGTACAGAAAATTTATGTAAGGATTCGGGAGCCTAAGTATGGTGACCTCTAAGGAGAGGTGGTGGTGTGAAGCAGTGTTTGGGTTAAAGGAAATCATTTTTTATTGGATATTCCTTCAAAATGTCTTGAATAGTTCTATGTGCATATATCACTTCTCCAATTAACAATCTTAATGAATATTTTATGTCTTTGAAAACTAAAAACAACCAACAGCAACACACACTAAAACAGACTGTCATGTGGTTAAAAACAACAACAACAACAACAACAACTACTTTGGGCTGGCCAGTTAGCTCAGTTGGTTGTTAGAGCACAGCCTTATAACACCAAGGTCACGGGTTTGGATCCCTGTACTGGCCAGCTGCCAAAAACAAAAAAACCCTTCTTTGGTACACAGTTCTATTAATATGCCCCCACAAGTTATTTTAGTTAACAAACAAACAAAAATCCCCACTAAAACACAAATAATTGGCTAGATTTGTAAATAATGTTTAATGAAGAAAAATTCTGTTGCCTTCTTTCACCTTGCTCCCTAAATGCTTAGGCAGAACTTTCCTTCGGTTCTCATCAGGCTGGCTTCCTGAAATGTAGATGCTGGAAGTCTTTTTGAAACAAATTGTGTTGACCACAATTTTATATTTGTCACTGTAAATACTCCATGTGTCAATAATACCTTTATAGAAAAATTATGTACACTTAGTATAGATTTTATTGATGGCAAAAACAACAGCACCATCAAGTAAAGGAAAAGTGTGTATTATACCATGTATGAATTTGCTTATCTTACTGCCTTCTGACGGCACATGACAGCACAGCAAAACATTCTCTTCAAAGTCTCCAGGTCCATTTAATTCTGGTTTTAAGTAATGGCTCAACAAACATAACTTGAAAAGAAAGTCCCTTACACATCAGCTAGTATTTAAGCCCCTGAAAGTAAGCACTCACTTGAGAATACAAGAATGTAGGCAGTGAGACATTACTGGCACTGCCAGAGAATCAGAAAAAAAAAAAAAAAAAAGATGAAAAAAAGAATTTATGGCACCTGAAAATCAGTGTGAATATATTTTTGTTTTCTAAGCTCTAAGAAGGATTCCCATCCCAATAAAAACTTTATAGAGTAACTGAATTCAATAGCAATTAGAAGATTAAGAATGTGGTACAATATGGCCACTATGGGCTTATAGTAAAAAATTCTAATTTTGTAACTAAAATATATCTAAAAAAAAAAATTCCAGGCTCTCTTCCCCTCCTTGCTACATGATCTCTATAACCTGACCTATATGAGAAATCCTGTAGTTCTGTCTACTTAATCATTAGCCTGCCCCTCAGACTAGAGATGTTTCAAAGTAGTGACCATGCCCCTTTAGTATGTTTTCCCCCCATCATATGGAACACCTGAATTAATGCTGCTTATCATTTGTTCTACTGCCCTTGTCCATTACAGGTATGTAAAATTTATAACTCTGAGAATATTCCAGCACTATAGCCAGTTATGCCACAGTGTGAGACAAAGCTGTTATCCTAAGCTGGAATTGTGAACAAATTTTCCATATGAAAGCATTTACATGTTTGCTCAGGCTCTACATTCTACCCAGTACTATATACTTCAGGTAAAGACAGTATAACATAGACCTATACTACTATTTTTTTTTTCAGAGATCTCACAGTCTTGGGAACATAAATGAGAGATAATAACTACCAAAATCTTTGAAAAAGAATAAAACACAAAACTGAGAAGCAAATTTTTGGTAACCAATTCCAGATATGGTTAACCCATAATTGAAAGGTTCGCAATAAAATGAGAGAGCAGGGATGTTATAAGGAAAAACTAGTTGACGGCAAATGCGAGTCCCAAGAAATGTTTATAATGACATTTTAAAAATTTGATCAGATACACATCACTATGACATATTCATCCCAAAAATGTTTAGCCTGGATCCAATTATAAGGAAACAGAAATATCCATATTGTCAAAGAATTTATAGGACTCACTGAAAGTCAATGTGTGATGAACAAAGAAAGAAAGGTGAGATGACTTCTAGATTAAAAGAGAAAAGGCAGATAGATGATAACAAAATGTAAAAACCTTAATTGAGCTTGGGAGACAAGTGGAGAAATTTAAATATAGACTGTACATTAAATGACATTATTATTACTATTATTATTACTTTCTTTTTTTGGTGGCTCGCTGGTACAGAGATTGAACCCTAGACCTTGGTGTTATCAGGACCACACTCTAGCCAACTGAGCTAACCGGTCAGCCCCAGATAACATTCTTGAACAAATATTAGATTTATTACGTGATTAACAGTACTGTATTTACGGAGAAAAACATCCTTGTTAGCAGGAGATATATGGTGAAATAGTGGTTAAGAGTCAAGATATCTTAAGTCTAAAAACAAAGCAAATGTGAAAAATTAGTGAATCTAGGTTAAAGGTATATATATATATATATATAGTCTTTGCTAGACTACTTCAAAATTTAGGTAGGTTTGAAAAACCCAAATTAAAATACAGGAGAAAAAATTTATTCATATATAAGAAACATGAGGAAAGAACTTACCAAAACACAGATTCAAGGTAAAGATAGTGTTTATTACAGATCTAAAAGATTTTAAATTATTGACAGGTAGATACACACACATTTTTCAAGGCCTCAATTTTAAGAGAAAGTTTTTTTCTAGATTTCTAATTACATAAATACTTCAGGGTTAAAATGACAAGAGAGAGACCTGACAGTACTAACATTTGGGATCCAATCTTGGAAAAACATCAAAGACAAACATTTTAGGTTGCTGAGTAAATGGAAATATACTCAAGTAAACTGCTTCTGTTTATAAATGGGGTAAATATCTTACCACAACAGGGTCCCTTTCATGAATTTAGCCTAGTAGATCAGGCCTGAACATGAAGTACCATCTTAAAATAAAGATTGTTGGTGCAAGACAACAGAAGTGATAAAAGCTCAGTATAGCATCTCAAAATTATAAAAGATGGCAAAAGGGTTTAAAAAAAAAAAAAGATTTACCAATGAAGAAAATAATTTATTAATTCTTTACTCTTTTTGATAATATGCTAAAGCAAAGTTGCAACTCCTGGGTCATGTTTCTGACCATCATCAACTAAAATAGTACAAAATTATTCTATTACTAGTAAAATCCATCATAAAATTAAAGAATCACTTTAAGCACCTAAAAAAGCCACTTAGAGTCTAAAACCCCTGGTCCAAACAGCAGCCAAAGTATAAAGTTCTGCTTAAAATTAATAAATTACCTAAGATTTTGGTGTGAAATGAAAAAATCTATCAGTCACTTATTCATAATATGAAATAAATACTTTCTTAAAACCCCCATAAAGGCTGTTGGAAAATTATATGGAGTCATGGTGACACCATTTTGATATTCATTTCCTTTATTCATTATACAGGCTTTAGCGAACTCATAAAATAAAAATACAATGGATGCCCTCCATATAACATAAATACATAGGATTAATTATTTTAAAAAGAGTTTGGTATAAAAGGAAACATACTTCATAAGCAGGCCTTGCTTATTTGGGTTGTGTCTGATGAACAGCAACAAAGAGGATGTTATAGGCTAAAAAGCAGAGAGTACAGTTTCATTTTAGATTTCGAAACTGGACATCAAGATGGGATCTAATATAACAAAAGAAATAAATGAGGTATTCTAGCTGTTTTGGCTCACAATAATTATTACTATAGAGGCACCATTAACTGAAGAACAACTAGAAACCTGATTAATCTCAAATCTCATCCTAAAATAAAGACACAGAGAAATGTGAAAAAAGAAATCCCAAGAAACTAACATTTAAATAACTTTGTGGCTATACACAAAAGTACATACACAGATGATATAAGGAAAGAAAAAGAGCTGTATTAGGAGCTACACACAGAAATTTGAAAAATGAATGGGAAGTACCCAATTACAAACATGAAATTCCAGGCCAGGGGCAGATAAACTCATTGGGTCAACATCCTAAAACTCAAGGAGAGAGGCAAGGTGTACTCCACCTAACATGGAACAGGAGAGAATTAATTAATTAAAGCAATGTTAATTCCAAAACAAAACAGAAGAGGAAGAGGGGGAAATAGTCCGAATTTCCAGGTCCATCTTCCTATTACTAATCCTTTTTCATGTACTTTCAATAGAAGATATGAAAACAAGCCTGAAAAGGCAGGATCGCTCCTCATCCTGATTCCCGGTTCAATTTTAAAACAAAACAAAAACTGGTCACTCAATAATTATCTAATCTACTTATATGCCATGAGTTAGCACTGCTTGTCATGAAATAGTGAAAAATATAGACAAGCTGATTTATAGCTATCCAAAAGAGATTTATCTAAGTCTCTGATTAGGTAAATCAAGAAAAAATTCTTTTTTTTTTTTGGCAGCTGGCCAGTCCAGAGATCCAAACCCTTGACACCTTGGTGTTAACAACATCGTGATCTAATCACCTGAGCTAACCGGCTAACCCTAAAGTATATTAAAGTAGAAATGTTCTGGTATTGAGCATTATCACTACTATCTAAAATAGTCATAGCAAGTGACTGCAAAATCTGACTTTCAAACCTGAATGCATGAATAAGAAGCTCCATGTCACTACCCAGCATTTTAGATCTCAAATTATTAAACATCAAAATCAAAATTGATGGGACTCAAAATTATTGCATTTCACTCTTACAACTTTCACTTTCAGAGAACAAAGTTGTTAAACACTGCTTATGAAAAGAGTATTAGGAAAAAAAATAGTTATTAAAAATTTACAGCACTGTGGCTCAGGATATGCTTAAAAATAAGTCATTGGCTTTAAAATAATTTTATCAGTAAACAAAAAAGGAGGAGGAGGAGAATGTCTTGAAGATCAATTCAAGTAAAAATGGGAGCAACAGAACATACCAGTGAAAAAGAGTAGGAAGACAGTAAAAAAGTAAAATAGCAATACTAAAAAAAAACCCTTAATACCTAAGGCCTGCAAGTATTAATACACAAAAATGAATTTCATAGGGAAAAACATGGTAGATTATTCAGAATCAGACTGCTTTCTGGCTATAGAAGACCTTCATCACCAAGAACAATTTCAGAATAAAAGGCGAGGTATTAAAAGCCATGGACTTTTATAGAACTATTTAAAAAAAATGGCTTAGATGATTAGCTGCCTGACAGCAAAGCGACAGTCAAAGGGCAAAGCTACTTTATCATATACAATTAGAGAAACAAATATACCCAAAATTAGGATATCAGAACACCTCTTATTCTTCCACTTTCCTCTCAGTCATATCATAATAAGAGGTTAGACAAACAACTGCATTCAAAAAACAATTTCAGGAGGCACACTATTCCTACCAGACATATGGAAATCTACATTAACAATAACCACACTTATTTCCATACATTTCAAACCAAAATAATACCCTCAAGCCAAAACACAATAATTTCTGTTGTGTGGTTTAAATCAGCAAAATAACTAGAAACCTAAATATCCATCTGTAAGAGACTGTTATATATAATGAAATACTATACAACCACTTAAAAGGATACATTGGATACTGAATATTAAAGATGTCCATACAATGTTAAAGAAAGTTTGCTATGGAATAATACACAGAATCCTATTTCTCCAAACTTAAACTCACACATGCAAAACACGATCAATATTGATATAAACCAGTGGCAGTTACCTCTGGTAAAGGGGTTATAAGGGGCCTTTTTCCACTATAGTTTTAAAAATTACTTAAAAAAATCAATCGTGTAGCAAACAAACAAACAAACAAACAAACAAAAAAAACGTAGAACAAGTTAAGGAGATAACCCTGCATTTAGAGACATCATTTACACATGCAATTAATATCACCTGTTACTAGAAGGACACAAACTTACTCATGTTGCTCATGGGCCGCAAGCCTTGGGGAGACTGCCCAGACTGCTGATTCTGCGGGTTCTTTGCTTGTACCTGGGGTTGTGTCGGCATCTGATTTACTTGATAGGGTAGTCCAAGAGCTGCATAGGCTCTTTCTATAGAACTGGGATCAATCTGACTAACAGTGCTTAGGCTGGGAGTAGACTGTTGACCCACCCCTAAAGAGCTAGGATTTCCAAGTCCAACGGGTGCTCCAGTCAAAATTGCTAGAGAAGACAAAAGATATGGTATGTCAATATTTATGTTAGTGAGAAAAAAAAGACTAATGTTTGAGTGAATTTAAAAGCACATGAAATTACTGTTGATTATGAAGCATCTCAGTGTATCTTTCCTACCACTATTTCCTTGAAAAATTTCTAAATGCAGAACTGACTGGTCAAAGGGGATTAGTGGTAAGAAAGGCTTTTGATCCAGAATACCAAACAGCCTTGCCACACAAGCTGTATCAATGTTCCCACCAACAGTGCTACAAACACCCTAGACCCATACAATTGTCAACTCCGGGCAGCGTTGTTTCTGCTAATGTAGCTGGACAGAAACAGTACCTTATTACATTCTAAATAGTAAACTTTGTTGGGTTTACCCCCCTCTATAGTGAATTATCTATTTTCTATTCCCAATTTTCTTCTGAGTTATTATTTCTTCATTAATTTATGGAATTTAATTCCATTTTCACATGCCTCACATGTACTTCCAAAGTTGTCTTTCAACCCTAAATGCTTAATGTTTTGTTCCTAGAGAGGAAATGTGGTAGCCAAACTTTTAAAATGTAATCTTTTTACTTATGACTTGTCTTTTCTCTAAGAAAAGCTATTCTCCATCACCAGATTGTAAAAATAATTTCAAAAAAATTTTTGTTTAAATAATTTCAAATTATCTGAATATTTAGATCACAGGTGTAAGAGATGCCAAAGCAATTATTTTTAATTTTTTGTGTTTAAAATGGAGCATAAATTCACCTATTGCTGTTTTTATAAAGAATGAATATTGAGAGTTCCTGGATTTTATTTTTAGCTATTTAGCAGTTCAGTTCTAAGCACTAATAGGAGGTTAATGGGAAGCAGAAAAAGTAAAAGGTAAAAAAAAAAAAAAGCATTTCTTTAACACAGTATGACAGCACCAGATACTCACAGGAACATCACATAATCAAGAAGTACTTTTAATCCTATCAAACTGCACTTGTGAGATTCTAAGAATATTTTTGATATAAGTCTTCAAAAGACTTCATCACTTACACTGTTGATTTCTCTTATCTCCAGCATTTTTGAGGGGGAGACACACAGGACAATCATGCCTCGTACAATTCTTCCAGTGTGAAATGATTTGTCGAGAAGATGCACAGTGTGCCACTAAAGAGAAGAAAGCATTTTTTTCAAGAGCAGGGTATATTTTTACATTAATTATAGCTAACTTAGTGATCACTTAACAAGCGATCCATGTATACTTTAAAGTATGCTACGCCGGGGCAAATCAAAGTCAATGAGGATCACCACAAAAGGGAAGACCTTTAAAACTTCCTCTTCTACCATATCCATAGATACTTGCTCACAAAAATGATACTGAATTTTTATCACTTCCTAATATAGAGTAAGACACTACGGTAAAGGAGTCTCAAAATAGATTTTGTTTATACAGCTGTATTCATAATTGTCAAAACCTAGATGCAGACAGATGTCCATCACCAGGTAAATGGACAAACTGTGGTACATCCAGACAATGGGGTACTTTTTAAAAGGTTTATTGAAGTATAAATGATATATAAAAAAACTGCATACATTTAATGTATATATTTTGATAAGTTTGGACATAGGTGTATACCCATAATACCATTACTGTAACCAAGATACTAAACATATTCATCCCCTCAAAGTAGATTTAATCACATTTTCTCTCTTGTCCCTGGTTGTAAATATTAATTGCCAAGCCCAGTAACCCTGTGGGCTCACTCACCTTGACAGGACTTGCCTGACTGGCAGTGTGTCATGTGGTTTAGGACATTCTTCATCGTGCGACAGTGGGGAAGGTTGCATTGCCTTACTTCCCCATTAGCCTGCTCCCGCCGCTGGCACTTGTGAGCATGCAAAAGGAGAACTAGCTGCTGCTGGATGAGCTTGCGCTTCTCTGGGTCAGCCGTGTGTGCTCCAGAACCCATCCCTTGGGCAACCGGAGTCACCAGGCCTGGCTGCTGGACCTGTGGGGCTGGTTGTTGGCCCTGGGGATATAACAATAAACGTATGTTTAATGGCAGGTGTCATAGTGTGCTACCTTGTAATAAACAGGAACCTGGACATTTTCAATTAAAATACGGCTGGTCTACTATATGTCATACTCCATTTTTTTTTTTTTTTTTTGTCTTTTTTTTTTGTGACCGGCCGCACCGCGCTCAGCCAGTGAGCACACTGGCCATCCCTATATAGGATCCGAACCCGCGGCGGGAGCGCCGCTGCGCTCCCAGCGCCGCATTCTCCCGAGTGCGCCAAGGGGTCGGCCCATACTCCATTTTTTTTGACACAGGGGATTCAAATATAAATAAATAATGCTCTTACCATCAAGAAGCTCAATTTACTAAGAAAACAAATTATAACATTATCAAGTAATATAACCAAAGTATATATAATATACAGAAAGCAAAAGCAAAGGACATAGTAAACTCCAGTGGGAGAGGAAAACAAGGGGGAATCTGTTGCAAAGAACATGTCCAAGTTACGTTTTAAAGAACAATGAGGAGGGCCGGCCCGTGGCTCACTCGGGAGAGTGTGGTGCTGATAACACCAAGACCACAGGTTCGGATCCCATATAGGGATGGCCGGTTGCTCACTGGCTGAGCGTGGTGCTGACAACACCAAGTCAAGGGTTAAGATCCCCTTACCGGTCATCTTTAAAAAAAAAAAAAAAAAAAAGAACAATGAGGAGCTTCTTCATAGACAAAGTAAAGGTCTTTCAGGTGGGTGAATAATTAGTTTTTATAAATTCTGAAATATAGTTTTTCCAATAAAAAAGTAACCATTTCTGAGGACAGAGACTCAAAGTTTTATTCACCCTTTTTATTTATTTATTTATTTATCTTTTTTTTTTTTTTTTTTTTTTAAATTTTATTTTGTCGATATACATTGTGGCTGATTATTGCTCCCCATCACCAAAACCTCCCTCCCTTCTCCCTCCCGCCCCCCCCAACAATGTCCTTTCTGTTTGCTTGTCGTATCAACTTCAAGTAATTGTGGTTGTTATATCTTTGTGGTTGTTATATCTTCTTCCCCCTCCCCCGGTTTTTGTGTGTGTGTGTGTGTGTGTGTGTGAATTTATATATTTTTAGCTACCACCAATAAGTGAGAACATGTGGTATTTCTCTTTCTGTGCCTGACTTGTTTCACTTAATATAATTCTCTCAAGGTCCATCCATGTTGTTGCAAATGGCAGTATTTCATTCGTTTTTATAGCTGAGTAGTATTCCATTGTGTAGATGTACCACATTTTCCGTATCCACTCATCTGATGATGGACATTTGGGCTGGTTCCAACTCTTGGCTATTGTAAAGAGTGCTGCGATGAACATTGGGGAACAGGTTTTTTTATTTATTTTTGAAAGATGACTGGTAAGGGTATCTTAACCCTTGACTTGGTGTTATCAGCACCATGCTGCTCTCACAAGTGAGCTAACTGGCCATCCCTATATAGGGATCTGAACCCGTGGCCTTGGTGTTATCAGCACCACACTTTCCCGAGTGAGCCACGGGCCGGCCCCTTTTATTCACCTTTTTATCTCTAGCATTTAGCAAAGTACCTGAAATGAAACGCAGGCATTCATTGAATATATGACACAAAGTTAAAAACATCTAAAAGAACAGGACAAGGGCTGGCTGGTTAGCTCAGCTGGTTAGAGTGAGGTGTTGATAAAAGAATAGGACAATTTTTTCCAAAGTTAAATGTGACCACTCAACACATTTATAACTAGAAATTAGTTTTACTTTAGAAAAATACCAACGTTATATGCTTCTGAAAATTTTCTATAATAAAAATTACTGTTTAAAACAAAATCTAAGTTTTGAGAAGGAAGTTACTTTTGTGTAGCAGTATCAAATAAAATCAGTACACGTGGTCATTGACAGTTGGGACCTTTTGCCAGAGTCCTTCTCCCAAGAGGAGAAAGGTTTCACTTTCCTATCCTACAGAAATGCTCAAAGACCAAAGCTGCAGAACGACAGGCCCCTAAAACATCTTTGCAGCAGCCTATCTGCTCCTGTTATAATCACAAGGAATAAAATACCATGTGAAATGGAAAGAAGGCACAAGCCTCCTTGTTCACAGGGGTCATTCATTACACATCTATTTAGGCTCTTAGTGCGAACATATCCTAGTGTGTATAGTAAAAGGTATGAAAGTTTCACACAGTTCTTTTGTTAAAATGCCAGTTTGAAGCAATTAGTACTCACCATGTTGGGCATTCCCCCACCAGGAACTGCCTTTTTGTCCATTGAAAATGGAGATAAGCTATTTGGGAGTACAGTCTTTGTCTGAATCTGGAGACCAAGGCCACTGGCTCCAATCTGCTGTCCAGAATTCTGAGTATATGGCGAACCATAAGGATTGGGGTTGCTCATCATTCCCATCTAAGAGTAAGGAACAAAAGAAAAATTAAATTTTCTTCTCTATTAGGACATAACTATTCCCTCTTCTGTTTTACTTCCTAATTTACAAAGGCAATTTTAAAGAAAACTCTGTTTATATTAGAAAACACACTTTAAAAAGTACATTTATAAAACACTTTTTTTTTTTTTTTTAAAGATGACCGGTAAGGGGATCTCAACCCTTGACTTGGTGTTGTCAGCACCACGCTCAGCCAGTGAGCAAATCGGCCATCCCTATATAGGATCCGAACCCGTGGCCTTGGTGTTATCAGCACCGCACTCTCCCAAGTGAGCCACAGGCCGGCCCTTATAAAACACATTTTCAAGATTAAGCTCAAGATTAAGATTTTGGGGTGTCAGGTACAGTAAATTTACAGAGCTATTTTCTGTAAATATTTGAGATAAAAAAAAGATAAAGTACCCTGGCTGGTTAGCTCAACTGGCTAGAGCATGGTGCTAATAACACCAAGGTCCTGGGTTCAATCCCTGTACCTCGCCAGCTGCCAATCAATCAATTTATCTTTGAGATAAAGGTGTTAGAAATATCTATAAAGGTTGGGATCCCTGTACCAGCCAGCTGCCAAAAAACAAAATACAAAAAAACCACAAAACATTTATAAGCATCTCCATTTAACTCTATCTACTATACAAAGTTTGCCCTTCATCTCTATTAAAAAAATCACATGACACTATGTTTATGCACTTTCATTTAAGGGTACAAACTATGGCTGATTCATTCAACTTAATAACCCATCTAATCCCCAAATATATTTTAGAGTTTAACATGTCAAAGCATTTGAATGCTTATTGTAGGATTTTCTTTATATAAAATAGATAGGAAACTGGTGGTTTGGGGTATGTGTCTTTTTTTTATTTAGCAACACTGATAATTGTGTTTTAAAAAGCTTTTGATTCTGAATCCTTCAGATAGAGCATTTAAAACTCCAGACTTTATACCAATCGATGCTATCTTAACTCTAGCTGCTCTATTAAGTTATCTGCTTCTCCCTTAGAGTAATTTGATTTTGCAATCCTTCTGTACTTTAAAAACTAGATTCTTTTCTTTGCAAGGGGACTTTAAAAAGTTCGTGGATGAGGACATCAAGGTCAAGGGGTGGATCCCCTTACCAGCCAGCCACAAAACAAAAACAAAAAGATTGTGAATAAACAGAACTAAATAAAAGGTAATACAAATCTTTCCATGAACTTTTTGATGTACTCCAGTATTTATGTTAAGTTTATCTGGAGTCATCATTCTATATGATTAAAACAACAGGGTATTAACTACTCAAAAGCCAGAAGTTTTACTAATTATGATGATGAAACTTTTTGGTTATAAAAATGAATTTTCAGGCAGGCCCATGGCTCACTTGGGAGTGTGTGGTGCTGATCACACCAAGTCAAAAGTTAAGATCCCCTTACCGATCCCAATTCTGTTCTTCCACATAGGATCCCAATCATCACCTACTAGAATCCTACAGCAAGCATTCAGAATGGGTAACTCTGGATGTTATACTTACTGCCCAGTCAAAAAGGAGTCATACCAGATTTCTATCCATCTGCCATATCCAATACTATCTATCCTTCAATTCAACCTCTAAACATACACACTAAAATCCTTCCTCATCCACTGTCACTGTCTTAATTCAAACCCTCATAACTGCTTGTGTACTTGTATAGACTGTGCCCAATAGGTTTGTTTGCCTTCTGTCTTCACTTTCTCTATTAAGAAAAAGGGAGGGAAAACCCATGGTATATCAAGGCCTTCAAGAGGCCTACCTAACTCTCCATGGTATCTTACTGTTTCCCATTCCCATTACTTGTAAATCTGAAAGCATCAGGCTTCTTGAGCCTCCAGCATTTGCCTTAAGCTTTTCTTTTTCCCTACAACTGAGCAGTAGCACACCTCCTGTCCTATTTGACTCCTTGTCCTTGATGCTAACCTGTAAAGGAAATAAATATTAAGTTAACAAAGAAACAAATTTAATTTTCATTTACTGTCACTTACTTAGGTTGTTAATGATAAAGAAGAACCTGCAGATCCCACTTTAATTTTAAAGGTTACTACCTCTGTGAAACATCTATTCTCTTAGACAGTTATAGAGCTCTTTCTCTACCCTGCTTCATTGTTCGCTCGTTTATTCATACTACAACATAGGTAATAAAATAATCTGTTAAATTGTATGCTGCTTCTATCCGCAGACAATGCACAAAAGGAAAAAAACCTCAGTTCATTTATCTTTTTAGCCCTAAAAAGATACCTAGATACCCTTAACCTATCAACATCACAGCTTGTTAATTTAGGAAAACAAATTATAAAAGCCGTAAAATAAATTATATGAACCTCTGTAAATAAAATTCAATTCTTTAAATCATATATAGTATCTATATTCTGCAAATCTATATGAATACGACATCCTTATCAGTTCAAAGTTTGGTAAGTGGTGGAAAGGCAAAAAAAAAGTTAATGAACATTTACCATTTTCCAGATGAGTTTGGAGGTAAGTAACTTGCCTGATGCTCTAATGATGACGGGGGAATGAGAATGAGAGAAGTGGCATAGTTTGGATGAAAGCATAAAAGAATGGGGAGGCCTGAATGGGAAGTAAAAACTTATAGATTTAGTCTCCTATAATTGGAATTTTTAAAGTAAATCTGGTAGGCTGGCCAGTTAGCTCAGCTGGTTAGAGCATGGTATTATAACACAAAGGTGGAGGGTTCAGGTCCCTGTTACCGGCCAGCTGGCAAAAAAGAAAAGAATCCATTATTTGAGTAAACAAAAAGCTGGTATTTGTAGGCTGCCTTGATATTTCTTGTTAATAAGCATAATCTCTTTATTCAAGTATATACCAATACAATCTGGTTATTCACGATTATTTGCAGGAACATTGCCTGGCCGGCCTAGACCAACTGAATTTCAACCAGTTCCTGACATTACTTGTTAGCTCAATCATGCTGCATTACCTAGGAACTCCAAGTTCACTCTATAGCAGACTATGGTATCAAATATACAGACTGTACTGACTGTTGATCAGCCAGCAGTAATTTATTCCTGACACTTTTGGTCAATCTGACCAACAAAGAATCTCCAACTTTTGTTTCTCTGTCTTACCCTGCTGGAGTTAGAAAATAAAATACAAGGGGTTATTTCAAAAAGTTCATGGAAAGATTCACATTATCTTTTAATGCTATTTCTCCATGAATTTTTTGAAGTGCTCTTGTATAGCCAACCTCCCCATCACTACCCCACTTCAGCTCCTAAACCCCTTTTCTCTACCCCCCCCCACCAAATATAACAGGAAGGGAATATACTGTACTTCATTTCTACTACACTGTAGTTATTTGATCTTGTTTCCTTCTCTATAGCTAATGTGCTCCAGATATCCAACTATCCACCACCATACAGATATCCACCGAAGCTGAAAAAGCAGAAGACAAGGAAGCCACGATAGTTCTAGGCAGCTAAAAGAAAAAGGGTTCAGAGAGGAGTATTTTTTCCTTCTTTTTAAAATAAAATCTGACTCTACAGGTTGCTTCCAAGTGTCCAATGTTTGAAAGCAAAAAGTTAAGAACATAGGAATACAAAAAAAACCCCCCACATAATAGGGACAAACATTGACAAATAAATTGGAAAAATAAAAAATAGAGCCCAAAACATAAAGAATGTAACAGTTTAGAAACATTTAAGACAGGGACAAAAATTCTTACAGGTCTTAATAAGACCTGCAGGTACCACAGTAACACAAGTCAATAATGTATGTGTGACTTAAGATTGAACAAATAATAAACACAAAATTAAACTACATTCGGATATTTCCTCCTACCCACTGGATTCAACCAATGCCCATGTTATGTATCCATATTCATGTTATACACCAGGCACTGTGTTAAAGCACTGGGTAATGGATGGTAAATAAAAAAGACCAGGGATCCCTTGAACCAACACCAAATCCTAAACTTTTTTTTTTTTTTTTCAGACTCATTCCCATTACTCCTTTACCCTTGTCTTAGTTTAGGGCCTTATCACCTTATTAAGGCCCATTTCTCTTAAATCGATTCTCCACACCTAAAACCACATCTATCTCGATTGTAAATTTGAGCACGAGACCCTCCTACTTAAAATCCATTCAAATATGGCATATAGGACCTCTCTCCCTCTACACATGGATTCTTCCCTCTTGTCTTACACCTAATGGCCCCCAACTGATCTTTCCTACCTGCTTCGCTCCAAGGCCACCCGAGTTCTAAAACAGAGATGCAAGAGATCATAGTTCTTATTTTAAAACTTTACATGTGAAACACTCTTTAACATTGCATGGCAAAGGCCATCAAAAACTGTTAATTTTAAGAGAAGAGCTCTAAAACTGACAACATTAAAACTCCTATAAGAGAGAGACAGTACCAGAGAAAAGAAAAAAGGGAATTACTCCTAAGGCCAACGCTCATTTGAATGAATAAAGCTTAGAATAAGTAAAAAAAAAAAAAAAAAAAAAATTTAATCAATCATAAAGTGCATAAAATTTGGATAGATACTGTCTGGATACCAGGTAACATATGCATGGAAAGGGGGGGTTAGGATTTCTTTTTCCCCAAATCTAGGACTACAGAGTAAGAAGAACTGAAAAGTAACACACAAAGGTGCTTCAGAATTGTGTCTGTGAAAGGGCCAGGGATCACTAAGACAGGATTATGGAAAGGATGACAGAAAACTGGCATGGCTCCTGTTCTTACAGGTGTCACTCTAATAACAATCATTCCTATATAGAGTTAGAAGTAAGTCAGGAGGTGAATTCTGCTGCAGCAAACATGAAAACCTTGTGTTTTTTGGGGGTCTTTTTATGGTGGCTGGCTGGTATGGGGATCTGAACCCTTCACTTCGGTGTTACAAGGCAACACTCTAACCAAAAAACCTTTTTTTTTTTTTTGGGTGACTGGTAAGGGGATCGTAACCCTTGGCTTGGTGTCGCCGGCACCGCGCTCAGCCAGTGAGCGCACCGGCCATCCCTATATAGGATCCGAACCTGCAGCCTCGGCGCTACCAGCGGCGCTGTGCACCCAGCACCACACTTACCCGAGTGAGCCACGGGGTTGGCCCCCCAAAAAACCCTGTGTTTTTAGCTGTGTATGTTTTATAATATATGAATTGTAACAATAGAGTGGTATTAAACTGTAGTGATTAACATGAACTTTTAATTCACAAGGACAAGAATACTCTGTAGCCCCCTGAGACTGTTTCCTCACCTGTATAAGAGGAGTAAAACTATTCATAGGGTTTTTAAGATTAGTGGCCCTGACACATATTAAATAGCTATTAATATGCAGGCACTTCTTAGCATTTAGAACTTAACACTAACTTAGGTACAATTATACTGTCTGCTACTGTTTCTAATAATATTCTGAATCTTGTCTCCTTAATCATAACAAGTTCTCATTGAATAGATTTAAAAATTTTTTCTTATAAAAAACATATTTATAAAAAAGTGTTCATAAATATCCAGAATAAATAATGAACGCTTCTTGTATAAAAAAATCCTTAGTTCCAAAGAAGGTAAAACCTTCCATCGAATTTATACAACACTAATCCAAGTGAAGTCTCTACTAGCAGCATCCCCGTATCCTACAGCCAACTGCTGTTCATATGGTTATGTTTTGATCTCCTCCCAATACAGCTGACAGCTATGCCTCTAGAAGATTCCAGCTTAACTACATCATGTAGGTTTGTCTCCCTCTTCTCCTATAAAAATATTTTAAAGTCATCACAAAATGGGAACTATAATGGTACTAAGCATCTGATACTACTACTACTCTTACAAGTGCTTACTACATGCCACCCACTAAGAGCTTATGTGTACTAACTCATAAACAAGCCTATGAAGTTAGGTTACAACACTCTTGCTATTCCCATTCTATAGATGGGAAAACTGAGGTACAGCAAGCAACTTGGCAAGTGTTAACATAGCTACTACTTAAGTGAGTCCATACTGAACAAAGACAGTATAGCTCCATAGCCCATACTATTAACTATGATGTTTTTATTATCTAATTTCATACCTTCACAAAGAAGGCAATTAAGAGAAAGGGATTTTCAAAAATTTTCTACTTCTTTTGTCACCAACATTTTTTAGGGGGCAAGCATACTGCCTTGTGAAGTTATCTGAGAGTGAAATGATTTACTAAGAAATTTTACAATATGCAGCTAAAGAGAGGGAAGACTGGTACAGTCTTCTAGATACAACTCAGGGAGTATGGTTCAAAAACTGGGCACTATTCTGCTTTTCATAGCATCCTCCTGAGATAATCAGTCAGAAGAAACTTTAAGGCATAAAACATTTTTGTCTTTGATTATTTTATGCTGATGCTAAAACTAATGATTAGGTTTAAGGCAGCATGATACAAGTTTCTCCCTATAAACAACCATTAGACTTTAAGAAGACTGTTAAAGTGCTAATGTAACAACCTGCCAGCACCATAGATTCGTCCATAAAAAGAATTTTATATAAAAGCTGATGTCATTTGCCAATAGGGTTCAAGTTATCAAATCTCACTGGAAATTTCCTTATCTTAATGCCTGATTTTTAAATAAAACCAGAACTCTTAAAAGGAGTTCTGGAAGGAATGTAACAAATATAATTCTACAACATAATTTTAGGACCTGGTACAGTGGAAAGGCAACCATGGGTATCATCTCATCCTAAACCCCTATGACTTAAAAACTTTTTTTATTTATTAAACATTTAGATCTCTGGGGCTGGCCTGTGGCTCACTCGGGAGAGTGCGGTGCTGATAACACCAAGGCCCCGGGTTCGGATCCCATATAGGGATGGCTGGTTTGCCCACTGGGTGAGCGTGGTGCTGACAACACCAAGTCAAGGGTTAAGATCCCCTTACCGGTCATCTTTAAAAAAAAAAATAAATAAATAAACATTTAGATCTCTTCTTATGTTATCAGGCACTACTGTAAATACTTTCCAAGTATCAACATAGGTGGGGCTCATTTACAATAAGAAAATATCACTTAATAATAAAATTTTTATATTTGAATTTCCCCGTCCCATCGAAATATAAGCTCCACAAGGACAGAGATTTTTGTTTGCCTTGTTCACTGCTAAATACTGAAGTCCCTGAAACAATGTCGGTACAAAAAATTTGTGATTTAGATTATAACTAGAACCATGTCCCACCCCCAACCTAGGCATTCTCCCAGTGAGCCTTTCCTTACGTTATTTTCCTTCATAGCACTTACCTGGCATACTATAAATTTATATTTCATGTGTGCAATAGAAAATAAGTTCATTCACTACTCTATCTGCAGCACCAAAGCTAGGACTCAGTAAATATTTTATCAGTCACTGAAGGTTTATTGTCTGTCATCCCTTTACTCCCCACTAGAATATAAAAATTGGAGGGCAAGGACTTTATATCTTCACAGCTATGTTCTCAGAGCCTAAAACAGGTACATAATAAATAAATATTTTACCTTGTTACTGGTTCTCACTTCAAATATTCTAAGTAAACCACACTGACACAACGAAATAAAGTGACAGAAAGAGATAATCTACAGCACAGGGAGGCTAAATAGAATCCTTTCCTAAACTGAGCTGTCAATATTCTTTACTATGTAGCAAAAAAATATTTAAGGGCTTTCCTATAGCTACATGTGACCTTAGTCGCCCCACTCAATTTGTCCCTATGTCTTAAATATATACTTGCAAGAACACAGAAGTCCTAATACCTGGCCAAATTATCCCTCTTACAGAGAAAGCTTGCTCCTGGGGCCGGCCCATGGCTCACTCGAGAGTATGTGGTGCTGATAACACCAAGGCCATGGGTTCGGATCCCTATATAGGGATGGCCGGTTGGCTCACTGGGTGAGTGTGGTGCTGACAACACCAAGTCAAGGGTTAAGATCCCCTTACCAGTCATCTTAAAAAAAAAAAAAGCTTGCTCCTGACTCTGAAAATTTTACCCATCTCCAATATCATCTTACAAGTGAAACCATCTCTCATTCAACAAGTAATTAAATGCCAGGCACAGGCAACTACAGTGTCATCCCTTTATAAGAAAAAGGGGATAAAATATGCTAAGGAAAACATGGAAGAATAAGCACCAAAGAATGTGTGCTTATAATGTATTAATCATGTATACAGAGTACACATTTAAAAGGTTTTAAAAAATACATTTAACATTCTCTACTTGATAAAGCTAAGAAAGTGGGCTTTTTAAAAAGGAAAAGCCTTTCAAACAATGGCCAAAATCTGGCTAACTGAAACACGTGGAATGTTAGTTTAGGTTTCACAGTACCTTAATTTCCATCACCTAATAAAGAAAAATAACATGTGATAAACTTCTTAGAATAGATAAATTTATCCCTTAAAAATCAGGGACATTCCGAGCAGTGGAAACAAAGTCTCTAACTGAAGACAGTGTAATGCTGGCTATCTCAAAATTATATATAAGGTGGCTACAAGGCTAAACTGGGCTTGGAAACGAGATGAAAATATTCCAATACTTGTGCCAGAAAGAACAGTAATTAGCTGGCAGTCATTTGGAACAAACTATGAAGGTATAGAATACCAGTCAGTTGTAAAATAAATGTTTTACTTAAATTTAAGAGGTTCTTACAATTTGTGAAAACACAGTAGATCCTTGGCATATAACACACAGGAAATGCTATACAATATAAGATGATTAAACAAAAACAGTAAAGAATAAATGAATAACTGACCTCAAGCCCTCCCTCCATCACTCCAATACTCAAACGTACAGATTGTGCACAAAACCCAAAACTGCACTTACCTTAAGAGGCTGGGGGCCTCTCAATCCTGTTTGTCCTCCCATCTGAGGAGAGCCCTGCTGCAGTGGTTCAGTCAGTAAGTTGCCTGCGTTTCCCATGCCTGGGTTTGGATACTGCATATTTGGTCGCCCCCGGCCTGCTCCAATTGAACCGTTCATGACTTGATTAGGCATTATCCCCTGTCCATTTCCTGCAGCCAACATTCCAGGATTCATGCCCGCATTCATCCCTGTGTTCATTCCCATGGCAGGCTGATTTACTGGACTGTTCATCATGCCTGTTGTGGACTGTGTGGGACCTTGATTTGGCCCACTAGTGCCCATCCCCATGTTGGGAGAAGTCAAGCCTGCTTGTGCCATTGGGCTTTTGACCATGCTATTTATCAAACCTAATCCAGGACTGTTCTGTTGGGCCTGGCTGGCCATGACTTGGCCTGGGCCACCAACTCCCATATTGAGGTTCGGGGAACTACCAGACCGTAGCAACTCTGACAGCTGTTTATGTTTAGAAGCTGCATCTTGTACTATGCCAAGACTTGTCTGAAGCTGACTAATATCACCACCATTGGTTAGTCCTAATTCTGTAGAGTTGATTAATTCATCTGGTAAGTCGTGCTCCAAGTCAAATAGAGAGCCAAAATCTAAAAGCAAAGAGGAAAGATAAAGGTTAAAGTCTGACAGAACCAAAATCAGAAACTGTTCTATATTTTGTTCTTGATAAGCATTAAATATCACTTCCAAAGCCCACTCCATGGACTACTACCTGTTATTTGTACTGCAGTTTTTCATGTTACACTAAAAAAAAAATATATGTATATTATACGTAAAAAAAAAATTGGGGGGATATTTGGTTATACCAACAGGTTTAAACACTTAAGAACTGGACCTAAAATAAGACCAAGGAAAAAAGGGTTAAGTGTTAATACAACACACATTACGTGAGTTGCTTAAAGTTATACTGACAGTCATGAAAAAAAGATATGCAATGAAGTTGTACTGATATTCCAGAATTTCTTAGAAGTTAAAATAACTTATCTATATACCAAATGAATTCAGGATGAAAACAAAGATTTAAAATATTATAATACATAAAGAAAGACAACTATTAAAAAAGATCTGCCATTTGTAGAACATCCACTCACTGTGCGCTCCAGATAACAGGGGCTGTCCACTATACTCTACCAAGTTCCTATCACAGTGTCTGCCACAAAGTAGGTCCTTAATTGGCTGAGTGAATTTGCTTTCACATAGTTTTCCTTAACCAAAATCTAGCTATAATAGGGTACAAAACCATGCCTTTGGCTCCTTCAACACAAAAACCATCCCCACCCCACCCTTGCCAAAAAGGGGGTGGAAATTACAGATTAATACAGAGTTTCTTAACCTTGTCACTTAACATTTTAGGCTGGATAATTCTTTGTTGTGGGGGAAGAGGATTGTCCTGTGTGTTGTAAGATACTCAGCTGATTTCTGACTTCTCCACTTTATGCCAATAGCACCTGTATCCCAAGTGTGACAATCAAAAATGTCTCCAGACATCACCAAAGGTACCCTAGAGGGGCAAAATTGCTCCTGGTTGACCTGTCGACAGTATTAACCTATTATATAAACTGAGCTTTCTTTCCTTTTAATTCTCCAAGTAATTTTCACATTTAGAAGGCATTACTGGGTATTTAATAATTATACATAGATGAATCTATAGCTGATTATTCTATCAAAAAATAGTCCATCCCTTGAAGAAAAGATATCGCTTTAATGATCTGCTTGATCCAATTCACCTTGGTTCCTAAACAATAACTCTTCCTCTGTGTGTCCTTCCTATTCTTATAGCATTCTATCCTGTCACTGACATTATCTGTGTCTGCCTCCCTCTCCTTAAAGGTTTATGTTAGAAAATAAGGCTAACAATGAGTTAAGCATCCATGTTATTATATTAGAAAGAGAATAGTGAAAGAAAATGATCACAGATAAAAACAATTATAAATGAAAGAGAAAATGGAGATACAACCAAGAGGGTATAACAAAGCTAGAAGCTGGTTCTTTGAAAAGAGTAATAAAAAATAAACTTCTGGGAAGGTTAAGAAAAAAAGAAAGATAAAGCAATACTATTAATCAACTTTATGAAAAAAATGGCAACAGACAAAAATGGATAAATTCCTGAGAAAATAAACCTTAATCAAAAAGAAATTATACAAATATAGGATGTCCCAGTTTCTTCAACAAATTAATGCTATAAAAGGGAGGAAAAAAGGAGAATGGGAGTGACGGTTATAAAAATTTTTTTAAAAAAGATTCAACTTTTTTTTTAAAAATAGATGACCGGTAAAAGGGGATCTTATCCCTCGACTTGGTGTTGTCAGCACCACGCTCACCCAGTGAGCGAACCGGCCATCCCTATATGGGATCCGAACCCGTGGCCTTGGTGTTATCAGCACCACACACTCCCGAGTGAGCCACGGGCTGGCTCTGAGATTCAACTCTTTTTTGAACTCAATTTAAAGAGATTTGATCATACACATGTACTGTATAGACCATTTGGATGCTGATTAAACAAACCAACTTTTGTAAAAAACACATTTTGAAATGAGAATCAGGAAACATATACATCAACTGAGTAGTGGGTGATATTAAATTAATTCAGTTGAGTGTGATAATGACATAGTAACAATTTTAAAATAAATCCTTTTTACTGAGAGATACATACTGAAGTATTTCTGGTGAAATGATATGGCCAGGATTTGCTTTAAAATATCCTAGGCTGGCTGGTTAGCTCTCACTTGGTTAAAGCATGGTGTTGATAACACCAAGGTCAAGGGTTTGGATTCCTGTACAGCCAGCTGCATAAAAACAAAAAGAAAACCAAAAAAACTCCAGCAGAAAAAGAGGGGTTCCCTCTACAATGTGCACTGTAATAAAAAAGGGGGTGGGGTGGTAGTAGTGCAAAATACTAGTAACTTGGAGCTAGGAAATAGGAACATGGGAGTTCTTTATACTATTCTATTAAACTGAAATTTCCCATTTACAAAGGTTTAAAAAGAGACATAAAAAGCCTGACTAATCCTATTACTATTAGAGAAAATGAATTCTTGGTTAATCTTTCCATAAAGAAAGCACCATATTTCAGATCCCCATACAGGCCAGCCACGGGAGCGGTGGGGGGGGGGGGGGGGGGAGCACCATATCTAAATTGCTTTACAGGCATATCCTACACCAAACTTTTGAGGAAAGGCAATTCAACCTTACACACAAACTCTTCTAGAAAACAAAGAATATTCTAAAAATTACACATGGCCAATACAAGGAAAAAAAAAAAACCACAGGCCAATCTTCATGAACACAAAAGAAGGAATCCTTAAAAGAACAAACCAAATTCATAAGTCTCTTAAAAAATGTAATATTATAATCAAAGGGATAATTCTAGGAACCCAGGGGACATTAGAACATCTATAAATGTCATTCCCCATAAAATCAAAGGATAAAGAAAATATAAGATTCATCTCAGTGACCGCAAGAAAAGCATTGGCTAAAATTCAGTACCCAATGACAATATAAAAACAAAACACTACGGCAATCCAGAAACCGGAGATTTTTTTTTCTTTTTTGAAATTTTATTTTCTAAGCCAACATTGGGAATTTCTTCATATGATAAAAAGTTTCTTCCAAAACCAAAAAACTGACAGAAAATACTCATAATGGACCAACATCAAAATTAGTCTCTTCAGTATCAGAACAAGACAGACTCTCACAACCACTTCTGTTCAACAATGTACTGGAGTTTCTAGCCAGAGTAATAATACAAAAAAAATAATACAAGTTAAAAAATGGAAAAGAAGAAACAAAACTTACTCTTTTCAGATGATATACCTGTTGACATAGAAAACCCAAAGCAAATATAACAAAACATCATATTGGGGCTGGCTGGTTAGCTCAGTTGGTTAGAGTGCCATTTTACAACACCAAGGTCAAGGGTTCAGATCCCTGTACCAGCCAGCCACCAAAAAAATAAAAATTAAAGACAAACAATAACAAAAAATCACACTGAATCCCATAAATATATACAATTATTATTTGCCCCCCAAAACGAAAGCAAATTAGAAATAATGAGAGGTTAACAAGGTGACTGGATATACAACATAAACAAATCAAACTACATTTCTGTACACGAGAAACAAATGGTTAGAATGATTTTTAAATACGTTTATAGCAACATAGGGAAAAATTTAGGAAAATACCCGACAATGTATAAAATATGTGTAAATTACAAAAAAAAAAAAAAAAAAAAAAAAAGACTGCCTAAATAAATAGAATGATATCCCCCCTCCCAAAAAGAAAGATATCCCAAACACCTGGATAGAAATCCTCTGTATTAAAGACATCAATTCTTCCCCAATAGTGATCTATAGAATCAATGCATTGTCAATCAAAATCCTAACAGTTTTTTTTTTAGGGGCTGACCTGTGGCTCACTCGGGAGAGTGTGGTGCTGATAACACCAAGGCCACGGGTTCGGATCCCATATAGGGATGGCCGGTTAGCTTACTTGGGAGAGCGTGGTGCTGACAACACCAAGTCAAGGGTTAAGATCCCCTTACGAGTCATCTTTAAAAAAAAAAAAAAAATCCTAACAGTTTTCAGAGAACCACACAAGATGATTCTAAAATACACACAATATAGGGCTGGCTGGTTAGCTCACTTGGGAGAGCATGATGCTGGTAACACCAAGGAAACGGGTTTGGATCCCTATACTGGCCAGCTGCAAAAAATAAAATAAAAAATAAAAAATAATAATAATAATAATTAAATAAATAACATACAATATAACCTAGTTTCTATCTCTGAATAACAGAACCTATTTCATAGGCTATTTGTGAGGATTAGATGAGTTAATATATGTAAAGTGCTTGGAACAGTGCCTGGTACATACTAAACACTATAAACATGTTACTATTATTATTACTATTCAACAGACTCATTACCCTATCATGAGAAAGGCTGCCTAATAAAAATGAGAGCAAACATTTATCAGGCACTTTTAATGTGTCAGGCATTGTTCTTTGGACCCCACATGCATTATCCTCATTAATCTTTTCAACAATCTCAGAAGTAAATAGTAGACATATGCACAAGTTCATGGAGGAGTAATCAGCTTCGTTATACAAATCTTACTTAAGGCCATACAGTGAGGATTTTTTTTTGGTCTTTTTCGTGACCGGCACTCAGCCAGTGAGTGCACCGGCCATTCCTATATAGGATCCGAACCCGCTGGGGGAGCATCGCTGCACTCTCCTGAGTGCGCCACGGGCTCGGCCCTACAGTGAGGATTTTAATTTAACCTGTACTACAGCCAGATCTACTGTACTTGGTTGTTCTCGTGTTTATGCAAACACTTCACATTATGTCATAGAGTTAGGCTCTACTCTGAAGCAAAGGACGGTTTACAGTGGTAGGCCTTAGGGTGGTTCTTTTTTCTTTAACGGCAATCCTGAGCTGAATTTCAATAGACCTAACAGGAGATACCATTGCAAGGGATCCACACTCAGGTTTCAACTCAAAGATTTATCCCAATACTCCTGTTTTCCAAGATGGCTCACACTTTGTTACAACCTCAACTATGCACATCGTATCTTTTTTTTTTTTTTTAATATGTGGGTTTGTCTCTTTATAACTCTAAAAACTTTCATTTTCAACTATTATGTACATTAAATTTGGAAAACTATAAAAAATATATACTTTGAACCGTGATCAAACAGACCCTATTATTTCATCTGATATCGCTGACTATCAAGTTAGAGTCCTACTTTTATTACTCCTAAGCTATTCTGATTGTGCCTCAAAGTTCTGGACATTAATGATTCCCAAATGTCCTCAGCAATATCTAACTTGGCAATCAATGCTCATGGAGTCTACAGACCTGAATTCAAAACCAACTCTATATCGACTAAAACAAAAAACTCCCAAATCCCAAAAAACCCAATTCTACAAGCTGTGTTGACCTCACTGTAAATGCCACTTTCCAACTGTGAGCTTAAGTTACCTCTTCAATCATAAGTTACTAAAACTTATTCTACTTCCCTCAGAGTTGTTTTAAGAACCAATGAGATGGTTCTTAAAGATTCTAAAGCAATATATACGTGTAAATTTATTATTAACTCTCTTTTTAAAAGTTATATACCATACGGGGCAAAGCAAAGTCTTCTTAAGGATCATCCAGTACCATTTGTTTCCATGTTTACTTGAAGGCACAGACATAACAAAAAGCATAACACGGCTGGTTGAAGAAGAACTGGGGGAATGGGGATACATCCTACTCAGGCCTCTTACAACTCTGCCTCTCCTACAGAGTACTTAAGTTTGAAAACTACCAATTCCCTTATTTTATAGATACAGTAGCTGATGCAAAAACTCTGGCTTCCCTAAAATAATACTAATTTGTTACTGATTATGGAATTTATTAAAATCCCCTGGATCCCAGTCCAATATTCTTATATTCTTATAGGAAGGGAGTTAATAGAAAATAAAAAGACAAGGATGACTCCTAACTTTCTGATTGGACAAGCAAAGAGTATACAGTAGTGGTAAGTTATCCAGCTAGGCAATCAGAGAATACATGGCTATGTGAGAGAAGAATGTGGAACTTAAGTCACTGCTTAATACTTCTGTAGAGTACTTATATAGGGATGTCCAGTAAGCACCTAATTAATAGCCCTACAACATCAAGAGGTCTGTATGAAGGAGTCATGGGCCCTAGATAGAGTAAGGTTTATCAAACAGCATTTATGAGGCGAAAAGGAAAGGGCCACCAAGGAGACCATCAGCAACACTAGTATTTATGGGTCAATAACCTACAATGATGTTAACCAACAAAGGATGCTAAAATCTAATATTCCTCAGCCCATTCTACCAGGAATACTATCCTGCAAACTGAGTTCCAAGGAGAAAATGGTAGTGGTGTGTCATGCTCCAAAGAGAACTCACTGAATGTAGATAACAGGAGATAACTTGTAATCTAGGTAAAAGCAGTTTCAGTTGAGTTGTTAGAGCAAAAGCCAGACCGCAGTGATTTGAGAAGTAGGAAGTAAGAAAGTAAAAGACAGCAAGTTTTTTTCTCTAGATAATAAGGTGAGCTCTTAGATATCTAATCTGTTTAATTTTGCCCCTTTTCTGTTTGATTAGAAATTTATAAATCTGAAATTTATTCCATTACTTTTAACAACTCTATAGCAAATATTACAAAACAATATCACAAATGACTGTTGAAATGAATGAACTCACTATCTCCAGTAAGACATTTCCTGTTTACTAAAGTATCAGCCAATCAACATGAGCAGGCTACTTCTACCAAATGGTTTGTTGACAAGTTCCCTTACCCTTTTAATGATGCTCAAATACTAAATGACTTTGAGTAAAATGTTTCTTCATCTGAGCATACATTCAGCTCAAACAGTGATGTAAAATGTGACCAAAAGGATGGATTTATATCTGGTTCAAAAAGTCGAGAGTAATACATGGTTTACCCAACAGACCATGTATTAGAAATGTGACAATTTGGGCCGGCCCATGGCTCACTCGGGAGAGTGTGGTGCTGAGAACACCAAGGCCCCGGGTTCGGATCCCATATACGGATGGCCGGTTCGCTCACTGGCTGAGCGTGGTGCTCACAACACCAAGTCAAGGGTTAAGATCCCCTTACCGGTCATCTTTAAAAAAAAAAAAAAAAAAAAAAAAAAAGAAATGTGACAATTTAAATGAAAACGAGTTTGGATTAAACACGAGGGAAACTAGTGTTGAGTCAAAATATCCTTTCATTATTACATACTGATTCTGTAGGTCACCCTTGGTGTCTTCTATGTTGTTTGTGGTCCTCACAAATTTAACAATATAATCCTTCGTAAAATAAACTCAGCTCACTTAGCTTTTACAAAAATCAAAAGATCAAGACAATTCCATAATATATGAGAAATTAGACAAAATATTACCTACCGTGAAATACACAAATAACGAAGCACAACCTTCAAAATTAGGATTAGCAATATGATCCCAAACACTGCACTACCTGAGCATAAATCAGAAAATGTTTTAGGATGGGGGCCATCTCGTGGCTCATTTGGGAGAGTGTGGTGCTGATAACACCAAGGCCACGGGTTTGGATCCCTATATAGGGATGGCCGGTTGGCTCAATTTGGAGAGCGTGGTGCTGACAACACCAAGTCAAGGGTTAAGATTCCCTTACCGGTCATCTTTAAAAAAAAAAAAAAAAAAGAAAGAAAATGTTTTAGGATGCAAAATCTAACTTAAAATTGAAATAGTTCTTCTACATTAGTACTTCTTCCACTTACACATTTTTTCCACTTAGAAAGCTCATACATTATTTGTTGAATAAACATGCTTATTTTGAACTTTAGGTGAGCTGAAGTCAAATCAACTCAATTCTGCTCTTAAACTGTTCATTAGCAAAATACCCATATTAATAATACTAGAACTAGTCAATTCTCAAGTACTTAGAAGAGAGAATCTATCCATTGCCTCTCCTTCCCTCAGCTAGTTTTCTCTGTGGCATTAAAAAGCTTTTTAAAAGAATGGACATTCCAGATCTCAAAACCTTTATTTCTTTCATCTAACCTAGTGGTGAGGTCAAAAGATGAGCAGGAGATAGAAGAAGAATGGAAAGAGAACAAGATTAGGGGGTGAAGCACTCAGCCAGTTCAGCAACTGAAAGAAAAAGTAGGGAGAGCAAAGTGAGTGATGAGGTGGGCAGAGATCAGTACATTCAGAGCTCCTAGTCCAGGTTAGGGATTTGGGATTTCAAAACAAAACAAGAATAGGGCTGAAAGTCAAATCTACATATTGGTGTTAATTCTGATAACAACTTGGCTAAACATTGAAACTACCAATTTCACAAAGATCTCTTGTTCTTATTGGCTTGGGGCTCTCCTGCTCTTACAGTGGATGCTTAAAAAGCATGAAACTTTAAAACACTGTAACACAAATGAGGCAATTCTGCAAACTTCACAAAGCTGTCAGGCTAAAATAACTTTTCTAACCTCCATTTCATTGTTTTATTTAAAAAATAGTATACTGGGGCCAGTTCGTGGCTCACTCGGGAGAATGTGGTGCGGATAACACCAAGGCCAGAGGTTCAGATTCCTATATAGGGATGGCCGGTTAGCTTACTTGGGAGAGCGTGGTGCTGACAACACCAAGTCAAGGGTTAAAATCCCCTTACCGGTCATCTTAAAAATAAAAAATAAAAAATAAACAAATAAAACAATAGTATATTAATCTAATGTAAACAATCCACCTGTCAAGGAAGGAAGGACGTACAAACACTTCAAACTACGTAATTTGAAGGAACACTATGAAAATTAAAATGAGATATTCATGCTGGAAAGACAAGTTAAGACTTCTAAAACAATTAGAAAAACCTGTGAGTTTATACAAATTTGGATCGAAGGTAATAATCAATTATAAAGGATCACATAGCTAGCTATTCATGCTGGCAGCTGATGAATTCTGAAATCCAATAGAGTCAAAAGGTGAAAGTGCAAGCAAATTTCAAAACATGCACTCTTAGCATTGTCCTGCAGCCATGACATCAAAAGATGTGCCTACGTTTTGGGAAGTGATTAATCTGAAGTTTAGTCTTAAACCCTGACACATTTAAGTCTCAAAATTTAAAGAGATGGAGTGCTATTATAACTAACTGATCAAGGTCAACTATCTGCCTGGCTGTTTACTAATTTATCAATATAGTGACACTTCTTGCTGTGAAAATAACTACAAAATGAAGACACTATTATTTATTAAAATCGCAACAATAATCAACTCAATGACATGTTTATAATAAACCTAAACTGCATGCTAACTTAACTATCACTAAATATTTCTTGATTTTGAGCAAACCTTGAGGTTTGCTCCTAGGGAATGCCTACAGGGGATCCTAGACAGAGAAGCTATCATTTCCACCAATACTCCAAATCCACCCTTGTCAGTAATAATCCCTATCCTCTACCTTCATCCAAAACATTTAAAAAATTTATCTGAGCATAACTTATGGGAAAATTGTGTGTACATGTATACCAACCCCACAAGATCCCTAAAGGCTTTGAGAACAGAAACCACCTTAATTCATCTTTACATTCCAAATGCCTAACAGTTGGTAGGTATTCAAAATCTGTTGGCTAAAATGAGATATAGGCACACCAAGTTAAAACTTTTCTTTTTCCTCCTTCATAAGAAAATCTTCTTTAAAGACCCAGGTAAGCAAATGAAAAACAGTGCTTTATCACACAATCCTTCAGCAAAAAGCCATTCTTATTCTTGAGCATTTCCAGTGAGAACAATCTGCTTCTCAATTTCTCATTATGCCCTAAATATTGCTGGATTTTCATATGAATTACTTATATAAACAAGACATTCTGGGCTGTCAGGTTAGCTCAGCTGGTTAGAGCATGGTGTTAGAACACCAATGTCAAGGATTCAGATCCCTGTACTGGCCAGCTTGGCGCCCCCCACCCCCCAAAACCCTAAGACATTCTGTGTGATAGCATATAGGGTACTTTTTATTCTTATTTTAATCTTCGCTCCCATATTCTTATACTCCTAAAAAAAAAATCACTGGGTGGATGATGTATAAACTAACTGCGCCATAAAGATTACTTAAGACTATTCTCCGAACTCTATGAATTCTACTATATATCTGTTAAAACAAAACAAAAAACCCTACAAAACTGCTTTCCTTTTGGTATATTTAGCAGTAAAGTTAAAAAGTTAACAATGAGCACATACTATGTAGCAGCAAGCACTGTCCTCAGCATTTCATAAATTATCATTTATTCTTCACCACAACCCTATAAGGTAGGTACTACAGGTGAGGAAGCTGAGACACAGGTTAAGTAACTGGCTCACAGTTAATAAATGCAAGTTGGGGATCTGTACCTTAGTAGTCTGACTCCAAAATCCATTTTCTTAATCAGTTTTTTTTTTTTTTTTTTCAGTAGTGTTACTATCTCTCTCTCACTCAACAAAATTACTCCTAACTGCCCTTTGGGGCACTTATAAAAAAGAAGCTAAGTCTAAAACCAAATTACATCCAAATTGCTCAGAAGAGTCTTTAACACCTCAATCAGTATTTATATTCAAACGTTTTTAATCCCATTAAAATTTCAGGACACTACTATACTTCATGTGAAAAAAATTACCTGCGAAATTCAATGTTAAATTCAACTTCAGAAATCCTCAAAGGAGGAAACCCTAAAAAATTTGGACACATGCAAAAAAAGCATGTCTTACTTTTCCATTAATTATTGGTTGTATGAATTGGCAGAATAACTCCTGAACTGTTTTCATAAATATAGCAGGAAGAAATATTTTACACTCCCACTTGTTTCTGCAACATTCTTCCTACTCTTTTTCCCTTTCCTATTTTACCACTTAATGTGCCTACAAACACCACTATGCACTAATTTTCAATTGTTTCAATTTTTTCCTTTTTATGAATGCTGGACATACCCATACATTTCCTACCTCTGCAACGGAATGTGAACTCCTGCTGGAAAAGGGCACCTATACTGTAACACACAATATTTGCAACTTAACAAAAAAAAGTTACTGTATCTCACTATCAAGCACAGACAACCTTCTTTAAGTCCTAAAAAATGAATTTACAAGGCCCTGAGAATAAGTAATTGCCAGAGAGGTTTAAAGCACTTGATAAAATATTTTGCAACTTAACACCTCACTAGACCAAGGAGCTGCATCTGAAGGACTGAAAAAGCAGAACTCTAAGGTAAACATTCACACTTAAAAAATAAAATTAACTGGGCCGGCCCGTGGCTCACTCGGGAGAGTGCAGTGCTCAGAACACCAAGGCCTCGGGTTCGGATCCCATATACGGATGGCCGGTTCGCTCACTGGCTGAGCGTGGTGCTGACAACACCAAGTCAAAGGTTAAGATCCCCTTACCGGTCATCTTAAAAAAAAATAAATAAATAAATAAAAATAAAATTAACACATAATATCATACGTTTAAGAGCTGAAAAAGGAATGACCTCCATGAAAATGTTGTGGTTAGGATGACAAATCACTAACATACACAATGATATTTTAAGAAAGTAAAGGTGACATTTAAAAAATCCTTACCACTTCTCTACCGTGTACGTTAATTTAGTGGTCAAAATGCAGGTATACTTTATACACTATCTCTCTGTGTCTCTGAAAAACCAACAAAAAAAGGCATAAAACCCAAGCCAATCCTGACACACACTGACCCTACTGGGTCACAAAACTGTACCAAGACCAGAAGGATCTTTACCCTACTTAATTATGCCAGATCCTAAACCTGCCACCACCCATCTTTCCAGAGTCTGTTCTTTAAGTGCATATAGCATTAAGTGTTTACAAAGCAATGACAGACCATGTTCACTGAGAGATGAAGGCAACATATCATCCTTATTTCCATCTCTCAGATAATCAAAAACAGGTTCAAGAAATATTTTCAGGACTTAACCTGTTATGAACTTTTCTGGTCTCCTGGTCAACAATTTTACCAATACATTTTTACTAATGGCTTTTATGATCTTTTTTGGAGGGAGAAGCGGTAAGACAAAAAGTCATTTCATTTGTCAAATGTTGTTTTGAGGGGCAGGACCATGGCGCACTTGGGAGAGTGTGGTGCCGATAACACCAAAGCCACGGGTTCGGATCCCTATATAGGAATGGCCGGTTCGCTCACTTGGGAGAGTGTGGTGCTGACTACACCAAGGCAAGGGATAAGATCCCCTTACTGGTCATCTTTAAAGAAAAACAAACAAAAAAACCCAATGTTGTTCTGCCCTAACCATACCAAACTATGTAAAATTTTCAATGGCTCAAATGCAAATATTGAAAAAAGAACATAAAGGTGCAAAGGCAAAAAATATATCGTTTCCTCCCTCATTCCAACACATAAAAAGAACTTAATTCAAGTGATTTGAATCAACCTGGAAATTTTTAAGAAGAATATCTGAGTATTAAATAAATGAGCCATTTTTACTCTGCATCAGAGCCTAACCTTAGAAATTCAGAAGCTGGGGATGGCTGGAGCATGGTGCTGAAAACACCAAGATCCAGGGTTCGATCCCTGTACCGGCCAGCTGCCAAAAAAAAAAAAAAAAAAAGATTAAAAAAAATTTTTTTTCAGAAGTTGGGATTTAAATACTCGTTTGTTTTGTAATGCTTTAGCATGTCAACCCACTGGATTACAGTTTTCTTTCATACAAAGCTGACACACTCAAACACTCTTGGGACACATACTTACAAAGTCTGCAAGCCTAAATCACTTAAAAGTTTCGGGGGTCTAAAATGTTTGGCTCATTTTGACCAGTTCTAGATAAAAATCATAAACAAATACAAAGGAATAACTTGTACATTTGCAAAATATCCAAGTGACAACTCTAAATCAAGCTGTAGAAGTTAAGTGACTCCATTAAAAGTTGCCTGTAAACTTAATATTAAAGTGTAATGGTGCCTAAATGGAAGTAAGTTCAGAGGGACAGTATTTTCTTTATACTCACTTCTCCCCCCACAAAGTGCAAACTTGTTACAACTAAAAACTGTATACCAGAAAATTCCTAGAGTAGAATCTTGATGAGATATTGGGGCGGGGGAGGGGGAGAATCAACCCTCACAACAAAATTTAGAGAAAAATAACCAAGATAAACTCTACTTCTATAAATTAATGAATTAATCTCAATGTTGAGGATTTTTTAATTATAAAAACCCTCCTGATACATTTAGGATTCATAGTTATTCAAAGATATCTCAAGCAGCAAAACAGTTTTCATGTATTAAACAGTTGAGATACTAGTAAAATAAGTTAGCCAAAGTTACATAAGTTAGTCAAGTACACAGATCAGATACAGAAAATGCAGTAGTGCACCTGAACAGAAGTGTTTGAACAACAGAGCTCCAAGATTAAGGTGCTCAAATCAGGACTCATCAAGATAAAGTATATAAAAAAAGTTTTCCCTACAATATTCCAAGTCACTGGCTAACTCAAATGTAAATCCATTACCACAATATACAAAAACTTAAAAAAAGCTCAAAAATCTACAGGGGAATATGAGTCTAAAGATGATCTAAAAAATCCTTTTGAATGACACTTTAGTAATGCAAAGGAATACAATAACGTGTGTGCATGTGCATGAATTTTGAAGAAAAAGCTAAAATAAATCTCTGAAGACTACAGAAACTTCAAGGAATAGGAACAGTTCAAAGTTCAGGCACAGCCAATGTTACAAGTCTTTGGTAGAGTAACTGCAAGATTCCTACTTAATTTTTGCAGGTTAATCGAAACTCATGATACATCTTTTTTATAACAGCAAAGAACTCAAAGCATTACTATATCCTCCCATCTTCACCCTCTGAAATGAGGCCTACTTAGAAACATGCTGTAGAAGTTCTCTACAAACTCAAATGGTACATTTAACTCCATTATTCACTCTCACTGGCAGATGGAGGGATGACGTTGAGCTTGCTCTCAGGGAGTTAAAGAGATGCTCCTTAGGAAGGGGAAACATCTTGTGGACTGTCAGATGGCCAGCCATTCTTCCTCTTCATTATCCTGGAATCTCAAACAACTAAGACAGCAGAAGAGAAGGTCGGTGGCCATCAGGGTAACACCAATTAACTAACTGTACGAAGGGAAAGAAAAGAATGGAGAAGTCCCCCTGAATTTCTCCTGACAAAGGGGCTAGTCCACAAGTGCGTGAAGTAAAAGAATTCGTAGAGCTTTTAAACTGAAATCTTGATCTCCTAATACGTTTAAAGTGTAAAAAGACAAACACACACACAAACACAAAACATAATGTACATTTTAAACTTCTGTACAATTGGTTTGCGTTTGCAGTCCATGACTGGGACTCTTTCAACTTCTCACCTTGATTTCCAGGTACATAACTCCACAAAATCGTTTATCTTTTTTCTTTCCCCCAGATGAGAAAGTGACTACAAACTGCAAAGAAAATGCCTCTGCTCTTCCAACCTGAAAACTCAGAGTTTCAGACATTTTGGTCTCACACCAAACTAGGAGATGTAAAATGAACTGCGCTCCATATTGATTCTTAAAGCAAATAAAGGAAAAAAAAAGCTAAGAACGGTAGGTAAGTTAAAATAATGTGGTTAAACTTCACGTGAAACCTGAAACCCGGGATCTCACACATACAAATAAAACCAAGATTTTTTACACTCTATTCATCAACAGAAAATCTTGTGCAAGGGAGAGTAAACCTTGAAAAGGAAGAGTGAAAAGTAGAGGAAACAAAATAAGTGCAATTAAGAGAAAAGATTCGCAATTCCCCATTTACCAAAGCAACAAAAAATTGAAACTAAAATTGCATAAAAGCCCTTACACAAAAATGCATTGGCATTTCCAAAATTAAACTGCATGGGAACAATAATAAAGGCCATTTCTATACAGCACCCACTTACAAGCTATAATTCCAGAACACACATTGATGTGACAGTGTTGCAACAAATGTTATCAGAAGGCAAAGAAAATGGTTGGGCTATTGGACGTCTTCGATCAGCTCATTCAAACACCTTTAAATTTAATTAAGGAGCAGGGAGCTAGGAAGAGAAAAGAAAAAAATATGGAAGAATAAAGGTGCACCGAGCAGGAAAGATTAAGGGGAACGTGGAAGGCCGGGGGCTCCGGAGACTAACCTGTGCCATCGCTGGCCGACGCCGAGAGGGCCGGAGATGAGAGTTTAGGCCGCTTGGCTGAAGGCGGCCCCGGTTCCACCACATTCTCGGCCATTTTTAATTCTTTCGGAGATACAGGCGAAGAAAACGAGAATCCGCAGAATATTTCTTCTTCGGCCCGGGGTCCCCGCCCCGCTCCCGGAGGTGGGCTTGGGGGCTCCGCCGGCCCCCGAGGGGGTGGGGGAAGTTCCTTTTTCTCTTGGCCGGGCCGCTGTGGCTGGAGAGGGATGCGGACTCGATAGGAAAGGTAGGGGCAAGTGCGAGGGGCCGGGCCTGGGCCCAGGAGCACGAACCCGCCGAGCGCGTCCGCTGCGGCGAATTCCCGAGAACTCGCGGCTCTAGAGGCGCCGTCCCCGGCCCGCCACGGCCGGCCCCTTCCCAGCCGAGGTCTTTCGAAGCTCCGCCGCCATCAGCCTCTTCCTCCTCGGCGCTGTCCTCCTCCTTCTCATCGCCACAAGGAGGCGGGGGCGAAAATGGGGGAGAGGAGGAGGCGACGAGAGACACTCACCTCCTCCCGGTGCCCCCTCCCGGGCCTGCGCCCCCACCCTCCGAACCCTCCTCCTGCCGCCGCGCTCCGCGCTGCCGCCGCCGAACCGGCCCCTAATGGCCGCGGAGAGCTCACCCGAGCCGAGAGCCAGGCTGCCGCCGCCGCCTCACATCGCACGGCGGCCGGCCCCGAGGGCCGAGGGGGCCGGGCCGAACAGCACCGCCCGCCCGCGCCGACGCCGAGCCCACCGACGAGGCCCCGCTCCGACGGCGGCGCAGGCGGCCTCCTCTCGCGCCGCGATCTCCTCCTTCGCCCTCCTCTCCCGCAGAAAATAAATAAATACAGCCGCCGCTACGGCCCCCACCCCCGGCGGCCAGGTGCCGGCAGCGCCCGCCCCCCGGGGCTCCGCTCGGGGCCGCCCTCGGCGGCGGGCGAAGGCGTCGCGGGGCGCGGGGTTATGTAATGGTCCCCCCCAGGCGTCGACGCCGGCTCGGCTCCCGGGCCGCGGTGGGGGTGTGTGCGGGCAGGAGGGGGCTAGGGGTCGCCTTAGCCCGTGCGCCCCGGGCCCCCTGCCACTGTCTCGGCCCTGCCGCCTCTCTCCGGCCCGACTCCCTTCCGCACTCTCCCGCTCCCGCAGTTCGCACTCAGCCCGGCGTCCCGCTCGCCCACTCGCGCCCGCTCCCTCTCGCCCTCTCTCCCCCCCAGCCTAGCACACAAACAAGATGGCGGCTGTTGTTTCTTCCCTCTGCCGAATCCTCCTTACAGGCTAGCGGTAGCAGCGGCAGCCGGAAATGAGCCAAGGGGGGGTGAAAGGGGGCGGGGCTAGGCCTCCGGAGGGAGGGGACGAGGGGCGGGGCCTAGGCCCAGGCCGCTCACACAATGGGGGAAGAAGAGCCGGGGGCGGGGCCGGGTCCAATCACGGGAGCCGCCCAGGGCCCCAACGCGTTTGGCGCTTCCGCAAACTCCCCCGGAGTCCCCCGGTGGCTCCCTTTAAAGGGGAGGATTTTAAGGGGGGTCGGGGGCGGATTCGGAATCTATTTTCAGTCGGTGGACAGTTTCGGGGAAGGTGCCTGGGTTGGGTCTTTGCGTAGCGGACGGATGGGAACCAGGTTGACGGAACCGGGGAGCTGCATCGGGGAAGGCTCCAAGTCACGGCTCTGGTGGCCGGATAGGAGCGTCGGTGGGGACGGCCTCGCGTCCCGGGTCCTTGAGCAGCACCTATTCAACCCTGGTTGAATTCAACCCGAACCCTGGTTGAATCCACCTGACAGGGGGTACGCACCGCCCTGTATTCCTGCCCGGAGACCCAGTGCGTCCTCAGCTCTCCCCCCTCGCCTTCCTACAGAGAGCGGTTCACGTCCCAAAATCACACTGATCACGAGTTGTTTCCATTTTCTCTGAATTGTTCGATTTTTTTTTTTTTTTTTTTTGACAACGAGCGTGTATTACTTTGATAACCAGAAAACAAAAATCACGGTAGTGGAAGGGTGTTTTAGGACCAGACCCAAATTCATTTCTTGCCCACCACGTGTCCACACGCCCCTACCAGATCTCACTGTCACTGTGTAGAGCCTTGAACTATTCTTATGAACACGTCTGGAACGTGAAGACATTTTAAGATGTTTCTTTCCATCCATCCCAAATAGACCGGCTTAATAAAAGATCACATTTAGGCAGTGCCTTGAAGGTAATGTAATTAAGAACAAGGCAAAAGTTTAACCATTGGGGGAAGTGCTTGAATGTAAAGTTTGATGTGTGGGACAATACAGTTTTGTAAGTCAAGGCTGGGAGCACACTTTCACATTCCTACTCGTTAAAGGACTCCCATGTGTTTGGCCTTGGGTGAACTGGAACTGGAGGAGGTGGCAAGGTTGTAACTAACTCCGAACGGCATCTCGAAACCAGTATCTATCAAGAGGGTTAAAAGCTTTTTCCTATATTTCATACCTCACGCTCCTTAGTTGGTGTTTGCATATTGTTGGGCTTACTTTGGGTTTTGTTATTGTTTGTTTTCTAAATGAGTGACGGGGAGAATTAATAACTTAAGAGCCTAGGATTGAAGATCCTGATGAAGCAATACAAATTGCCAACAATGATGAATTTTTTTTTTTTTTTTTTTTTTTTTTTTTTTTTTTTAAAAGATGACCGGTAAGGGGATCTTAACCCTTGACTTGGTGTTGTGAGCACCACGCTCAGCCAGTGAGCGAACCGGCCATCCGTATATGGGATCCGAACCCGGGGCCTTGGTGTTATCAGCACCGCACTCTCCCGAGTGAGCCACGGGCCGGCCCTACAATGATGAATTTTGTCATGCGATGTTCAGTCCAAGTTCATCCAAACTGTAGTAGAAAAGCAGGCAAATTGAAAAGGACAGTACCTCTTTATCTTAAAGTTGTTACAGGATGGATTCAACTTGTAGGGATAAAGTCAAGATTGGCCTTCAGGGAGGATTCAGTTTTTTTTTTTTAAATAGTTTATACCCATATTTACAGTGAGGAGGACAAAGGAAAGAAATGTGGATGACACCTGGAAACTTGGCCTGTAATTTCCTTGAGGAAGGTTGCTTGCCCAGTCTTTTTAAAAGGTTCTGACTTTAAGGGGCCGGCCTGTGGCTCCCTTTGGCTGAGCGTGGTGCTGACAACACCAAGCCAAGGGTTAAGATCCCCTTACCAGTCATCTTAAGAAAAAAAGTTTCTGACTTTAGGAAAAAGATTTGCTTAGTTTTGCAGAGGATTCAGCTTGAGTCTAAGCAGTATTCAAACATACCCTGCCCACCTGGCCAAAAATACTGTGGGACTGGGTATAAGAAGTGGATCAGAGGAGATCTGAGGAACATCCCATGAGAGAATTCTGCGAAGATGAGTCAGAGACCATGAACCTGCCCAAGAGAAAAGGCTATGCTGTCAATAGGGAACTCAGATGCTTGGTACTTTTTGCTGGGATTTGCTCCTCTGGCTCTTCACCCAGGACCCTGGCCTGAAGTCAGCCAGGTTGGAAGTGGCTGGGGAAATAGGGATTACACAAATGCAATCAAGGTGAGACTGACAGTGGTTTAAAAAAAAACAAGATTTTGAATCACCAACCTGGATTACATCTAACCCAGTCAAATGAAAAATTAATCAACTATGGGGTGCTACGTGCAGATTAAGAATATATTCATGAAGAAGTTGTCTACCGGTGGCTAGGGGACAGGAGACTGCAGAGACTGGCAGATAAGAGCACAGTGCTAAAGTCAGTCAGGATTGGGTTTGGGCTGGCTGATTAGCTCAATTGGTTAGAGCACGGTGTTATAACACCTGGGTCAAGGGTTTGGATCCCCTTACCAGCAAGCTGCCAAAAAAAAAAAAAAAGACAGGACTGGGTTTAAATTCTTGGCTCTATCATTTAGTAGCTATGGCACTCAGGCAGGGTCATCATCTGTAAAATGGGTTTCATGATTAGACCTGCTATATTGTTGTAAAAACTATAAACAGGATAATTTAAGTGGATAATGCTTATCACAGTGCCTGGCACATAGTGAGCTTAGAAAACTAGCTGTTTAGAACCATTTGTTCTACAATGGAAAGGATCACGTGTAACTCAGAGCTACTAGAATGAAAATGCATGTAAGGAGTTTAGCAGTGCTGGGTAGTTGCTCATGGGCTACCATACTGGCTTGTCACAGTCAGAAGAAAGTGTCTCACAGGATCACTTAACTCCCTTTAAGATATTCTCTGTTCACCTCCCAACCTTCTGACAACTACTCCAGCTTCCCAGGTGCCCTGATTTCCAGAGGGGAGAATCCTAGATAGTGGGCACAAGAATAGGAGGAGAAAGGCATTAACCTAGTGTGAATCCATCAATTGCAACTGGTCAAGACGCTACATGTATGATCCACAGGCACCATCGCCATAGTTTATTTCTATCTCTTCCCCCCAGGATCTACACCTTTTGTTTTGTGTTCCTCATTCCTGTGAATAATTCCACTGTCCCTCTACTTGTCCAGCTGGAAACCTGGGAGCCATCTATGTATCCACGTAGTCTTCCTTTTTCCTCCTCCCTCATATGGAATCAAGTCCTATCGATTCTGTTTCCTAAATTATCTTCCAAATCAAATGGATTTTGAACTATGTAGAAGTATTACCTACCTATTCACAAAAATTAAACTTAAAAGGATGGGTATAAGTGTGGCCTCAACAATGTTTTTGCCAAAGCACTTGTCGTCAAGGGAAGGATGGGTTGTGCACTTGGGTTGCTCCTGCAAATGTGAATGTGGACAGGGTTGGAAGTGGCAGCACATCATTACAAGGAATTATTACTTTATGTCCTCTTCCAGAATGTTGTCAGTGTTTGCAAGAACACTTTTATTTATATCATGTTTAAGAAAATGTGTTCTTAAAAAAATTTAATAGCCAATACTGCCAAAGACGTGAAGAATTGGGGCTTTTATACACTGTTAATGAGAATGGAGCCTGGTACAAACTTTTAGGCTCATACCAAACAGTTATAGCCTCTGAAAATCCCAGAATCTCTAGAACACATTTTATAAGTGTATAGAGATTTATATGAGAATGTTCCCTGCAGCTTTGTGATAGCCTTCCCCCCACCAAAACAAGGAGAAACTAACAGCCCATCTGTATGTGAGTGGTTAAAAAATAAGCAAGCAGGGCCGGCCCGTGACTCACTCGGGAGAGTGTGGTGCTGATAACACCAAGGCCCCAGGTTCGGATCCGATATACGGAGGGCTGGTTAGCTCACTGGGTGAGTGTGGTGCTGACAACACCAAGTCAGGGGTTAAGATCCCCTTACCGGTCATCTTTAAAAATATATATAATAATAATAAGCAAGCAAACAAACAAAAACCATGAATATGATTCTGCTTATATGAGTAGTATAATACTGATACTGTTTCCTGCAGTAGTCAGATTCATAGAGAAAGAAAGTAGAATGGTGGTTGCCAGGGGCTGGGGAAGAGAAATGGTGAGTTATTGTTTAATGGGTACAGAGCTTCAGTTTGAGAAGATGAGAAAGTTCTGGGGATGGATAGGGATGGTGGTTGCACAACAGTGTTAATGTACTTAATGCCACCACTGAACTGCACACTTAAAAATGGTTAAGATGGTAAATTTTATGTTATGTGTATTTTACCACAATGTATAAAACAATTATTTTATTTACTTTTTGGTGGCTGGCCAGGGATACAAACCCTATCTTGGTGTTGTAACAACTGGCTCTAACCAACTTAGCTAACTGGCTAGCCCATATAAAACAATGTTAAGTGGTTAAAATGGTAAATTTTATGTTATACATATTACCACAATACAAAATAAACTATGGGACAGCCTTACAATGATGAGGTATTGTGCAGTCATTTAAAAAATGAGTAGACACTGGGCCGGCCCGTGGCTCACTTGGGAGAGTGTGGTGCTGATAAAAATGAGTAGACAGGGGGCCGGCTTGTGGCTCACTCGGGAGAGTGCGGTGCTGATAACACCAAGGCCACGGGTTCGGATCCCATGTAGGGGTGGCCGGTTTGCTCACTGGGTGAGCGTGGTGCTGACAACACCAAGTCAAGGGTTAAGATCCCCTTACTGGTCATCTTTTAAAAAAAAAAAAAAAAAAAAATGAGTAGACAGATATTTACTGCTGCTGTGGGCCAAATGCGTCACCCAGAATTTCATGTATTGGAAACTAGACCTCCACTGTAACAGTGTTAAGAGGGTGGGAAATCCAATCATTGTATTTGAAAGGTGAGGCCTTTGAGAGGCGATTGGATCCTGAGGTACGTGCCCTCCTGAATAGATTAATCCATTCATGAAGTAATGAGTTATCATGGGTGTGGTTCTGTTGGCTTTATGAGAAGAGTAAGACAGAAGGTTAGCTCCTTGCTCATGCCAGTTCTAGCCATGTGATACTTACAGGACCCTACAGGGAGTTCCCAGGCCCTGACCTGATGCATCCCCAGGACTATGGACTTCCCAGCCTTTGAATTGTAAGAAATAAATTTCATTTCTTTATAAATTACCCACTTTCAGGTATTCTGTTGTCAGTGACAGTAAACAGAGTAATACAACTACCATAGAAAGATATCCATATATTGCTAAGGGCAAAAAGTAAATTGTCGGGGAGGGGATTAGGGAGAAATTGGTTAATGGACACAAAGAATGAATTCGTTTTGTAATGACGAATATGCCAACTATTCTGATTTGATCATCACATATTGTACACAAATACTGACAGTCAACTCTGTACCCCACAAATATGTATAATCAGTTATCTTTCAATTAAAAGTAAATTGCAGGTATAGAATGGCTCTACTTTTATAAATGTAATTATTAATAGTAATGGGTTAGAAACCAAGGGAATATGCACCAAACTGTTAAGGATGTTGGGGTAAGAGAAGTGTTATGGGGAGCTTTCATCTCATACATTATAAATTTTCATGATTTATTCATTTAGTTTTTTTTTTTTTTTTGGCAACTGGACGAACTGGGAACTGAACCCTTGACTTTGGTGTCACAAGGCTGCGCTGTAACCGACTGAGCTACCTGGCCAGCCAGGCTCTTGTGATGTTTGAAATCGGAATCAAAAAGGATTTTTTAAAAACCTTCAGTGGTTCCTCTTTGCTGTTAGGATAAAGTTTCATGTGCAGGAATTGGCCCTGCCTGCCTACCTCATTTCTCTCACCTTCCCTCCTTGCAGCCAAGTGGAATTATTTCTATTCTGTTTGTGCCACACTTTGTCCTTGGGACATTCACATACATATTCCTTCTGTTGGAAACACTCACCACTCCCATCCCTTTTCCTGTCCAATTCCTGATCACCCTTCAAGTCTCAGTTTACACCTTCCTTTTCTTTTTCTTTTCTTTTTTTGGTGGCTAGCTGGTACAGGATCCGAACCCATGACCTTCATGTTACCAGCACCACACTCTCACCAAGTGAGCTAAACAGCCAGCCCTACACCTTCCTTTTTCTATAAAGCCCTCCCTGATCTCCCTGAGTCCTGGTTACCAACTCCTCCTATGAGATCCCCTGGCAGGCACACTGTACTTTCTGAATCACCCCACATTGTACACTGTTGTTGTAGTTCCTGGGTCCTTGTCAGACTTTCCTTGTGACAGCAGAGAAGGTGACCATGTTGTCCATCTCTCTCTCCCCAGCTCCTAATTCATGACCTGATGCATCATAGGGACTCAACTCAAACTTCTTGAACAAGTGAATGTATACCATTGATTTGTAAATCTGGTCTGGGTTGGTGGGTCCCCCTGTCCTGACCTCATCTATTTTACTACAGCAACAAGGACTTTGTGGCTCTGAAAAGGACATGGTCTCTCTTACCTATCCATCAGAGTGCAAGTCAACCTTTCTCTCTTCTGGGATCTCAGAAATCTTGACTTGGATTCTTTGTAATTACACCAGAAGAAGCATTTGTACTTGTGAATGATCTGGGAAATTGGAGCTTTAAAGCAAGTGAAACATCCTTTATGAGACTCCTAACTGAGGCAAAAGGAAAGCTTGAACTCAGTTCTTCCAACATTATATCCAAGTGTCTTTCTACTGCATTCTTAACTACTTCCTTAGGGCAGGTCGTAGGCTTCCTCAAGACTCTGGCATCTAGTATAGGAACTGGCACAGAATTCATAGCCAACGAGTGTTTGTTGAATAAATGAATGAATAAAGGAAGACAAAAGTTCTATACATAAACACACACTTGTAAACACATACACATGCACATACAATATATTTTCTATAAAATTAAAACACAGTGCCACACCCACAAAAGCAGCCACAGAACTTGTAGGTGTGTTAGGCATGGTGCCCCACCATCAGGACTGAATGGGGCCAGCAGAACTTAAAGTAACCAGGAACTTCACTCTTTATACCCTGAGCAACCCTTATTACACATCTTCTTTGGGTCCAGCACTGTGCTGGGCACTATGGTTTCAAAGACGGAGGAGACACTGTTGCTGTCCTCTTGGCTCACAATCTAGTTGGAGAGAAACTCGCAGAGATAAGTAGTTATGGCCAGAATGATTGAGGCTTCCTCTAGGCAAAGGAGGATGGATAATTCATGAGCAGAAGCCTGTCACATTGGTGCCTGAATGCTGTTCCCCAAGGCTGGAGCACTGGCTGTGAGAGTGCCCAGGCAGGACAGGACACTGAAAAAGTGGGCCCAGCCACACCACAAAGGACCATGTGTGCCTGTTAGGAAGTTTGGGCTGAGACAGGTTCTGCTTTTTGTCTGGAATATGAGGTATCTTATCTATAAATTAGCACATCTGAACAGTAATATTCAGTGGAACATTAAAATATGTTAACAGTATCGTAAATAAAAATCTGATTGACTTCAGAATAAGAAAAAAGATGACCTAAAATTTGGTGCTTTGTATTCTAAAAGGGTGCTCCAAAAGATGACAAAAGAGACAGATATGCAAATAAGATGTTTTTTCCATGCCTTGTACCCCCTAAGCTGATGCCGTGCATGGTAACTATAGCCACAATGTGTGGACCTATCAGACTGTGACACTACCTAAAGGATCTCAAAATAGCTCTTCTCTGCTCTCTGCGGCAGGCAAGCGCCTGCTCTATTCGGCAGTAGCTCATTCTTTACTATTGTTGCTATGTGACAAACTATTGGCTCTCAGTGTTAACCCAAGCCTGCCAGAGAAGGAGGGTGGGCAGAGATCTTTGGGAGAAGCATCCTTCCTAGAATCTGATGTAACAAACATGTCCTGAGCATTTCTTTTTCTTTTCTTTTTTTTTTTTTATTATTATTTTTTAAATGATGACCAGTAAGGGGATCTTAACCCTTGACTCGGTGTTGTCAGCACCACATTCTCTCAAGTGAGCCACGGGCCAGCCCTGTCCTGAGCATTTCTTAGGTACCTCCTTGGTACCTGACCCTGAAGATACAAATATCCAGTTCAGTTCAATGAATATTTATTGTGTAACTCCTAGGTGGCAGGCACTGTGCTGGCCTCCAGGGATACCAAGATAAAGAAAAATTCACATGGTTTCTGCCTTCAGTTGCTCACTTATCTAGTGGGACAGACAGACCCATAAATAGGAAACTACAATCTAATGTAGGAGATGCAATGATAGAGGCTTGGATGTTATACTGACACTCAGAGGCGGAGCCTCAGATGAGTTCAGCTTTGGACATGGTGATGTGCTTGTGGGACACTCATATGGAGATCACTAATGGACAGCTGGACATACAGGTCTTTAGGGAAATCAGACTTGGTCTGTGTCCTTGAGGAAAGACCTCTAGTGAAAGAGACAGAAGTCTAATACAATCAATTACAATATTCTGTAGTGAGTGCTAACACATAGGTTTGCACAAAAATAATGGTACAACTACCTTGGTCTAGAAATTTTGACGTTTCTTCTAGGAGATAGCCTAGGAGCTGAGTCTTGAATGATTCAAAATGGTTGTCCTGGCAAAAAGAAGCCTACATGAAGTAATTGGACAACTCCTTGGCTCTGCAATTCAGGCACAGGAGCGTGCCCAGGATGGGTGCAGCAATCACCACAAATCCCAGCACCTGGACAATGGGCACCAGTGATGTGGCTTACCGGGGAGCTGAATGTGTGGCATCATCTAGTGACATAAGGTGTTTTGGGGTGCTGAGGTCACTAGAGGCATACAAGACAGCGGACCTCACTGTTTCACTCTCTTCCAACCTGACAAACATCTCTTTCCACATGGGCTGCCAAGACCACAGAACTTCAGGTGCCATCTCCATGAGACGCAGGAGGAGTACCTGCCTTGTTCTCCTACACGCAGCCTAATGGCAGGGGGATCCTTTGCACTACTTCTTTGACTCATTTTGGCATAAATCAAAGTAAGAACCATTTCAAATCAAGTCTGAATTAATATTCTCACCCATTCTTGAACATCAGTTAAATTCTGTGTTCAAAACCCAGCTTAGCTTTCCAGGTAGGGGAAACAGACCCTGAAAGGCCAGCTGAAGTCACTGCTGCTGCAGCTGAGTGTGTAGAAAAACTGGTAGGAGATTCATGAAGTCACTTATTCAGTTACCAAAAATGTATTGAACTGACATTTCATGTGGCAAACAAAGGGTGAATTTACTTACTCTCTAGAACTCTTACAAATGGATAAGGAAAAAAATGGGTACCCTTTCCCAAAACAATGTCGTTGTGGCCAACAAACCCTAAGGGGAGCCCCAATAATTCCCACCTGCTGCTGTCTACACCTTTGTGTAATCCGCTCCCCTTGGGTGTGAGCAGAACCTGTGACCCATTTCTTTCTTTATTTTTTTTTAAAGATGACCGGTAAGGGGATCCCAACCCTTGAGTTGGTGTTGTCAGCACCACGCTCTCCCAAGCAAGCAAACTGGCCATCCCTATATAGGGATCCAAACCTGTGGCCTTGGTGTCATCAGCACCACACTCTCCCAAGTGACCCACAGTCCGGCCCTCTGTGACCCATTTCTAACCGACCTAGTATCACAGAGGAGATGAGTTGTCACTTCCAGGTTATACCGTACTGTATAAGACCCCATTTTAGCAGATTGAATCAAGAAGATTCTCCTGCTGGCTTGACGGAGTAACCAGCATGTTGAAGAACCCTACATAGCAGGGAATTCCAGGTGGCCTCTAGGATCTGCCAGAGGTCTCCAGCCAACAACAACAAAAAGCCAGGGCCCTCAGACACACAGCCACAAGGATAGGAATTCTGCCAACGGTCTGAATGAGCATGGAGGCAGAGTCTTCCTCATTTGAGCCTCCAGATGAAAAATGCAGCCCAGCCAACACCTTGATTGCAGTCTTGGGAAACCCTGAGCAGAGGACCAGCTAAGTTATGCCTGAACTCTTTACCCACCGAAATTGTGAGATAATACATGTATGAATTGTTTTAAGCCAGTAAATTTGTGGTAATTTGTTATGCAGCAATAGAAAATGAATAAAACAGTTCAGGAAAGGAAATAAAAACAAGTCCTCTTTTTAAAAATGCATATCTGCTTATTAACATGGTTTAACACTTGAAAAGGTATATTTTTCTTCCTCCTTCTGTCCCCCAATTCCCCAGTTCCCCATACCAGCAACAGCCTTTGTTACCAGTTTCTGGCATATGCTTCCAGAGCAAATCCTTGCATAAATAAGTAGCCAAATTTATATTTCTTTGTATTTTCTTTAACTTTTTATTCATTTATTTTTTAAAATTAATTGCTCTTTTTTTTTTTGATAGCTGGCCAGTACAGGGATCAAATCCTGGACCTTGTTTGTTATCAGCACCACACTCTAAATAACTGAGCTAACTGACCAGCTCTTTATCCTTTTACTTAAATGGTGTTTTATATATATACACATTTAATCTTAAAATGGTGTTATATATTATATATGCTGTTCTGAACCTTTTAATTATTATTTTTAAATTGTAAAATACATCATTTTCTTTCTTTTTTTTTTTTCTAAAGATGACCGGTAAGGGGATCTTAACCCTTGACTTGGTGTGGTCAGCACCACGCTCACCCAGTGAGCGAACCGGCCATCCGTATATGGGATCCGAACCCGGGGCCTTGGTGTTATTAGCACCGCACTCTCCCGAGTGAGCCACGGGCCGGCCCCATACATCATTTTCTTAGTCCATTCCTGCTTCTATAACAAAATTCCTTAGACTGGGTAATTTACACACAATAGAAATTTATTTCTCAGAGTTCTGGGGGCTGAGAGGCACCAGTACTCGCTGTCTGATGAAGACCTTCCTGCTGGGTCCTTACCCCGTAGAAGAGAAAGAAGAGACGAACACCTCCCATGAACCTCTTTTGTAAGGTCATTAATTTCTTGTGTATCAGGAATTATTAGTGTTCAGAGCAGGAGTAAATTAGTGTGCAGAGCAAAACTATTCCTAACAGAACAAAAATGGACAGACAACCTTAAAAGTCCATCTGTAGTAAAATGGAAAAATAAATTGTGGTTTATGAACACAGTGGAAACCACACAGCAATGAGATGAACAAATCACAGCTTCATACATCAACATGGCTGGACTGCAGAAAAATAATCTTGAGCTCAATCAATAAGTCACGAAAGAAGAGTCCTTTCACACAATGGTCAAAAGCATGAAAGTCAACTACTTTACAGTGTCTAAGGATGTGTGCATAGGTGGAAAAGCTATATTTAAAAGGTAACAAGGGGCTGGCCCTTTAGCTCAGTTGTTTATTTTTTATTTTATTTTTTTAAATAGATGACCGGTAAGGGGATCTTAACCCTTGGCTTGGTGTTGTCAGCACCAAGGTCAGCCAGCAAGCTAACCGGCCATCCGTATATGGGATCCGAACCCGGGGCCTTGGTATTCTCAACACCGCACTCTCCCGAGTGAGCCACAGGCCGGCCCTCAGTTGTTTATTTAAAAAAAATTTTTTTAAAAGATGACCAGTAAGGGGATTTCAACCCTTGGCTTGGGGTTGTGAGCACCATGCTCAGCCAGTGAGCCACAGGCCATCCCTATGTAGGATCTGAACCCGTGGCCTTGGTGTTATCAGCACCGCACTCTCCCGAGTAAGCCATGGGCCGGCCCTAGCTCAGTTGTTTAGAGTACAGTGCTGTTAACACCAACAGAGGTTCAGATCCTTCACCAACTGGCCAGCCACCTAAAAAAAAAAAAAAAAAAAAAAAAAAAAATGCAAGAGGCTCTGTCCTCATGACCTAATAACTTCTCAGAGGCCCTACCTCCTAATGCTATCACCTTGGTGATAAGATTTCAACATAGAATTCTGAAGTGACATATACATTCAAACCATGACAATCATACACACAGAGGAGTGTATGAAAAGTATAAAAACAATTTAAAGACAAAGCCAACATTTGTGGAATCATCATTTAGGCCATGAAATAAAATATAGCCAGTATTTTAGCAGCTCTGCCCCAGCTGTGTGGCTTCTCCTACCACACACCCCTTGCTTTTCTGAAGATGTAAACACTACACTGACTCCTGTCATTATTATCACTTTGCCTTTTTCAAATAGCTTTTCCTCCTATGCACACGTTCTCAGACACTGTACAGTAGTTTAGTTTCACCTGTTTTTAATCGTTATACAAAGGGAATCATTCTCTTCTTTTGTGACTTACTGATTGAGCTCAAGATTATTTTTATGCAGTCCAACCATGCTGAGGCTGTGATTTGTTCATCTTATTGCTGTGTGGTTGCCTCTGTATTCATAAGCCACAATTTATTTTTCCATTTTAGTTCTATTAGAAATAGCTCTGCTCTGAACACTCATTTACGTAACTCCTGGTACCCATGGGCAAGGCTTCCTCATGGCCTATTAACCCTAGAAGTAGAATTGCTGGGATATAGGGTGTGCACATCTTCAGTTTTTCTAGATAATGCCAAACTTTTTCTGGGCTGTTTACCAGTTTACACTCCTGCCAGCAGTTTCTGTTTCTGTTGCTCCATTTCATCGACAGCATCTGGTATCGTCAGACTTCTTAATGTTAGCCACCCTGATGCACATGCAGTGGTGTCTTACTGCGATTCAGATTGTTAATTTGTAGTTCCCTTATTGCCCATTTGGATTTCTTGTTCTTTTTCTTTTTCTTTTTTAGGCCATTGGCCATTTTGGAGATCCAACCCATGACCTTGGTGTTACAAGGCTGCGTTCTAACCACCTGAGCTCACCAGCCAGCCCCGGATTTCTTCTTTTGTGAAGTTCCAGTTCAAGTTTTTGTTCAGTTTTCTGTTGGTTTGTTTGTCTTTGTCTGATTGATATAATCTGTAATTTCCCATGTTGTCATTTGCCCATGAACTCTGCAGATGGATCTGAAGTATATGATAAGATGCGCAGCTTCAACTATAAAAGAGATATGAAAAAACTACAATGGCATTCTTTTTGTCATTATTAAATTGGCCAGAGACCAAGGGTTAGGTAATACTGTGTTGGCAACCATGTGAAGAATGTATGGCAGAACGTTGTGGAAGGGAGTGTAACTTGGTGAACGTCTGTGGAGATCAGCTTGGCGTCTCTAACACACTATGAGATGCGTGTGCAGTTTGACTCAGCCATTTTACTTCTTGAGATTTATCCTGTGGATATACTCTCTTATGTGTGAAAGAACGGGTTTAACGATATTCAGGGTAACATGGTTAATAATAGTAAAAGATTGAAAATGACTTAAATGCCCAGCGATTGAGGACTGGTTAAACAAGTTATGATATATCTTTAAAAAGGAACAGTATACAGAGTTTTTGTTTGTTTGTTTGTTTTTAAATCCAAGCTAAGTTGTTAAGTGAGAAAATAGCCAGGTGCTGAATACTGTGTAAACTGTGCTACCGTATCCATAGTATATACATGTATGCTCATATTTGCATAGAATATCTTGGAAGGATCCTCAAGAAAATAGGTATAGAGGTAGAGTGAGTGGGTAGTTGGGGAATCAGGATGCAGAGAGACTTTTTTTTTTTTACTGCATATCCCTTTGCACCTTTTGGATTTTCTCCTATGGACATGAATAACCTATTAGAAGTAAATTAAATAATTAATTTTTAAATGTATTGCACTCTTATTATGGGTCAGGCTTGTACTAAATTCTAGAGGTACATTAGTAAACAAAACAGAGACCTTGCCTTAGGGAGCACTGGGTCTACTGATGGTAGACACTCATGGAATCTGCATTGCAGTGACGTGGCACTGACAAGGCACACTGAGGCACTCTGGAGGAAAGTGACACATAGCAGAGACATCCAATAGTTTTGGGGGTGGGCAGGCAGCCTGACGCTTACATGGGAGCAGAAAGAAGAGGAAGCCAGTCCGTGGAGCTGGCTTAAGGACGGGAGGCCCCAGCAGAGGAGACAGCACTTGTGGAGGGGGCAGAGCTCTGTCCATTTGAGGAACTGAAAGAAGTTCAGCTCAGCCGGAAGCTGACACGAGTCAAGTTGGTTTTCATTAAAAGCCACGCTAGAAATGTGGAGAAAGGATTGAAAGGCGTAAGAGTGGAGTCAACAAAATCGGTTAGGAAGCTTCTGCAGTCATCAGAAAAGAGGGGACAGGAGCAGAAGGATGGATTAAGAGAGTGGCAGAGGCAACAGATACAAGAGATCCTGAGAACATAGAAGCTACAGACTTAGTGATTAGGTGACAGGGTGAAGGAGAGGATCATTATAATAATAAAAGCTAGTATTTTGTAAGGATTTACTATGTGGCAGCACCGGTCCAGCACTTGGCATGATTTGTCATTCAGTCTGCTCAGCGATCCAGGAAGGTGGGCACTGCCATGACAAGAGTCTACAGATTTAAAGTCTAAGGAGGTTAAGGAACTTGTTTGAGGTCCCTTACTACAAGATGTGGCTGGAGGTAAGCCTGGACCAACAAGTAATGACAGTGAGATGAGGAAGGGGCAGAGCACTGGAGGCAGAGGGGGCAGTGTGGGTGAAGGTGCACTTAGCTGAAAATTTGGTAACTGCAGAAGGTCAGTGAATTTGGGGCTCTTGGTGCCTGCATGGGGAAGGAAAATAGATAAGGCTGGAGATGTGGATAAGATCCTGAAAAGCTCATTGTATTTAAATGAGGAGTTTGAAGTTTATCCTGAAAATAGTGGTGAGACTTTGGCAGTAAGCAGGGAAGTTATATGATCAGATTTGCCCTTCAGGAAGATCTCCATGGCTGCAATGTGGAGGATGGGCAGGAGGGGCCAGATAACAAGAGGACAGCCAGGAGGGGGTTGCAGTGATCGAGGCAGAAACAATGAGGACTGGACTGCAGTATGGGCTCCTACTTAGTGTTCTCTAAGTTATGCAGCATAACAAGTAACTTTAAAATCTTGTGGCATATAGCAACAAATTCTTATGTTTTGCTCATGTTACATGTAAGTTGCAGGCTAGCTATTGTTCTGCTAGACCCAGCTTGACTCAACTGCCTGTATCTTTTCATTCTGGAAGCCATGCTGAAGCAATAGCCACCATCTGGGACAGGTTGTCCTCAGTGGTGGGCTAAAGTGAAAGTACCCTGGCCAAGCCATACAATTGCATTTCAGGCTCTGCTCAGATGTGACAAAGATCACATTCACTCACATCCCGTTGCCCAAAACATGTCATATGGCCAGTTCCAAAGTCAATAGTTCGCGGAAACATGTAAAGGTTTGGAGGGAATGAATGGTTACCGAGAACATAAAAGATTGTCTATAGCAACCTGTCATGGGGGATGGAGAGGAGAGAAAATAGATTAGGATCTTGGGGTTTGGTGGTTGATTGGATGAGGGGGATGTGACAAGGATCACCTTCAGTGATTAAATTGAAGGTTGAAACATTAAACAAGAAAAGGGATGTAGGAGGTGGAACACTGCAATAGACACCTGTTGATACCCAGCATCAAATCTGCCTTCTTGTGAATATGGTACCCTGGGTTTGCTTTTGGGGAACCATTCTTTCCCCATTCTCAGGCCTTATGCTTTAAGTGAAACTTCTTCCACCCTCTACATCAGGGTTGGAGCATGTGACTTAGACCTCAGCCAATGAAAACATTCTGTACTCCTGAACACAGTGATTGGTCTAATGTGGGGTTCATGACACAAATCTGGCTAATCAGAGCCAGTGAGGCTCAGTTTTAGGTCTTTAACTTACTGACTTGAATGAGAAAGGCTAGAGTTTTGGCAGCATGAGGGGAACGGAATCTAGGAATTTTGGAATGGAGTCAGCACAGAGGAAGCAGAGCCCAGGGAAGAGAGTGAGACTGGTTGCTGGCGACTTAACCTGAACTTTGATTGAGCCATATGTAGAGCAATCCCAGGAGATATTAATTCAAAGCATCAATAACCCAGAGGAAAAATACTGAAAAAGAGTGGGTCATGGAGGTGAGACTAGTCCAAGCAAGAGATGATGAGGGATTGGCTGGCCAGTTAGCTCAGCTGGTTAGAGCACAGTGTTATAACACTGAGGTCAAGGGTTTGGATCCCTATACCAACCAGCCACCAAAAAAAAAAAAAAAAAGAGAGAGAGAGAGAGAGTGAGGGATTGAAATAAATCAGTGCCTATAGAAATGGATAGAAATGCTGAATGAGAAACATATTTGAAGACCATGAAATTTGTTCTTTCACAGCATATGGAGGATAATGGAGAGGCAGGTGAAGATGATGTCATGTCAGGATATAGTTAGGAATATTTGGGGAGATGGTAAAAGCACAGAGCTCAAGAGTACAGAAAGTGGGACATATTTGAGGGTCAATAAATAGGTTCCATTTTGGAAATGTTCAATTTGAGGTGCCTGTTTTTTAAAAAATTTAATTAATTAATTTTTTAACTGACATAATTGTGTATATTTATGGTGATTGACATGATGTTTTGATATATGTATACATTGTGGAATGGCTAAATCAAGCTAATTAACATATCCATTAAGGGACGGCCCGTGGCTCACTCGGGAGAGTGCAGTGCTGATAACACCAAGGCCCCAGGTTCGGATCCCATATACGGATGGCCGGTTCGCTCACTGGCTGAGCGTGGTGCGCTCACAACACCAAGTCAAGGGTTAAGATCCCCTTACCGGTCATCTTTAAAAAAAAAATAAAATAAAATAACATATCCATTAACTCACAGACATCATTTGTTTGTGGTAAGAACATTTAAAATCTATCTCTCTGAATTTTCAAGTATACAATACATTGTTATTAACTGTAGTCACTATGTATTACAATGGATCACCTGAACTTATTCCTCCTAACTATATCCTTGAATCAAAATCTCCCCAATCCCTCTGCTCTTGAGGTGGCTATTAGATATCCAGATAAATATATCCACTAAGCAGGTAGAAATACTGATATGGAACATGATAAATTGGTCAAAAAATGGAGATTCAACTTGGAAAATATGAGCATATAATTGACTTAAAGGTAAGGGGTGAGTGAGCTTTCCCAGGGAGAGCCAAACAAATTGGAATGGAAGAGGGTCCTGGGCCTCAGAGAACTACATTTAAGGAGCTGGCAGTGAAACGTGGAGCAATGAAAAGACTGAGAAGCCATGGTCATGGAAGAGGAAAAAGTGAGGCACTGCAGAGGCCAAGGGTCTAGGGAGTCTCCAAAGGTAGGGGGTCTTTCTTAACACCCCCCTCTCCCATACACTGCACATCCAACCCATCAGCAAATATTATCAATTGTAGTTTTATAATACATCTCAAATCCATCTTCTTATCTTTTTTATTATTTTTAAAGATGACCGGTAAGGGGATCTTAACCCTTGACTTGGTGTTGTCAGCACCACGCTCTCCCGAGTGAGCCACGGGCCGGCCCCTCTATCTCCTTATCTTTCTCCCCCCACACCGTGTGGTCTAATCCTCTATTCCACCTGCATCATGACAAGCTGCTGTCACTGGCCTTCCTCCTTTCTACTCTCGCCCCCTTTCAAATCCATTCTCCACACAAAAAGCCAGAGTGATCTTTTAAAAATGTAACTGGGAACATGTCAGTCCAATGCTCACAATCCTCCAAGAGTTCCCCATTGCACTTAGAATGAAGCCCATAGGTTATAGGAAACCGCTGGAGGGCTTTAAGTAGAGGAGTGACACAATCCAATTTTTGACAATTTGGAAATCATTTTGAAAAGTTACTCTAATAGCTGGGTAGTGAGAAGACAGTGAGGAATCTCTCACAAAGTGAAAGAAAATGAGAGGATGGATTTGAGGTGTATTTTTTTGGCAGCTGACTGGTATGACAGGGTTTGAACCCTGGATGAGGCCGTTGACTCTTTAAGGTTGGAGGCTGACTGGATGGATGTGGGGTTGAAGTTTCTAATAAGGGGACAATGGTGCTATTAACCAGTGAAGGGGACAAAGAGAGGAGACAGTGATGCGTCCAGGCAGCTGACACTGCAGAGGTAGACTACCAGGGCATGAAATTCACGGTCCCCCATCTCACTGGTCCTTAACAACGCTGAGAACGTTACTGAGCATCTCCAGTGCCTCTCTCTCTGCTCTCTCAGCCTTCCTGTTGCTGAAGTCTACACTCCCTTGCCTTCCTCTCATGCTCCGTGGATGGCCCCACTTCTTACCTTGCAGAGCAAAGATAAGGCATCAGAACACAACCCACTCATGTCCTGCTACCAGAACCACACACTCGTTTGCCTGTGGTGCCTATTCCTTCCTCTGGCTTTAGTAGTCAGGCAGAATGAACCAAACTCTCCCCAGATTAGAGGAAAATATGGGGATCAGAGAAGATCCAGTTCAGAAGAGTGCCACACTTCTCTGTAGCTCAGATGGAGGCATTTAATGGTTCTCTTTTAGGGCTGGCCAGTGGCTCACTTGGTTAGAGCATGGTGCTGATAACACCAAGGTCCAGACCTGTATTGGATTTTCATTTAATCATTTTAATGAAAAAATGCCCAGGAGGAAAGCAAATGAATTGTTGGGACAAAAAGGCCATGGAATCTACCATTTCTCAGGGAACAGGGCAAAATCATATTAATAGGAAGAAGTTATGTTTTTGTATGACTTCATGCATGACTTTCATATGAAATTATGTTCTTTGTGTGAGGAAGGAAGTAAATGAATTCTTGGCTGGCTGGTGGCTCACTTGGGTGAACATGGTGCTGATAACACCAGGGTCAAGGGTTCGGATCCCCTTACCGGCCAGCCACCAAAAAGAGAAAGAAAGAAAAATGGATTCTATGGTGACAATGTGAATTTGACCTTTGGTGACTGAGGAGCAAAGGAGCAAAACACCTACAGCTACTGATGATAGAGAGATCAAGCTGAAGAGGGACTGTCTTCTAAGGCTTCATAGCCCCACGGGAAGGCCAGAGCTCCCTCCCTCCCACAATTTTCCTTGGAAACCAAGTAGGTGCCCAAGCAGAGGAAGGCTCCAGTGACATCCAGCTGGAAAGTGACACCACAGGAGAAATGGGCTGGGACTGCTGTCACACCAGAAGCGATGGAGAGTCTCAGGGGACAGAGGGGGGACTCAAAGTGAGGAAGGGTTTGCAGAGGAGGCTGACAGAAGAACAGAGGAGGTGCGAGAGGGAGGAGAATGAAGGAAGATGCTGGAAAGGGGGCCTTTGCTCCTCCTCAGTCTCATTTTCTGAGGCTTCCTCCTCTGCCTTTAAAATGCCTAGCACTGTCACTGGCCCTTTAATACCATGCTCTATCCCTGGACAGGCTCACCCACCAACATGGCATTAAGTGCCATCTCTACAGATGTTCAGTAAACATTTGCTGAGTGACTCAGTGAATAAATGAAGGTGAAAGTTTCGGGAAAAAGATGATGTTATGGGCTGAACTGTGTTCCCCTCAAATCCATATTTTGAAGTCCCGACCCCCAGTACCTTGGAATGTAACCATATTTGGAGAGAAGGATTTTAAAGAGCTGAGTAAGTTAAAATTGGGGCCCTAACCCAATATGTTCTTTTTTTTTTTAAAAAAAAAAAAAAAAAAGATGACCGGAAAGGGGATCTTAACCCTTGACTTGGTGTTGTCAGCACCACACTCTCCCAAGTGAGCTAACCGGCCGTCCCTATATAGGATCCGAACCTGTGGCCTTGGTGTTATCAGCACCACACTCTCCCAAGGGAGCCACACAGGCCATCCCCTAACCCAATATGGTCTAATAGGAAGAGGAAGGGTAGGGCTGGCCGGTTAGCTCAGTTGGTTAGAGCATAGCCTTCTAACATCAAGATCGTGGGTTTGGATCCCTGCATTGGTGAGCCGCCAAAAAAAAAAAAAAAAAAGGAAGAGTAGGATGAACAAGTCTAGAGATCTCATCCTCAACATGAGGACTGAAGTTAACAGAATTGTATTATACCAGGGATTTTTATTAAATAAGTGGATTTTTGCTGCTCTCCTCACACACATACACACAAGTAACTATGTGATATGGATACGTCCATCTGTTTCACTATAGTAACCATTTTACTATCTATATGTATCCCATAACATCATGTTGTAAAGCTCAAAAATATACACAATAACATTTATTTTTAAAAAAAGAAGAGAAAGAGACAACAGAATGCGCATGCACAGAAAAAAGGCCACCTGAGGACGGAGTGAGATGACAGCCATCTGCAAGCCAAGGAGAGAGGCTTCAGGAGAAACTAAACCTGCCCACACCTTGATCTTGCACTTCTCGCCTCCTGAACTGTGAGAAAATAAAGTTCTGCTGTTTAAGCCACACAGCCCGTGGTATTTTGCTACGGCAGCCCTAGCAAATTAACACAGATGCTAAAGCCCTTGGGATGGATGGACCTGGGGAAAGGCCAGGCCCCAGTGGAAGCAGCAGCTGGAAATGTGCGTCTCAACCTCGGGTGTGGTCTAGGCTGGATAAAACGATTCTGGAGTTGCTGGGTGAAGTGTGATATCAGATTCTGTTGTCACTGTCTCCTGTGGGGACAGTGGAAGGTGAGAAGCAAACCAAGCATCACCCCCTTACATTCAGTCTGCAGAGGACACTGTTGGTTGACTGCCAAGCATTCATGTCCCCCTCCCTTCTTCCTACCAGAACCTCAGTTTTCTTCGGGTGTTTGCCCCTTACCCATGCAACCTGTGAGAATCTTGGGACTCTGACTCCACTCCTAGTTCCAGGATTTGATTCTTTTTAGTTTGAGCCAACAGGGAAATCTCATTCCTCTTGCCAGCCATTGGTTACAGAACTTAGGTGTAAGTCAATCATCTCAGGCCATTCCTCTGGTCACTGTCACTGGTCTAGAGGTTGGCAGAGACTTAGGTTGCACCTAGTATATGCCTTCCCTCCTTAGCAGCCTCAATTTCTAGCTAGGCATTTGCCTCCCTCCACGTAAAGACTATATTTTCCAGCACCAATTGCAATAAGGTGTGACCTTGGAGTATGTTTTGACCATCAGATATGGATATGATTGTTGAAAGCCAATTCTGGGAAATAACCTTCAATGGGACTGTTTTAATTATTTGCATAAAAATTACCCCAAAAGGGCCAGCCCGTGGCTTACTCGGGAGAGTTCGGTGCTTATAACACCAAGGCCATGGGTTCGGATCCTATATAGGGATGGCCGGTTTGCTCACTGGCTGAGTGTGGTGCTGACGACACCAAGCCATGGGTTAAGATCCCCTTACCGGTCATCTTTTTTTATTTTATTTTATTTTATTTTATTTTTAAAGATGACCGGTAAGGCGATCTTAACCCTTGACTTTGTATTGTCAGTACCACGCTCACCCAGTGAGTGAACCGGCCATCCCTATATGGGATCCAAACCCGTGGCCTTGGTGTTATCAGCACCACACTCTCCCAAGTGAGCCACTGGGCCGGCCCTGGTCATCTTTTTTTACAAGAAAAAAAAAATTACCCCAAAGCTAAGTGACTGGAAACAACAAACATGTTTCTCATGGTTTCTGTAGATTAGGAATACAGGGGCAGTTTAGCTAGTTGGTTCTTTCTTGGAAGGCTGCAATCATCTCAAGGCTCCACCAGGGGAAGATTTGCTTCTGAACTCACTCATGTGGCTATTGGCAGGCCTCAGAATATTCACTCCCAAATTCACTCACATGGGGCTCTGCACAGGACTGCCTCACAACACGGCGGCTGGATTGCCCTAGAGAGGGTGATCCAAGAGAAAGTGAGAGAAAGTACTCAAGACAAAAGCCACTATCTTTTTATGAACTAATCCTGTGGGTAACATCCTATCACTTCTCCTGCATTCCATGCCTTAGAAGTAAGTCCAGCCCACGCTCAGGGAGAGGGCATTACACAAAGATGCAAATACCAGGAGGCAGGGATCACGGGGTGCCATCACAGAGGCTGCCTACCACAGGGGAAAGGGGCCCGCCTCTTTACCATTTTCTTCTGCCAGCTGGATGGGAAACAGGTGGTGCCTGGAACTCAAGCAGCCGTCCTGTACCGTGATGTCATCTTGGAAATGGAGCGTGTAAATGGCACAGCAAAAGGACCAAATTGGTCAGAGTCCTTGATATTGTGGAGAGCTATTCCCTCCATGGGCTGTGTGTATCCCAGCTTTTATCTAGAGAAAGAAGAACTACATTGTATAAGCCATTGCTATTTTGGATTTCCCATTTCTGCCATCCAATCCTAAACCTAAGTGATCTGGGTACTCTTAGTGTGGCCCTGGGAACTACTCCAATTGGTAAAAGAGCTGGTTTCTTATTATTTTAGGGTTTTAGATATAATAATTGTAAGGACTTGCTCTTGGTGTATGTTCATTGAAATCAATTCCTAGGGCCGGCCCATGGCTCACTTGGGAGAGCGTGGTGCTGACAACACCAAGTCAAGGGTTAAGATCCCCTTACTGGTCAAAAAAAAGAAAGAAAGAAATCAATTCCTGTCTCCTGCCCTCTCCTAAGTTCAGCCCCAAATGCTGTTCTTGGCCCTTGACTCCTCTTCTCTCCCCTTTCAGCTATTTTCCCATTAAGGGGCCCATTCATTTACCTATTGTCTATGGTCACTTCCTTGCTATCAGGGAAGAAAGGTCATCAAAGCCTAAAATATTTGCTATCTTGCCCTTTTCAGAAAAAGAGTGCCGACTCCTGCCCTAGAGGAGGCAGGAGGGGAGGGATTGGGGGCACAGAAGGAGTCAGAGATGCTGGTGTGCCTGATGAGATAATAAATAGTTGAAAAGAGCAATCGTGGGGCCCAAGCCTAGTAGGAAAAATAGCATGATTAAAGTAAGGCAGAAGGGCTGGCTGGTCGGCTCAGATGGTTAGAGCATAGTGCTGATAACACCAAGGTCTAGGTTTTGATCCTTGCACCGGCCAGCCACCAAAAAAAAAAAAAAAATCAATCAATAAAAAAGAGTTAAAGTAAAGCAGAGAACGATAAGTGCTGGAGAGGCTGCGGATAAAAAGGACCTCTCAAACACTGTTGGTGGGGCTGCAAAATGGTGCAGGCTTTATGGAAAATGGTATGGAGGTTCCTCAAACAATTGCAGATAGATCTACCATATGACCCAGCTATCCCACTGCTGGAAATATACCCAGAGGAATGGAAATCATCATGCCAAGGGGATACCTGTACTCCCATGTTTATTGCAGCTCTATATACAATAGCCAAGAGTTGGAACCAGCCCAAATGTCCATCATCTGATGAGTGGATAAGGAAACTGTGGTATATCACACAATGGAATACTACTCAGCTATAAAAAAGAATGAAATACTGCCATTCACAACAACATGGATGGACTTAGAGAAAATTACGTTAAGTGAAATAAGTCAGGCACAGAAAGAGAAATACCACATGTTCTCACTTGTTTGTGGGAGCTAAAAATAAATAAGTAAATAAATAAAGTCACAAACAAATCAAAGGGGGTGGGGGGCGGGAAGAGTACAGAATAACCACAGAAATTCCTTGAACTATTTAAGTCAAGTGAACAGCTATGATAGGGGGTGGGGGGTGGAGAGGAATGGGTAAATGGACATGAATATCAACTACAATGTATATTGAAAAGTAAAATTTTTAAAAATAAAATAAAAAATAAATAAATAAAGTGAAACAGAGAGAAAGGGAGGAAGATTCAGGGAGAAAGAAAGGGGAGGCTAAATGCTTCTGCAAGGCCAAGGGAATGGGGGAGTGGGAAACATAGAGAAGACATTAGAGATTAAGATTTTGGAGGTGCTGAGATGCCCAGGCTAGCGGTGGGAGTTTACACTGGACTCCGTGGCCAGTCACTAACACCATCAGTGCTCTGGTCCTTCGCCTTCCACTGCCTGTCCTGCCTGAAGCCCAGATGCCTAAGTTCTTTTTTTTTTTTTTTTTTTCTTTTCTAAGTTCTTGATGAGTGTGATGGAGTGGCACGAGGCACAGAGGATGGGCCTCAGGAGACTGAAGGGGTCGTGGTGGAGAACTAGCAGGGAGAGGCTACAGAGTTAGAGCCCAAGGATCCAGGAGCCTCTGCTCCTGTGGCTGTTGGAAGACAGCCAGGTTCAGCCAGGTTCCGTGAAAATGAGCTGGTGGAGGGAGTAGATTTTGAGTGTTGGTGCTGAGAGGCTTCATTTGCCATGGAATGGGGGTGCAAAAGGCTAAGGAGGAAAAGGAAGGAGGAGGTGTGAAGGGTGAGGAACTCAAAATAGTCTAGGGTTGAACAAAGCAAAGAAGGTCAGAGTTGCCTTGAACTTCCACAAACTTACTCTAAGGTCAGTAACACTTAAGCATTAAAATAATCAATGACTAGCTACTAAGAATACCTGTAAGATTAGAAAATCCCAAACAAACACGAAACAAGAAATTATTTCTTTCTCAAGTAAAGACCCAGAGATAGGTGGTTCAGGGCTGGTACCAGAGACACAAGCTCCTCCCACCCCCTTCTCTGCCTTGTGCAACTTCCTTTCCCAAGTTATATCATGCTCCAAGCTCCAGCAGTCATCACATTTTCATTCCAGCCAGGGGAAGCAGGAGATGGGAGAAGGAGGCACGCCCCTCGCTGTAAGGATGCTCCCCAGAAGCTGCACCTGCCATTACATATCCCATTGGCCAGAACTTAGTTACTTGTCTACAAGTTGCTGCAAGGCAGCCTGAGAAATATGGATTTCATTCCGAGTGGCCATGTGCACACCCAAATTTTGCAGAACAAGTACAAAAAGTAAATTGGGAAACAAATAATTTTCTCTGCCACATTCCACTCAAATATCTATGTATAGGAGAGATAGCCATACATCCCAATTTGCCTGGGATAGTCCTGGTTTCCACTGTTATCCCACATAATTATGAACAGTATTCTTTTTCATCCAAAAGTGAAAAAAGAGGCTGGCCAGTTAGTTCAATTGGTTAGAGCATGGTGCTAATCATATCAATGTCCAGGTTCCCCGTACTGACCAGCCACCAAAAAAAAAAAAAAAAAAAAAAAAGAATAGAAAACAGTTTGGTGGTTCCTCAAAAAGTTAAACAAAGAATTATCATATGATCCAGCATTCCTGAAAGCGGGATGGGTCAACAGCAGCTCTACTGAGGCCACCCATGAAAATTCGGTCAAGGTTCTTGCTCTTGCTGCATCTGCTCAAGATGCTAAGGTCTGATCAAAACACAGCCTCGGTATGTGCCACCAGTGTTTCCATCAGTAGGTGACGGATATAGGCTTCAAGTTGGACTGAGTGATCTTCCTTGAATGGATTATCCAAGACATCCACCCAATGAAAGAAACCATGCTAGCTCTTTGTATATAAAATAAAATTTAAAAAGAGAAAAGAAAAGATACTATGGGGAAAAAAAAAGAATTACCATATGATCCAGCAATTCCACTCCTAGATATATATCCAAAAGATCTGAAGGCAGGACTCAAATGGGTACCTGTGCACCCATGTTTATAGCAGCATTACTCATAATAGCTAAAAGGTGGAAACAACTTAAGTGTCCATCAATGGATTAATAGATAAACAAAATGTAGAGTATACATACAATAAAATATTAGTCAACCATTGATACATGCTACAACATGAATGAGCCTTGAAAACGTTGTGCTAAGTGAAAGAAGCCAGACACAAAAGGACAAATATTGTATGATTTCACTTATATGAGGTACCTAGAATAGGCAAATTCACAGAGACAGAAAGTAGAATAGTTACCAGGGGCTGGGGAAGGAAGGAATGAGGAGTTATTTACAATATTCATATATTTAAATATTCCTGTATTGTATATAAATTATATGTATTATAAAATTATATATAAATTTATATAAAATTTAAATAATGTTCTAGAAAATGCAAACTGATGTTTAGTGACAAGGTTAGATCAGTGGTTGTTTGGAGAGGTGGGTACAGAGAGGGACAGGAGAGAGGGATTAAAGGAAGTTGGGGGAGGGTGATAGATATGTTCATTATCTTGATTGTTGTGGTGGTTTCATGGGTGTATACACATATGTCAAAACTTTTCAGTTTGTACACTTCAAATGCAAGAAGTTTACTGTATGTCAATTATACCTAAATAATGCTATTAAAATAAATATGCATGCATAGTTACACTAACAATGAATAAGCAGTGTTAAAAATAGATTTCTTAAAAAGTGTCGTGGCTTGGGTGACAAATTACATGGTCACTATCCTATATAGTATCTTTCTTGCCACATGTAAAGCACTTACCTGCTCCCCAACAGAAAAACCCCCAAATTCCACTGTGTCCAACTCAAAGCCCGTAATCCCAAAGTCTATAATTATCCATCAGGTCTACATGTAGGTGCCACCTATAAACTGAAACACTAACTACCTTTCAACATGCAATGGTAGAATAGGAACAAGATAACTGCAATAAAAATGGCCACTCTGAAGATGAGAGGCTATGAGACACTGCAGATGCTGATCTCCTGTAATCGATAATGTCCTTTGGGCAGCAACAGGGAAGATTCCCTTCTATGGGAGTAGAATTTGTTCTTGAGTGCACCTGTCTGATAGCCCCTAGCTCTGCCCTCTGATACTTTCTTTTGTTTTATTCCCCATGGACACGGGAGAGGTGGGCATTGGAGAGATGGCCCATTGGTGGCTGTCCAGTTTTCAGAGCCTGCATCCTGCTGGTGCAGGTTTTGCTATTCTTTTTTATTGATTGATTGGTGCAGATTTTGGAGACTGAGGATGACTTCAGGGGTTGAGCAGTCACAGATTTTGCAGGCCAGCTAGTGGTCCCTCTGGTAATGTAATTCCTTCAAACATTTAGCAGGCTTCTGGCATGACTACAGCCAAAGGTCTCATCTAAACATACCTTTCAAGCCCAGATATTTTGGTCTACTACAAATGAGCCTCTGTGCTGAGACCACCTACAGTCCTTCTGAAACAAGAATAGGAAGGCAACATCTTTAATCCCGTCTTTGCCTCTGAGGGAAGTCAGTCTTATCTCTTGCTAAGGCAGGCTACTACTCCCAAGCCACTCCTTATAATTGCTTAGATTTGAAATACCAAAGCAGATGGCTTTTTTCAGCCCTGAACATTCATATTGTAAAACTCTTGGGCAATTCCAATTGAAGACTACTAGCAGGGTATATTCTTTCCTATCTCTGATGCAGACTAGAACACTTCAGCCCGAGTCCCCTTTCTTCTGTAGGACTTTTTTTTTTTTTTGGCGTTTGGCCGGTATGCAGATCTGAACCCGTGACCTTGTTGTAATAAAGCTGCACTCAAACCAACTGAGCTAACCAGCCAGCTCTCTACTGTAGGACTCTTGAAAGCAACAAAAACTACCAGTTCTCCAGTACTCCTGCCTTGTTTGGAACTTGCCTACCAGGGGCCCACTGGTGGCTGTTTTCAAACTCACTTATGACCCATTAGTGTATTGTGAAGTCAAGTGGGTCATAGCCAACAATTTTTGGAATGGATAGAAAGTATCAGATGTATGCAGGCCAGGGAAGGAATAGAATCTCCACTAAAGTCTCTGCTCGGGATGCTTCCAGCTCCCTGGTCCACCCTCCATTGTTAATGGATAGCTTTCATCCTCAAGCTCTAAGACAGTATCTCAGTCTAGGCAGAAGTTTGGGGGAAGAGATGAAGAAGCAGGTAACAGTTACACCAACGGTCTCTTATTTTCTGTTCCTGGAAGCTGCCATAAAACATTTCTACTTACATCACACCAGCAAGAGCTTAGACACATGGTCACATCTTGTGCAAGAGAGGGTGAGAAATGTTACTTTTACTCTAAGTAACCACGTGACCATCTAAAAGTCATGTTAGGATGGAAAAAAAAGAGAGAGGATGTTAATTATGAGGCAAATAACAGGACACATGTATGTTTGCGTGTATGTAAGATTTTTGTAAATCTTAAGTTCAAGGAATCATGGGTGCTAACCAATATTTTTTCTGGACTCTCATAGCTATTCTCACCTCGGAAGAAGTAGACACTGTGTTCTCGGTCTGCCTCTGACCCACTCTCACCTGAAGTGTCTCCAGACTCCCGCCTCTTCAACTATCAGACATATTGCTTAAATTTAATAGTGGAGTCAGGACACCTAAGCTCAAATCCAGACTACACTACTTATGAGCTGTGTGACTTTGGTTGTCAAGTTTTTTAAACTTAGCCTCAGTTTCCTTGGCTGTAAAATGATAGATACTGATATCACCTTTAGCAGAGTATTTTTATGATAATGAGATATGGATTTGTATGTATGGAAATAGAGGTGCCTTTACAGGCACCTGAAAAGCTCTTAATAAATAGTTCTAATTTATTATTTGGTAGTTCCTTGCTGCCCCACAGCTAAACTTCTCAGCATGTAAGAATCTTCCAGAATGCATCTAAGGTGCCCCTAGCCAACCCCATTCCCCATTACATGGTCTCTTGTTTATTTATTTTTTAATAAAATTTTTTATTCAGTTAAAAAGGAATACAACCTAACAATTCCACCTCTAGGAATCTATCCTAAAGAGACACTCGCATGAACACACAAAGATACACCTGATGGCATTATTTGTAAGAGTAACAAATTGGAAAACCATCAATAAAAGAATATTTAAAAATCACGGGACTGGGTTTGGATCCCCATACTGGCCAGCCGCCAAAAAATTAAAAATAAAAATAAAAATTATGGAACAGCCAGACTCTAGAATCCTATGAAGCCATTTAAAAGATCAAGACTGATTTCCTCTTATACCACTCGCCCTTTGTCCCTGTCTTCAGCCACACCAGTCCTCCACCCCACACATCCTTCTACTTTATTTCTCAATGTAAGATTTTCTCCTAATTTATTTATTTACTTGTTTATCTATCATCTGTATCTCCCAACTGGAATGTAAATGCAGAAGAGTAGTGCCCTAGCCTTGTTTATAATTCTGTCCCCACTGATGAAAACTGAGCCTGCTACTTAGAGGAAATTCAATAAATATTCGTTGAATAAGTAATAAGATACACTTATTGAGTGTCTTCCATTTGCTGGGCATTGTTCTACCTCCATTATGTATGTTAATATATAGAGAATGCTTACAACAAATCCATGAAGTATTTACTATTATTATCATATCCATTTTACAGATGAGGCATAGAAGTTGTCATTTGCCTAAGGCCAAGCACCTAATAAGTAGCAGAGCTGAATTTCAACCCAGAGAGTGAGAGTTCCAGAGTCTGTGACCTTACTCCCTACAGAATATTGCCTAGGGCTGGCCAGTTAGCTCAGTTGGCTAGAGTACAGCCTTATAACACCAAAGTCATGGGTTTGCATCCCCCTATCAGCCACCTGCCCCCCCCAAAAAACCAAAATGTACAGAATGTAGCTAAAGCAGTGCTCAGAGGGAAATTTATAACTGTAAATGCCTAAATTAAAAAAGATGAAAGATCTCAAATCAATCACCTAAACTCGCACTTCACAAAACTAAGGAAAAAAGAGGGCTGGCCAGTTAGCTCAGTTGGTTAGAGTGTGGTGTTATAACACCAGGGTCGAGGACTTGATTTCTATACTGGCCAGCCTCAAAAAAAGAAAAAAGAAAGGAAAAAAAAACACAAAAAACAGTTGGAAACTATGGGGAAAAAAAAAAAAAAAGAACAAACTAAACACAAAGCAAGAGGAAGGAAGGAAATAATAAAGACTAGAACATAATAAGTGAACCAGAGAATAGAAAAACGATAGAGAAAATCAAGAAAATGAAAATTTGGTTCTTTGAAAAGATCAACAAAAGTAATAAATGTTTAGTTAGACTGACCAAGAAAAAAGCAGAGAAGATTCAAATCACTGAAATCAGAAATAAAAGAGGGGGGCCGGCCTGTGGCTCACTCGGGAGAGCGTGGTGCTGACAACACCAAGTCAAGGGTTAAGATCCCCTTACCGGTCACCTTAAAAAAAAAAAAAAGAAATAAAAGAGGGGACATAACTACCAAACTTACAGAAAAAAAAATATTATAAGGAAATACTAGAATACTATGAACTCGAACAAATTATATGACTTAGATAAAATGGACAAATTCTAGAAAAACACAAATTACCAAAACCAACTCAAGAAAATGTTGAACATCTGAATAGGCCTATAACAAGGAAAGACATTGAATTAATGATTTAAAACTTCCCACAAAGAAAAGTCTAGGCCCAGATAACTTTACTGGTGAATTCTACGCAACATTCAAAAGAAGAATTAATACCAATTTTGGTGTGCTAACAATGGCTCCCCAAAGATATCCACGTTCTCATCTGCAGAACCTATGAGCATTCATGCGTATAGCAAAAGGGATTTTGCAAATGCGATTAAGTTAAGAGTCTCCAAATGAGGAGATTATTCTGGATTATGCGGGTGGGCCTGATGTAATTACAAGGGTCCTTAAAAGAGGAATGAAGTAAGAGTCAGAGTTACAGGCCATATGAAGAAGGAAGCAGAAGGAAGCAGAGTCTAAGAGAGAAGCTGGCTTTGAGGGTGCAGGAAAGAGCCATGAGCAGCCTCTAGAAACCGGAAGAGGCAAGGAATGGATTCTTCCCCGGAGCCTCCAGAAGGAACCAGGCCTGCTGACACCTTTTTCTAGCTCTGTAACACCCATTTTGGACTTTCAATATCCAGAATTATAATAGATTTGTGTTATGTTAAGCCACTAAGTTTGTGATAATTTGTTACAGCAGTAATAGAAAAATAATACATCAATCTTTCACAAACTTTTCCAAAAAATAGAAGAGGAGGGAACACTTTCTGATCATAGTATGAGGTTGGTATTACTCTAATACCGAAACCAGACAACAACATCACAAGAAAAGAAAATTACACATCATTATCCCTTTGTAGTGGATTGAATTATGTCCCCCTCAAACTCACTGGAACTTGAATTGTGTCCCCCAAGTCTTACGTATTAGAAACTTAGCCCCCACTGTGACTGTTAAGAGGGTGGGAAATCCTATTACGGTAATTGAAAGGTGGGGCCTTGAAGAGGTCTTTGGATTGTAGGACCCTGCAGTAGTGAATGGATTAAAGATAGTGGTCAGGGGCGTGGTTCTGAGGGCTATATTTTATTTATTTATTTATTTTTTAAAGATGACCGGTAAGGGGATCTTAACCCTTGACTTGGTGTTGTCAGCACCACGCTCACCCAGTGAGATAAGCAGCCATCCCTATATGGGATCCAAACCCGTGGCCTTAGTGTTATCAGCGCCACACTCTCCCGAGTGAGCCACGGGCTGGCCCTGCTTACACCATCTTGCAATATGAGACCACTGGGTCATTGTTGCCACTATCAGATAGACTTTGGACTTCCCAGCCTCAGAAATTGTGAGCAATAAATATATTTTCATTTTTTAAATAAATTACCCAGTTCCATGTATTTTGTTATAAGCAAAAAAAATGGACTAATACAGAAAATTAGTACCAGAGAGGTAGGGTGTTGCTTATAACAAATATTTGAAAATGTGGAGGCAGCTTTGGAACTGGGTGTTAGGAAAAGGTTGGAAGAGTTTGGAGGAATCAGAAGAAGATAAAGAGACATAGGAAAGTTTAGAATGTCTAAGAGACTAGTTACATGGTGGCGAGCAGAATGCTGATAGAAATATGGACTGTAAAGATCCTTCTAAGGAGGTCTCAGATAGAAATTGTAAGAACCCAAATGCCCCAAGAGATCACACCGAGGAATGTAAGAACCCAAATGCCCCAAGGGATCACACCCTGATCCTTCTCGGCCACACCCACCCAAGCCCCATGTGGTATGCTAAGTAGGGATTGTATTTTAAGCCAATCAGCTTTCCCCTTAAAGCCCTATATATATGTGTGTGTGTGCCGCCTAATAAACGAGCTCTCTCCGGTGGATCGTCAACTGGTGTAGACTCGTCCTTTCATTTGGTGCCAAATCCCGGGATGGAGCTTCCCTCGAGCAGCGACACTTTTCGGATCGCAGCGGCAACACCTTCCAAGCCGCCCCTCAGGGCTCCCTCGAGCTGTAACACTTTTCAGATCACAGCGGCAGCACCTCTCGAGTCTCCCCTCGGGAACTCCGTCCCGCCAGGACCGGCCTCCCTTCCACCGCTCACCATCGATGGTCCACCCTCGTCCATTCTTTTCGGCGCTGGCTCCTTCCACTCACCACCGGCTCATCATTAGGTAAGCCCCCTTTCCTAAAGGGCACCAGCCCTTTTTCAGGCTACCACAGGGAGTCTAGATCGTCCAGTAGCCCCTAACACCCATACCCACCCCACCACGGTCTTCACGACCACCATAAATTCCCAAACTATAACAGCTTCCAAAACCCCGGTAAACTTTTACTTTCATTTTTGGAGGTTTAAAGCCCCATTCTGTTCTCTCCTTCTCTCTTTCACCCTCCTGTCCACCACTCTCTTCTCTCCACTTCCTGGGTCCAGGACCGACCAGAAAATCCTGGCGCTAGGTTCCTTCAGGCACCGGGCTTTTGCCCTAGAGAAGTGGAGGTCTGAGTGACGACCCACACCTCCCTTCTCTCCTCCTGGTTCGTACCTGAACCTGCCGGGACTGACGTGACCTACTGGGGACGCCCTCTAGGATCCCACCTTTCCCAACCGGCCGAAGGATCTGTCTTATCACTAATCTCTGTCCGATTTCTGTCTAAATTCCCATTAAGAGACCAGAATGGGCGCTTCCTCCTCCTCCAGATATTGAGCCCAAACTCCTCACCAAACTCTGCACACAAGATTGGCCTTATTATCCTTTAGATAATCAAAACACATGGCCCCCTGAGGGCACACTATATCCTAACATTCTACGAGACCTCTTTAACTATTGCCAGCACCTAAAAAAATGGAAGGAGATCCCCTAAATCGAGGCTTTTCGCCTTTTGGCTCAGAACCCCACCCTCTGCTCCTCCTGTGCTCCCTCTCAAGTCCTTTTAGCCTGTAAACCCTCTTCACAGTCACCCCTCGATTCTTCCACCTTCGACCCTGCTGATGAACCCCCACCCTACCGACCTCCTCCTCCCCCAGTGCCTCCAGCATCCGCTCCTCCTCCCCCGTCATCCGCGTCACCTTCTGCACCTCCTGCGCCATCCACTCCCCCGTCTTTACCCTCCCCTACTCCTGACCCACTAAGCCCCCCTTTCACCCGTTCCCAAGGACCTCCCCCCACCCCTTTAACAATCGCCCCACTATGTGAGGTAGCTGGGGCTGAAGGAGTAGTTAGGGTCCATGTTCCCTTTTCCCTAGCTGACCTTACAGAATTAGAAAAAAGACTAGGCTCTTTCTCTACCGACCCCACCACCTACATTAAAGAATTCCAATGGCTCCTGCAGGCCTACAGCCTCACACATCATGACATCTTCATGCTCCTAGCCAATACCCTCCTCCCTGAGGAACGCCGCAGGGTCTGGGATACAGCCCAAACCCATGCCACTGACACGCATCGTACCAATCCAGATCACCCGCCAGGCCCCCAAGCAGTCCCAGAACAGGAACCTAATTGGGATTATAACACAGCCCAGGGAATCCAGGCTCGAGATGTTTTGCCTCTTGCTTAATAATTGGCCTAAAAAAATCGGCTCGCAAGGTCGTCAATTTCCAAAAAATTCAAGAACTTAGACACCAACTCAGAAGACGGCCGGCATGTCCTTATGACCTATTTCCTGGCCCAATCCTACCCCGACATTAAAACTAAACTTAAAAAATTAGAGCAGGGTCCTGCAACCCCTCAGACCGAAATCCTGTCAGTGGCCTTCAAGGTTTTTCATAATCGGGAGGAGGAAAAGGAACGTCGAAAACAAAAGGCCGACCATGCCAACTTCCAGATGTTGGCCCAGCTTATCAAACCCCCTGGGCGCCCTCCCACAGCCTCCACCTCTAAGCCTCCACCTGGAGCCTGCTTTAAATGTGGAAAGAAGGGCATTGGGCAAAGGCTTGCCCCACCCCCAGGCCACCCACCACTCCTTGTCCAAAATGCAAAAAGAAGGGACATTGGGGATCTGATTGCCCCCTCGCCCGAAGTGGTGAGGGACCAACTGCCCCACAGTCCCCCGAACCGTGGACACCACCTATGGTGGGCCTCGCTGAGGAAGACTGACGGAGCCTTGGGCCCTTCCCAACCATCTCTATAATAAAGCAAGAGCCCAGGGTATCCATGGTTGTGGACGGCCACCCAATATCTTTCCTCCTGGACACTGGAGCCACCTTTTCGGTCTTAAGGGAATATAAAGGCCCACCACCTCTAGCAGCTCTCCTATAGTCGGGGTAGGAGGTAAACAAATCTTTCCCCAAAAAACCCCTCTTTTAACCTGCTGCCTTCAAGGCACTCAATCCATTTTCTCCCATTCCTTTCTAGTCATGCCACAATGCCCCGTCCCCTTGTTGGGTCGGGACATTCTATCACGGCTTCAAGTCTCCATTACTTTGCCCCTGTCCTCTTCCTCTTCCCCCGTTTCCTTCCTCCTAGCGCTAGTTCAAGCCCAAGATCCTACTAATTCCACCCCTCCAAAGAAGTCCTTACCCATCCTGACGCACCCTGTTAACCCCACAGTTTGGGACACTGCCAGCCCCGCTCTGGCCCAGTGTTCCCCTGTACACATAAAACTAAAAGACCCCTCCAAATATATTTGTCAGGCTCAGTACCTATTAAAAAAGGGGTATCTCCGTCCCACTCGCTCCCCTTTCAATACTCCCATACTCGCTGTAAAAAAACCTAATGGCGCCTTTCGTCTCGTCCAAGATCTCCGCCTTGTTAATGCCGCTGTCATTCCCATTCACCCCCTTGTACCTATCAAAACAGTTGGACCCCACTGTACGAGGCTGGGCACCCTGTCTAAGAGCCCTAGCAGCGGGGCAGTTACTGCATAAGGAGGCATCCAAATTAACATTTGGGGCACCTCTCACCATTCTCTCACCACATCACCTCAAAGACCTCCTTACCTATAAGGCTCTGCAATCCCTACCACCTTCCAGAATCCTAACCCTCCTATCCTCGTTTCTGGAAAATCCTGCCCTATCCTTCACTACCTGCCCACCCCTAAATCCGGCCACCCTACTGCCTATACCAGATTCCCCCAACACCCCTTTGCACGGCAGCGTAGAAAGCCTTCAAAATTTTATACCTTACCGCTCTTCCATCACTGAGGGGCCCCTATCTCATGCTGATCTCGCATGGTTCAAGGATGGATCCTCATTCAAGGAAGGAAACACTCATTACGCAGGGTATGCCATAGTCTCCCTTGATTCGGTTATAGAGGCCCAACCTTTACCCAAGGGTACTACCAACCAGCAGGCTGAACTTATCGCTGCCACGCGAGCCTGCGTTCTAGCTGAAGGAAGAACTCTTAACTTATACACGGACTCCAAATATGTCTTTCATATACTTCTCTCTCATGCCGCCATATGGAAAGAACGCGGTCTGCTTAACACCAAGGGTAACACAATCACCAACTCAGCTTTAATCTCCACATTAATCGAGGCATCCCATTTACCTTGTAAATTAGGAGCCATTCATTGCAGAGCCCACCAGAGGGACGATTCCCCAATCACTCGCGGGAATTGTAAGGCTGACCTCGCCGCACGCACTGCGGCAATGCACCCACAGACACAAAACCAACTTTCCATTCTTCCTTATGGCCCCCAGGGTTCACAGACACCCTCTCAGCCTCAACCGCCTAATGATGATAAGTCTTCTCTCTTTCGCTTGTTCCATGACCTGTTTCACTCTAGCCCCCAAGCTTTATCCCAGTTTTTACAAGCCTTCTTCTCAATCACCCCATCTGACAAAGCCCTCTTACAAAAAATTTCCTCCTCACGCACAATCTGCCAGCATACCAATCCTAACACCCCTCTCAAACCTGGGCCATACCCCTCCCACCAGGCCAGAGGTCTCACACCCGCGGCCGACTGGCAAGTTGATTTTACACACATGCCTTCTGTCCGGCGCCTCAAATACCTCTTGGTGTTTGTCGATACCTTTTCAGGATGGGTAGAGGCGTTCCCAACATCCAATAAAAGGCCTCCACCATAGCCCAGACTCTCCTCTCCCAAATCATCCCACGATTTGGGATGCCCACTTCCATTCAATCTGACAATGGACCTGAATTTACCACCCAGATAATACAAAAACTCTCCCAGTCACTCTCTCTCCCCTGGCACCTACATTGCCCTTACCGACCTCAGGCAATACTAACTAAATTGTCTCTGGAATTACACCTTGATTGGGTCTGTCTTCTACCTCTCGCTCTACTCAAGACCAGAGCTCTCCCAAAAAAGCCCTCCAATCTTTCCCCTTTTGAAGTCATGTATGGTAGGCCCCTCCTACCCCCGGGGATCACAGCAACTGAAGGACCCATACCACCCACCATGGCCTTACCCTTGCTCTCCCACCTTCGCCATCACTTTCCAAAAATAACCTTTCACTCAGCCCAGGCCAATTAGTATTCTACACTTCCCCGGAACCCAAAACCCCCCTAACCCCTAAGTGGGAAGGCCCATGTCCTGTCATCCTTTGCACTCCGACTGCCGCTAAACTTGCCCTGCCAGGTAATCATGTTACTATTCTCCTGTTCTTTTCATTTCACCCAGGGAGCTTTCAGGCCCCTCTGCTAGCTCCCCAGGGTCACCCATTTACACCTGGCAACAGATCATTTCTGAAACACTCATCTTTATCTCTCTCTCCCGGAAATTGTTTTCTCTCATGCGACCGCTCCTGGCGGCCGTCCCCTTAAACGTTTCCCTTCCTCAACCATTTATAACCGCACCGTCGCCCCACCAGGCTCTTTCTTCTTGTGCAATGGAACACTCTCTACCTCCATCCTGCCTAATCTTACTGCCCCATGCCTTCTTGTCACCATCGTCCCTCAACTCACTCTGTATACCAGGTCAGAACTGTTCCATCTTCTTCATCCCCCCTCAAGGCAAAAAAGGGCCACCTTCCTCCCGATCATGGTTGGTATTTCCCTAACAACATCAGCGGTCGGAGCCGGCCTGTTGAGAGGAGCCTTAAGACACAGTTTATGGGCAGTCAAAGACATCAGTGCTAAACTTGAAGGGGTTCTAACCTCTACTGCCGAATCTCTTTCCTCTCTACAGAGACAAATCACCTCTTTAGCTCAGGTCACCCTCCAAAACCATAGAGCACTAGACCTCCTCACCGCAGAAAAAGGAGGTACTTGCATCTTCCTTGGGGAAGAATGCTGTTATTATATCAATGAATCCGGTCTAGTAGAAACAAACATCATCAAACTCACCGACTTAGCTTCCAGCCTACAAACCACATCCAGTTCTAACCCCTTTTCTTCTTTTATCTTAAACCCTATCCTAACTTGGATTTGGCCCATTTTGGGACCTCTAATCATTATCCTCATAACCTGCCTTTTCTTGCCCTGCATCATTAGGTTTCTTCAAAACCAAGTGGGAAAAATCTCTAATAAGGCCTTTAACCAGCTTTTGCTTAGAAACTACCAGCTTCTGGGTACTGATGAACCCCCCGCCTCATCTCGTGAGCGCCTCAGCCAATGCTGAAGAGACACCACCTTACAGAGGAAACGCATCCTACACGCCCTCGCCACCGACGCCTGGCTGCTCCCTCCAGTCTCCAACTACGAACAATGGAACCGGTGCATGTGCAACTTGTGGCTTCAAGGAACGTTTATGGACTTCTCCCCTTTTGAAATTACTTGTTTCTCCACCCTCCTTTGGAGTTTCATAATGGGTATTTATGTACCTTCCTTCCTTTGCCCCCCCCCACAACGCCCCAGTTCAGCAGGAAGTAGCTCGATGACTTCAACTCAACGTCCCCTTTCCTAAAACAAGAAAAAGGGAGGAATGTAAGAACCCAAATGCCCCAAGGGATCACACCCTGATCCTTCTGGGGGGGGCCCCCCCAGCCCCATGCGGTATGCTAAGTAGGGATTGTATTTTAAGCCAATCAGCCTTCCCTTAAAGCCCTATATATATGTGTGTGTGTGCTGCCTAATAAACGAGCTCTCTCCGGTGGATCGTCAACTGGTGTCGACTAGTCCTTTCAGAAATAAGGAGTTTATTGGAAACTGGGGCAAAGATCACCCTTGCTGTGAACTGGCAAGGAACTGGGCTCCATTGTGTCCAGGCCCTAGGACTTTGTGGAAGCTGGAACTTAAGAGTTGTGAGCCAGAGTATCTGGTGGAAGAAATTTCTAAGCAGCAAAGCATTAAGGAAGCAGCACAGCTACTTGCAACAGCCTCCTTAGAGTTATGGCGGCAAAGGCATGACATAAAGCCAGAATTTAAAAGGGAAGCAGAGTATACAAATTTATAAAATTTGCAGCATGGCCATGTGGTAGAGAAGCAGAGAGCATGAAATGGTACAGCCCAGCAACCATTAGCTAAGAAGACTAGTGCAAAAGAGAAGGATTACCAAGAAAAGGAGAACAAGGCCCTGAAGGCATTGCAGAATCCTCTGGGGCCAGCTCTTCCATTTCAGGCTCAAGGACCTAGGGAGACAGAATGGACTTGGGGAACAGGCTTGAGGAGCCCTCCACTGGCTCACTGCTCAGGACCACCTCGGGAAGCTGCTTCCAGCACCAACACCCCAGCTGTTTTGGCTGCTCCAGCTGTCGGTAAATTGGCCCCAGGTGTGGCTGGATGTGTGGCTTTAGAAAATATAAGCTGGAAGCCTTGGTGGCATCCATGTGGTGTTAGGTCTGCAGACTCCCACAATGCCAGAGCTGTGAAGGCTTGGGAGCCTCCACCCCAATTTCAGACAATGTACGGAAAAGTCTGGAAGCCTAGGAAGAGATACATCACAGGGGTGGAGTCACCACAGACAACCTTCACTAGAGCAATGCCGAGTGGAAACATGGGGTCAGAATTGCATTAGATAAACCCCATCAGCACTATGCCTAGTGGAGCCGTGAGAGCAGGACCACCATGGAAACCCCAGCTCTGTGGAGCTACCAGTGTGCAACACCACCCTGGGAAAGCTTAAGTTTAGCTTACAACTAGGAAAGCCATAGAAGCAGAGCTGCCCAAGGACTTGGGGACCCAACCAGGGTATGGAGGACATCGAACACAGAGTCAAGGTTTATGATTCTCCAGCTTTGAGATTTAATGCCTGCCCTGCTGGATTTCAGACTTGTTTGGGACCTGTTACACCTTTCTTTTGGCCTATTTCTCCCTTTTGGAATGAGAATATGTACCCTGTCCCAGCATTGTATCTTGGAAGCAGATAACTTGTTTTTGATTTTACAGATGGGACCTTGAACTTTGAACTTTTGAGTTCAAACAAGTCGAGACTTTGGGGATGAAATGAATGTATTTTCACTGGAACTTGAATTGTGTCCCGTAAGTTTTATGTATTAGAAACTTAGCTCCCACTGTGACTATTAAGAGGGTGGGAAATCCTATTATGATAATTGAAAGGTGGAGCCTTGAGGAAGTGATTGGATTGTAGGACCCTGCAGTAGTGAATGGATTAAAAATGGTGGTCAAGGGCATGGTTCTGAGGGCTTTTTTTTTTTTTTTTTTTTTTTAAAGGTGACCAGTAAGGGGATCTTAACCCTTGGCTTGGTGTTGTCAGCACCACACTCAGCCAGTGAGCGAACCGGCCATCCCTATATAGGATCTGAACCTGCGGCCTTGGTGTTATCAGCACCACACTCTCCCGAGTGAGCCATGGGCCAGCCCCTGAGGGCTTTAAAAGAAGAGGAGAGCCTGTCTCTCTTGCTCTCTCTGCTTCCACCATATTGCAATATGAGACCTCTGGGTAACTGTCGCCAACACCAGTTGGACTTTGGACTTCCCAGCCTCAGAAACTGTAAGCAATAAATTTAATTTTCCTGGGGCTAACCTGTGGCTCTCTCAGGAGAGTGCAGTGCTAATATCACCAAGCCAAGGGTTAAGATCCCCTTACCGGTCATCTTTAAAAAAATAATAATAATAAAATAAAATAAATAAATAAATAAATAAATTTTCTTTATAAATTACCTAGTTCCATGTATTTTGCCATTATACACCCTTACTAATATAGACGCAGAGATCTTGAAGAAAATACTAAAAAATAAATCCAACAATGTATAAAAAGGATTACACACCATGATCAAGTGGGATTTATCCCAGCAATGCAAAGTTGGTTTAACATCTTGTGCAGAAAAGAGTTAACATGATTGGCTTGAGACTGCTATCCTTAGAAATGCCTATTTTCAAGGTTGACCCTTGGCTGGCACCTGGGAAGATAGATTTCAGGATAGGTAAGAGTGGCTCACTGTGCCTAAACTGTGCAAATGATGTGGTTTATGCGAAGTACCTGTTTTCCTCCTGGGAGTCTGAAATTCTGGTATGTGCTAGGCAGAGGTTGCCTGTATGACAAGCCCAAATTAAAAAACTTGGGGGCTGGCCAGTTTTCTCAGTTGGTTAGATAACAGCCTTATAACCCCAACATCATGGGTTTGGATCCCTGTACTGGCCAGCCACCAATAAATAAATAAATAAATAAATAAATAAATAAATAAATAAATAACTTAGGTACTGAATCTCAAGTGAACTTCTCTGGTAGAAAAAAGTTTACACATATTGTCACAGCTTTTTGCTGGAGGAATTAGGTGTGTCATAAGTTGACTCTACTGGGAGAGCACCCTGGAAGCTTGTGCCTAGTTTTCTCTAGACTTTGCCTTATGCTCTGTTTCTCTTTGCTTTCTTTCCTTTTACTATAATAAATCTTAATTGTGAATATGACTACATTCTGAGTTCTCCTAGTCCTTGTGAATTTTCAATCCTGAGGGTGGTCCTGGGGACTCCTGACATAGATTTGAAAATCAATTAGTGTAGGCCGGCCCGTGGCTCACTCGGTAGAGTGCAGTGCTGATAACACCAAGGCCACAGGTTCGGATCCTATATAGGTGATGGCCAGTTTGCTCACTGGCTGAGCGTGGTGCTGACAACACCAAGCCAAGGGTTGAGATCCCCTTACCAGTCATCTTTAAAAAAAAAAAAAAAGAAAAAGAAAAAAGAAAATCAATTAGTGTAATACATCACATCAACAGAATAAAATACAAAAGCCATACGATCATCTCAATAGATGCAGAAAAGAGCACATGACAAAATCCAACACCCTTTCATGATAAAAATACTCAACAAACTAAGAATAGAAGGGAACCACCACAACCTGATCACAGGAATCTATGAAAAACCCATAGGTAACATTATACTTAATGGTGAAAAAGTACATGATGTCCTCCTAAGATCAAGAAGAAGACAAAGATGTCCACTGTCATCATGTCTATTTAACATTGTTTTGGAGGTTCTGGCTAGGGTAATCATGCAAGAAAAAGAAATAAAAGGCATCCAGATTAGAATGGAAGAAGTAAAACTATCTCTGTTTACAGATAAAATGCTCTTGTCTGTATATCATCCTAAGGAACCCACTAAAAAATTATTAGAACTAAAAAATGAGTTCAGCAAGGTTGCAGGATACAAGATTAAAACATAAAAATCAACTGTATTTCTATATGCCAGTAATGAACATTCCAAAATGAAATTAAGAAAACATTCCAGTAACAGTAGCAACAAAAAGAAATACTTAGCTATAGATTTAACAAAAGATGTGTAAGACTTGTACACTGAAAACTACATAACATTGCTGAAAGAAGTTAAAGATGTAAATAATGGGAAGACATCCTATGTTCATGGATCAGAAGTTGCTATGGTTTGAATGTTTGTTCCCTTCAAAACTCATGTTGAAATGTAATTGCTATTGCAACAATATTAAGAGGTAGGACCTTTAAGAAACGATTAGGTCATGAGGGCTGTGCCCTCATGGGTGGGATTAATGCCCTTTAAAAAGGGTCTTTTTGTCTCTTGGCCTTTCTGTCTTTTGCCTTGTGAGGCTCCAGCACTTTTCTCCTTCAGCACCTCACTCTACCGAGTGAGCCACGGGCCGGCCCCAGCACTTTTCTCCTTCAGAGGATGCAGTGTGCAAGGTGGCATCTTGGAAGAAGAGAATGGCCTTACCACTGAGCCTACCCAGGATAAATTGGACTTCATCAAAAATTAAAAACTTTTCTTTTTTTTAAAAAAATGTTTTGGCGGCTGGCTGGCTGGTACAGGGATTGAACCCTGGACCTTGGTGTTATGTCAATACCACACTCTAACCAACTGAGCCAACTGGCCAAGCCAAAAAGTTCGTGTTTCAAAGGACACTATCAAGAAAGCAAAGCAAATCATGTACCAGCAAGTTTATGGAAGGGCCCACCTGTGGCTCACTTGGGAGAGTGCGGTGCTGATAACACCAACGCCACGGGTTCAGATCCCTATTCAGAGATGGCTGGTTAGCTCACTTGGGTGAGCGTGGTGCTGACAACACTAAGTCAGGGGTTAAGATCTCCTTACCGGTCATCTTAAAAAAAAAAAAAAAGTTTATGGAAAAAATGGAATTAGAAGATAATACATAAAAGGGCTGGCCGGTTAGCTCAGTTGGTTAGAGCATGGTGCTGATAACACCAAGGTCCAGGATTTGATCCCTGTACCAGCAGCTGCCAAAAAAAAAAAAAAGAAAGAAAGAAAAGATAATGCGTATCTTTCCATGTGCTTTTTGAAGATCCCCTGTATATAAAAAACATTTATAATTCAATATAGAAAGACAACTCAATTTTTCAATTAGCAAAGGATTTGAAAAGATGTTTCTCTAAAGAAGATGGATGAATGGACAGTAAGCACATGAGAACGTTCTCAACATCATTAGCCATCAGGGAAATAAAAACCAAAACCACAATGAGACATTGCTTTATACAGATTAGGATGGCTGTAATCAAAGACAGACAATAACAAGTGTTGATGAAGATGGGGAGAAATTGGAACCCTCACACATTGATGGCCGGAATGAACAAGGGTGCGGAAAAGAGTCTGGCGGTTCCTCAAAAAGTTAAACAGAGTTACCATATGACCCAGCAATTCCACTCCTAAGTTTAAATCCAAGAAAAATGAAAACATAAGTCCACAAAAATTTTCACATATTGCTGAATATTCATAGCAACATTATTGATAATGGCTAAAAAGTGGAAACAACATGAATGTCCATCAATAAACGATTGGGAATACAACGGAATATTATTTGGCTATTAAAAGACATGAAATACCGATACATGCTACAACATAGATGAACCATGAAAACATGTTCAGTGAAAGAAGCCAGTCATAAAAGGTCCATATTATATGATCCCATTTGTATGAAATGTCCAGATAGGCAAATCCATATAGACAGAAAGCAGATTAGTGGTTGCCAAGGCCTATGGGAGCTGGGGAGAAATAGGGAGTGACTGCTAATGGGGACAGTGTTTCTTTTCGGGGTAATGAAAATGTTTTAAAGTTGACTGTGGTGATGGTTGCACAACTCTGTGGATATAATGAAACTGGTCAACAATTCACTAAGGGGGTGAATTGTATGGTATGTGAATTAAATCTCAATAAAGTTGTTTAAAAATGTGAAGAGAAATATCAAAAAACAAACAAGATAAAAATATCAAGAGGACAGTTGTCCCCTTTGGAGGAGAGGCTGGAGCAGGAGACAAGCTGGAGATTGTCAGGCCACAGATGGGGATGGGTGAGCTCTCACTGGAGAGACCCGTGGTAAGTGGGTTCAGGATCAAGTCCTGCGGCCCTTCCACATTGGAGGGAGAGAAAGGACAGGGATTCAGGAAAAGAGGCTGAATAGCAGCAGCCGGTGCGTAAGAGAAACCCACGAAAATGTGGACCAGTTGAGGCCGAGAGAGTGTTTTAGGTAGGAGAGGCCAAGTGTGTGGGCAGGAGGGTACAGGTGGGAAGCAGGGCCAACCCCAGGCTGTCCTGCACATTTAGCAAAAAGTGAACGGTGGAGTCCACTGAAGTCTCCCCCAGCAGCAAAGGGTGTGGTTAGGCTCAAGGAGCAAGAAAAAGAGCACACAGAGGGTTTGGTGTTGAACACACGAGGGATCATCTCAGTTCTGCCACTCATTGCTTGGGTGACTATAGGAAAGGCACTAAGCCTTCTTCCTCAGTTCTCAAATGGGGATAGTCCTGCTGGCCTTTTGGGGTTGATGAGGAGATTGGATGCAGTAGCCTATGCAAATGGCCTGGTGCAATTTAGCGCGTAGTTGTCTTTGTTTTGTTTTTTTGTTGTTGTTGTTTTTGGTGGATGGCCGGCCGGTACAGGCATCGAACCCTGGACCTTGGGGGGCGCACTTTAGTTGTTAAAAGCTCTGGCTCCAAATGGATTAAGGATTTAAATATACACCCTGAAACAATAAAACTTCTTAAAGAAAACATAGGAGAAACACTTCAGGAAATAGGACTGGACACAGACTTCATGAACACGACCCCAAAAGCACGGGCAACCAAAGGAAAAATAAACAAATGGGATTATATCAAACTAAAAAGCTTCTGCACAGCAAAAGAAACAATTAACAGAGTTAAAAGACAACCAACAGAGTGGGAGAAAATATTTGCAAAATATACATCTGACAAAGGATTAATATCCAGAATATACAAGGAACTCAAACAACTTTACAAGAAGAAAACAAGCAACCCAATTAAAAAATGGGCAAAAGAGCTAAGCAGGCATTTCTCTAAAGAAGATATACAAATGGCCAACAGACATATGAAAAAATGCTCAACATCACTCAGCATCTGGGAAATGCAAATTAAAACCACACTGAGATACCACCTAACCCCAGTTAGGATGGCTAAAATCCAAAAGACTCTGAACGATAAATGCTGGCGAGGTTGCGGAGAAAAAGGAACTCTCATACATTGTTGGTGGGACTGCAAAATGGTGCAGCCTCTATGGAAAATGGTATGGAGGTTCCTCAAACAACTGCAGATAGATCTACCATACGACCCAGCTATCCCACTGTTGGGAATATACCCAGAGGAATGGAAATCATCAAGTCGAAGGTATACCTGTTCCCCAATGTTCATCGCAGCACTCTTTACAATAGCCAAGAGCTGGAACCAGCCCAAATGTCCATCATTGGATGAGTGGATACGGAAAATGTGGTACATCTACACAATGGAATACTACTCAGCTATAAAAAAGAATGAAATACTGCCATTTGCAACAACATGGATGGACCTTGAGAGAATTATATTAAGTGAAACAAGTCAGGCACAGAAAGAGAAATACCACATGTTCTCACTTATTGGTGGGAGCTAAAAATTAATATATAAATTCACACACACACACACACACACACACACACAAAAAAAAACCGGGGGAGGGGGAAGAAGATATAACAACCACAATTACTTGAAGTTGATAGACAAGCAAACAGAAAGGACATTGTTGGGGGGGAAGGGGGGAGGGAGAAGGGAGGGAGGTTTTGGTGATGGGGAGCAATAATCAGCCACAATGTATATCGAGAAAATAAAATTTAAAAAAAAAAAAAAAAAGAAAGCTCTGGCTCCGGAGACAGGCAGCTAGGTGTGAGACCTTGGTCAGTTTCCCTAACCTCTCCGAACCACCATATTCAGGAGGTTCAGGGGAGTTTTGGTAAAATCTACCCCACTTGGCTTGTTGCAAGAGTTAGACGAGAAAATGCAAGTAAAGCCACCCAAGAGACTGAGACTGGGACTGAGAGCACAGCTTTGGGCCGCAGCTGGAGGGGGGGGCTTTGTGCATGTTGCTGGGGGGGAGGGGGGACTCCATTCCCTCCTTAGCTCGTACTGGCTCCTAGACTGGCAACTTGACCCCGAGAGGGAACAACTGCACTGGGGTCATCCCACGACTTGCACCCCTCACAAGGGGCCCGCTCAACCTTGAGCAGCTGCCGCGTGCATGGCCAACAGCTGGTCCCCGCTGGGCCATAAATCACTGACGGCCCCAGACGGGTCAGCGGCCGCTCCTGACAGAGACCGTGGGGTGGGGGAGCAGGCAGGGGCTCAGGACCGCCTCCCCCACCCCTCCACCAACCGCACCCGCTGCAGTCACCCCGGCGGTGGCTTTGCATTTGGACCCACGCTGGGGAGCTCGCGGGGACCAGCCGGCCCGCCGCCCCGCACCCGCTTCTCCCCATCCATCCTGCCTCTGCCGTCGCTACGAAACCCGAAAACCGGCGAGAACAGGAAACCGACTCATCCCACCGATGCTCGGGACGCGACGCGTGCTCCGAGCCGGCCCGCCCCCTGGCCGGCCACACCCCGCGGTCTCCCCGCCACCCGGGAACGTAGAGCCGGGAGGGCGAGCAAACACGCCGCGGGGACCGGGAGGCTGCGGGCTGTCGCCCTGTCTGGTGAGTGAACCCCAGGCCGTTCATCCACGAGTTCACTTTGCTCCTGTGTGACTCCCCTAGAAACGTCTGGAATGGCATTTTCCCTTTAAGATTGTAAAGCACCGAGGAAAGGAGAACAGCGCGATGTTTACTGATGAACAGAATGATTTTTCTTTCTTTCTTTCTTTCTTTTTTTTTTTGCCATTAGATTCATGAAGGCCAAAAAATTGGCAGGGCCGGAAACAAACGTGTATGTCAACTACATGCTCACAGCAGCCGACACGTGCTGACACCTTGAAAAGACTGGAAAGAAAAGTGCAGACGTGAACACAGCTGTTTGGGGTGCTGGGATATGGTTTGTTTCTAATTGTCCTGGGCCCGACTAATTTACAGGGTCAGGACAGTGGTGGCCCTGGGGGTGGCACTGACTGGAAGGGTTTCTGGGGACGGGGATCCAGATGTGGGTTACGTGGGTGTGTTAGTTTTGTTCACCAAGCTGTACACCTAGGATTTGGGTGCTTTTCTGTGTGTTATACTGCAATAAAACGTTTACTTTTAAAAATGTTTGTGAATACTATCTTTTTTGTAATCAGTTTAAGATATTTTCAAAGGAACTCATAGGGTGAGAGGGACTTTAAGATTACCTAATCTAATTCCACCGCTGGAGGGGTGAAGAAAGGAAGAGTCAGAAACCATTAACTGTACCGTGTATTTAAAAATTGCTGGGCCGGCCCGTGGCTCACTCGGGAGAGTGCGGTGCTGATAACACCAAGGCCGTGGGTTTGGATCCCATATAGGGATGGCCGGTTCGCTCACTGGGTGAGCGTGGTGCTGACAACACCAAGTCAAGGGTTAAGATCCCCTTACTGGTCATCTTTAAAACAAAAACAAAAACAAAAAACAATGGTTATTACATTCTTGCATCTCTTTAAATAAAAAAGAGGTTATTTTATTCAATTAGATTTTAAATCGGTAATGTGCAAAAGCTACAAAATTCAAAAGGTATTAAAAAGGTATACAAGAGAAATCCCCTTCCCATTGCTCCTCAGTAACTCTTTGTCCCGTTGGCCCAGGTGCCACTGTAGGGACTTCTATGCATCCTTTCAGAGATAGTCCATGCATGATACACATGTTCTTTTCTCATTCACACAAAGGGGAACGTACTGTACACACCGTGCTGCGCCTGACACAATGAAGACTGTTCATTTTGATACACTTAGCTCTTGTCCCCACCCTTTCTAAAGGCTACAGAATGTTCCTTTTTGTGGACTATTGAAACAAATCCCCTATTAGGGGACATTTAGATAATATCCAATCATTTGATATTACATCAATCCTGCAATATATAGATTTTTTTCATGGTATTTTGCATACATTTAAGTAGATCATAGGATAAATTCCCACAAGTGTAATCAGTGGCTTAACGGCATGTCCATTTTAAATTTAATAAGTATTGCCAAATTGCTAGGCACAAATAGTACCATTTTACGGTCTCAGAAGCAAGGCGTGAGAGCTCCTGTCTCCCTACACTCTTGCAGCACAGTATTATCAAACTCTTTGGACCTTACCAATCTGATAGATTTTAAAGGATCTGCAGGCTAATCATAATTTACTTTTCCCTTATGAGGAGAAAGAACATTTTTCATTTGACTCATTTGTATTTACACTCACAAGAGCTGTCTGTTCATACACTTTGTCTATTTTTCTATTCTGTTTTCATATTGGGCTGTTGGTTTTGCATTATTATTAAATTTTTAAATAAAATTTAAAATGTAAATTTTTAATATTTATTTTTAAAATAGAATTTATTGAGTGTTTGTACAACTACTTAATAATAGTCTCTACCATTTTCTGAGTACTTACTGGGTGCTGTGCATTGTGCTAAATAATCTTTTTTTTTCTTTTTTTGGCAGCTGACTGGTATGAGGATCTGAACCCATGACCTTGGGGTTATAAGGCTGCATAAATAATCTTTTTTTTTTTTTTTTAAAGATGACCAGTAAGGGGATCTTAACCCTCGACTTGGTGTTGTCAGCATCATGCTGCTCTCACAAGTGAGCTAACCAGCCATCCCTATATAGGATCCGAACCCGTGGCCTTGGTGTTATCAGCACCTCACTCTACCGAGTGAGCCACGGGCGGGCCTAAGAAACATGAAATTTCTAGTTGTGTTTTTTCACATAACATAACAGGAATGGTTTTTAATATTGTGACATTGTCTTTATGTTCCTCATTTGTAATGGCTGCTTAGCATTCTGTTGAGATAGTGTGTATAGTATCATGTAATTAGCTGTCCTCTGATTGTTAGCTTTCAGTTGCTTCTGTTGCCTTATAATTTCTGATTAACAAATCCTTCAAATCAATTTTAAAAATTAAATTCTTACATTGACATAAATTGCATCTTACTTTAATGTCAAATAAATATCCTTAAAATATTTATAAATATTCAATCATTGTGATTAAAATCTTTGCCTTTTGAAATGGGGAGAATGGAATGGCAAATGTAAATAGTGGCTGTAAAGGGTGTACATATAAATACACACACACATATACATATACCTTTTCTAAAGGATATATAAGATATATATGGGTATATATATATAGTGCTTATAAAGGGTATATACATATATGTTGTGTATATATACATAGACACACACATTGTACATACACTACCTACCAAAGCTTCCTTTCCATTTGGTGGAATCTTCCCCCATGATTTAAAATTATAGATGGAGGAGAAAGGGAGGGAGAAGAAGGAAGAATTGGTAAAGGGACACAAAAATCAACTATATTGTATATTGATAAATAAAAATAAATAAATAAAAATAATAAAATAATGGATGGAAAATTATATCACCCTATTTGCTGCGAATAGGTTTTATTGAATACAAACTTTATTTGTAAGCACTTTTAAAACTAAACCAAGACACACTTTTTAGTATGACTAAACATCAATATAAAAATGCAAGTGCACTTTCAATTCACATAGCATAAACTGGAATAAAAGAATGATTTTTGCTGTATATGACCTGAAAACATATAGTGGTGAAATTGAAGAGACCACCATTATATATGTTTACGTACATAAAAGTTTGTTTTATAAAAATGCTTATTATTATTCACTCCTCTAAGTAAAAATGCTTTTATAAATGTGAGGCAAAAAAAAAAAAGAAATCTAAAATTACCCACACAATATGACTGCAATCATATTGACTTCCTTTTTTTTTTTTTTTGGTGGCTGGCCAGGGCAATCATATTAAAAAACTATAGGGCTGGCTGGTTAACTCACTTGGTTAGAGCATGGTGCTAATAACACCTAAGTCAAGGGTTCAGATCCCTGGACCAGCCAGCTGCCAAACAAACAAACAAACAAAAATAATAATAATAATAATAAAATATAACTTATAAATGAAGAAAAAGACTAAAATGAAATACACAAAGCCGGGCTTGTTAGCTCACTTGGGAGAGTGTGGTGCTGATAATATCAAGGAAAGTGTTGGATCCCCTTACCAGCCAGCTGCCAAAGAAAAAAGGAAATTTCACAAAAATGTTCTTTTATGGGGGCGGAGGGCAGCTGGCCAATATGGGAATCCAAACCCTTGACCTTGGTGTTATAACACCGTACTCTAACTAACTGAGCAAGCCCTACACCAAAATTAACAGTTCTTTGTTTACCAAATTTTCTATCATGTCGTACTAGTTTTACAAAGAAAAATTAAACTAAGAAATAACATACTAGTTTTTAAGGAAAGAAATCATAACAGCTACTGCATACTACGCGTATTTTGGGGCCAGAACATTTAGGAAAGACTTTCCGGAGTCCACTGTGTATACAAACTACCTCTCTTTTGGAACGGTCAGCGGGGCTGTAATCGATTGCCTTCACGCATATACAGCCAACCCAGCCCCGCACGGCGGAGAAACTGTTGCACAAACTGGTTGGGATTATAGGTGATTCCCCATTCCCGTGTTGTAGAGTCTTTTTTCATTTAAAAAGTAGGCAGGTGAGGAAAGCTGTAGGGGAGCTGTAGAGTGTGAAACAGAGGAGAGAAGAATTCTGAGGAAGAAACAGGAAAAACAGAAGAGTGAGGGTTCTGGTCATTGTGACACACAGCAAGCCCACAAGGACGTATGACTTGACTTTAGCGTAGCAAGGCTCCTGCTCTTGTGGATGTGTTCAACAAACACAGACAAAACCCTCTAGGTCTCCAACACCCTTGAGCTGCCTTGCCCCTCCGAGCAGGAGCCCTGCCGGTCACGTGGGATTATTTCTTTGCAGCACTGGCAACTGGGTGCTCAGCACCCCTGGGTCCTCCTACTGAAGGAAATCATCTAGCTCCTTCCCGAGAGCCCCTTCTCAAACACCCGGGACATGGCTTACTAGACACACCTGTGAACAGGTTGCAGGTTGCAGCTTTCTCCCTGTTATCACTATCAAATTAGGTTGCCAAGGCAACCATACAGCAGTTTAGTTTCCCAACACACTTCCACCTAGGCTGGTTTCAGTGGCAGGAGTTTGTAGTTGTATTTGGTGTTTTGTAAATTCTTGAATTTTTGGTGTTTTGTAAAGTCCTTGAATCCCTTTACCCCCCCAAAAGCACATAGAAATGGCCACTGAGTGGCTGTTGACACTCAGGCTTTCTCCTCCGTCCAATGCTCGCTTTCTCTCTCCTTCCTCCCTGCCTCCCAGACAAATGCAGAGAGACCATCAGAGGAAAGGAGCAGAGTGGGAGGAAGGAGGGTAGAGTGTGTCCATGGAAAGGGCCAGCAAGGAGCAGTGCCTTGGAGTGACCTTGCATAGCTTGCTGTGCACAGCCCTCCCCTGCTGACGCCCTCGGCCAGAGATCACACAGCTTGGGTGGCAGACCTAGACACAAGTTCCTGAGTCTGGAAGGAACAGGCAGGCCGCCCAACCTCTCACTCAGTACAGCATCTTCGGTGGCTGGTCAGCTCACCTTTCTTCAGATACCTCTAGGGATGGTGAGCTCATTAATTCCCTCTAGGCCCCCATCTCATGTTAGAAATGCCTCCTTCTGATAAATCAACCCCTGACCGTAGGGTCCTAGCTCTGCCCTCCACACCCTGCCTAATCTGTCTGCCAAATCCACAAGACTGTCTTTCATCTACCTGAGGCCTGTGTTCCCCCAGAGGCTTCATCGCGAACATTTATTGTTCTTTTACGGGCCAAATGCAGAGAGATAAACAACACTATTACTGTCTTTAAGATGCTCACAGACTAGAGGGGGATCCAAGTATCACATATGGACACAGAAACTGGCAAATCAATGAGGGAAGAAGAGAGGTGAGGGATGCACTGTGGCTGCAGGGGCACGGGGGGCGCTGGCAAGAGGAGAGACTTCCTCCCACAGCTGGGTGCCTGGCGCTGTGTTTGCTGCTGGGAACGCATCACGGGGGAAGGTGTTCTCTGGGCGAGGGCTTGTAGGGAGAAGCAGTATTGGACCAGAGGGAGACCAGAGCCTGACAACTCCTGGCTTTGTAAAACTTTGATTTATTTTTCAACATTGAAAAATTGGGAGATTTTCCATTAAAACCTGGACTTGTGGCCTCTACTCACATTGGAAGATCTTGCAACATTAGGCCCACCTCTGGGAGACCTTTTTGTGCTGAGTAGCAGCGGCTCCCTCGAGACAGGAGCCACTTTCTCCACCAACCAGCTTCTCTCACTTACGTTTTTGTGCCTGGCCCTTGCAGGCACCTGTGTAGACTCTTATGTTGAACCCATCTCTTCAGTAATCTCATGACTCTTATTTATAAAGCTTTTTGTTTTTTTTTTAAAGATGACCGGTAAGGGGATCTTAACCCTTGACTTGGTGTTATCAGCACCACGCTCTCCCAAGTGAACCATGGGCTGGCCCGTTATTTACAAAGCTTTTAATTCAGTGATTCTCAACTTGAAAGATGATAGAAAGATATTCTCTTAGGGATTTTTCAAACTACTCTTCTGTACTGGAAAGATTCTAACACAACTCCCTCCTACTGTCCTTTCCCACCACCCTTTCCCCACGCACAATGAAAATCACTGTCAGAAGCCCAAACCTCACTCCTGCCACACTGTCAATACTGAAGAGTGGAACTCCCACCCACAAAGCTTCCCTGATCCTGCAGGAAAGTGTGTAGACACGTACTACCATCTAACACAACAGCAGTCACACCCCCTCCTCTCTAATCATCACCAGTTTGTAACCTAGCAACAAAGCATCTGTCAGGGTAGCAAACTCTCGCCAATTCATTCATCTCTTCAACAGACGTTGACTGAGCTGCTCCCACGCCTGGGCTAGGCAAGCACTCAGAAAAGATTTGTTGAATGAATGAATGAATGAAGATACAGGGATGAATGAGTCCCCAAAGGAGGTCCTACTCTGGGTGGGGGAAAAACAGACTTAAAAAAAAAAAAAAAAGAGTTATAATAGAGCCCATAATAGATATATGTATGCACATGTAAATTCCAAACAGAAAGCCACTGTCCTGTTTAGGGAAGTCAGGAAAGGAGAGGGAATGGGTCAGTTAACTCTTTTTTTTTTTTTTTTTTTTGCTTGCTTTGAAGGTGCACAGCTTGGTCTTAAGAAAGGAAGAGTTTTTTATGATAGGAAAAAGGAACAGGAGGAACAATGTTCCAGGACAAAGGAATATCACAGGCAAAGGCCCTGAGGTGTGGAACTTCAGAATACATCTGTGGTCACAGGGAAGTTCAGTATTAATAGAACAGAAGGTATACCGGGACTCCTAAAATCTATACCCACAAAGGTTCAAGCCAGACCCAAAGTTGATTTATTTATTTATTTATTTATTTATTACTATTTTTTAAAGATGATTGGTAAGGGGATTTCAACCCTTGGTGTTGTCAGCACCACGCTCTCCCAAGTGAGCTAACTGGCCATCCCTATATAGGATCCGAACCCATGGCCTTTGTGTTATCAGCACCACACTCTCCCAAGTGAGCCACGGGCCAGCCCCACAGACCTAAAGTTTAGACAGCAAGATCAGAGTTCTCGAGACAGAGAGAATGCACCCATCCCTGCATGGCCCACCCTAGCACAGGGACTTAGCTGCTCTGGCCAGTAGAGTGTTTGCTGAATTAAGTTGTGGTTGGAGCAGAGACAGAGGGAAAGGAAACCAGCGTTAACAGAAGCAGTCTACATGCCAGGCACGGCCAAGATGCAGGAAGCAGCTACCACCCCTAGGGCTGGGAGAACAAAGGAAAGGGGCTGGGGGTATAGAACCTAGAAGCCTGGGGGAGTGGGACCTAGACTTCTGAGGAAGCTGTGTGTGACAGACACTGTGTCACCCCTCTCATGTCCTTGCAGCACTCACAGTTCCCATGCAACCCAAGGCTTCCTACTGCACACACCCCTAAGACTCTTGGCCTGAAGCACTTTCTCTGGCCACAGGGCCATGCTTAACCTGAATGCAGGCAGTAAGAAATGCCAGGAAGTTGGGCCGGCCCATGGCTCACTCGGTAGAGTGCAGTGCTGATAACACCAAGGCCCCGGGTTCGGATCCCATATACGGATCGCCGGTTCACTCACTGGCTGAGTGTGGTGCTGACAACACCAAATCAAGGGTTAAGATCCCCTTACCGGTCATCTTTAAAAAAAAAAAAAAAAAAAAAAAAAAAAGAAATGCCAGGAAGTTAACGGCCCCAGGAGCAGCCCTGGAATGATGACAGGTGGGATTAGTGGAAAATGCCAAGCTTCCTCACTCCTAGAATAGAACCCTGAGGAGTGCTCTGCACAGCCTCATAAACTTAAGCTAAGATGATGTCCTAACTGCCCAAGGAGGTAACCGCTCATCAGTGGACCCTGTACATCATCGACACCTTGTACATCATCTTCCTTGACTATCCTATCTCACTTTCCCATTACTCCACTGGTGCTTCCTGGCATCATTATGCTCTCAAACCCATGCTTAGAGATCTTCATTTGATGGAACCTAAGACAGGATATTACCAGAAAGGGTTCTAGGAAGCAAGCTATCAGGATGAGGTTTTGGAGTTGGATCATTTGCCAGCCAGATGGCAAGAAGGATGCTGTTTGTGATGTTCTGTGGTGTGGAGACAACCCCCAGCATGCCCAGTTCCCAAGCCCCTCACTTATGGTAGATTAGAGTGGGGTGCAGGGGGAAGAAGATGCACTGGGCCAGGCAACAACTCTATCACTTGAAGCATATATGGGTAATAATTATCACAAGGATTGTGGAGCTGGTTTGCTGTTTTAACTGCCAAAAGAGCCCAGAAGGAAGAAAGTAATAGGCTTGAGTCAGCCAACTATGATCTCAGAGCATGCTATGAAAGCCAGAATGTCTCAATAGAGATATTTAAAGAGCCTCTCGTCTCTGGTAGCCAGAGGACAGACATTGCTGAAAATCAGGCTCAAGAGTTTATTTTAAGAGTAGAAGAGTTACAAAGGAGGCTGAATTCACAGCCTCAGCAAGTGTCTGTTAGGGACTGGAGAGGGAAGGAGTTGGTCTCTGAGACCTGGACGTAACATATGAGTAGATGAAGCTGATAACCTTAAATACCCAGATTCGCCTTAACCATATGGGACAGCAGGACTGGCCCCCTCCCTCTACAAGGTGAAGGCACTCTCCCATTACCTGGAGACCATGCAGAGTCCTCATGAGAGGCAGATGTCTTGCACAATGATACCTGTCCTCCTTGAGATCTTCCCTTTTCTGCCCTCAAGCCTTCTAGATCAAAAACTAGGGTCAGGTCTCTGCAAAAGAGCTTCAGAACTTGGGTGATACGTTCCAGCAGGAACAAGAGAACATGCCTGGGAATGAGTCTTGAGAGTGATGGACCAGGGAGGGTGATTATAAAGCTGGAATGGGAGTGTTTGTTGATACGGGGAAACCCTCTCACGATTCAGGATGTATTATCCTGTCAAGGACTCCTAAAGTCAGTTCTAATACTCTCTAGAATAGCCCCTTAAAGCTTGGAAACAGTAACATCTTAAAATAGGCAGCCGTGCTGGACTTGCCTTGGCAGAGTATGGAGGAAGAGGTCAAAAAGCTGAGAGTAGCACATAAGAATGGATTTATTACGTAAAACCAGAGAACCTGCCAGCTGACCACCACATCTAGAAGACACCGTCGTCACTAAAGCAATACAGAATGCACCAGTGAAGGGTCAACACTGTTGAGAAACTCAATGGTAGCTGTCCTTTGTGGGCCAGGGTTTACATAAAAGATGCAGCCATGAACTTGAGCTCCCTAATGCTAATATGGACGATAGGATTCCTAAATAGCAGAGGCCAGGTGGTAGCACTCCATCATCAGGGGCAAGGCAGAAACAATGATCGTAATGGGTAACAAAATTGGGATGGAAATCAGGTGGCCTTTAACCCATAGATGTGTGGTGATGGTCTTGGCAGATGGTTAATGTCAGTCATTAAACTGGAAAATTGCAATCTCTCATCTACTTGGCAGACGTGAGCTGCTTCTTACACCCAGAACCCATCAAATGAGGGGGAGGCCAGGTGCCCTCGAGGAAGTAGTATCTTGACTATTACAGAGCAACGCAGCCTCTGTCTCCTGGTACGCTGCCACTGATCTGGCAAGTGCATCCTTTTCTTTTCTTTCTTTTTTTTTTTTTAAAGATGACCAGTAAGGGGATCTCAACCCTTGGCTTGGTGTTATCAACACCGCACTCTCCCGAGTGAGCCACGGGCCGGCCCAAGTGCATCCTTTTCTAAGGAAGGAGGCGTAAAGTAGACTATATTCACCTGTGATGGACAGCAGGCCACATTCACAGTCTTACCCCAGGAGTAACTCCTGCTTTCTATCACAATTTAGTCCTAAAGAACCTTGATCAACTCAGTCAACCCTATAGCACATCACTTTGAAGCTGCTGGTCTCATAGAATGTTAGAATTATCTCTAAAAGGCACAGTTGCTGCTACTGTCCTCTGTATCAGGTATGTCACTGTTCACAAGGCCGTGGTTAGTATTTACAAATTCCTTCTTCCACTGCCCACTCTTCTGCTTCTTTTGCCCTCTGCCAGGGCTTCATCAGGTTAGGGTTCTTTACCTGTTAGAGTGACTCAAATCTTCATTTCTAAAGGATCTGAATTCTCAGTGGTCCTGTTTTGTTGGAGTTGTTTTAATTTCCCATTAACTTTTCTCCCTCATTAACTTTTACTAGTGGACATGGAAGTACTAACAGGTGCCACAAAGGATCCTCTGGTTTTCAGACATAGTTTTGCTGTCCCCACTGTATAGCAACAATTCCATTTGGTAATAGAGATGAATCATCTCAGCCAGTAGAGTAACCTCTTTCTTCATCAGTTGAGAAGTACAAAATGTCAAGACTCTAATTCAATGAAACCACAGTTGTGTCCCATAATATTAGCAAATATTCCTCCCATGGAAACTAAGGCCTCTCTCTCATCAGAGCTCAATTGTGAGAGCAGGAATTAAAAATAGGTGTAATAGTAACAGAAGCTACCCCTATCTCCAGACCTTCAAGCAACATTATACATTGATCACTGGTTCAAAGCATATATCACATGTGTAAGACAGATCCCATTTTTTCCAGGGTGTTTTTCTCAACTGGCACCAGAACAGAATCTTCAGTAGGCCATTCCACCATTCTTTCAGGCCAGCTGCTTCTGGATGATGGTGTACATGATAATATTAGTGAATTATATGCACACATGCTCACTGCTGCAATTCTTTTGCTAGGACATTATTTCTTTGATCAGAAGCATTGTGTGGATTACCATGAAAGTGCATAAGGCATTCCGAAAGTCTATGGATGGTGACACAGGGCAGGCAGATCCTATCCAGAATGTATATTGTAAAGCTGCACAACTACGCCAGTTGTCGAGTAAGGCAAATCATAACTAAAGCCAAAACGTTTCATTATTTTAGTTATACTAAGTTTCCATTTGTATTGCAGGGCTAGGGCTCAGACCTTTCAAACCCATTGTACAGACTAGGTCACCAGACCCCTCACATGCTAGGCTGGATCACCAGACCCCTCACACGCAAGTCCATGCTAGGTAATTGGGAAAGATCCTGGGAGCCGTTGGCAGATGACACAAGCTCAGTCCTCAGCAATGGCAGCAGCAGCTTACAGGTCCACCAGCGTACAGGTCCGGTGGCAGCAGCAGCAGCCTCTCAGGGCATCCCAGGGACAGTGGCAGTAACAGCTTACAGCAACAGCCTCCAGTAGCAGTAGGAGTGGGCGGGGGGCGGGGGGCGCCATGGATCAGAGCCACTTATCCTTTATACTTAAGTCATAACCCAGGACACCTGGGTGCACATGCACAATTACATTAGACAATAACCAAGGAACACCTGGGCACACGTGCCTATTTACATCAAATGCTCGGCAAGATTCTGAACATCTGAGGGGCCCTGACCATTTTACTATATTTTTCCAACATATATTTATTCCAGCAAGGAAAAATTGCTGCTCTCTCCATAATGGAAGGGATCCAATATAACCAGCCTACAAACAGGCGGCTGGCTGGTTCCCCTGAGGTGTGGTGGCATATTGGGAGTGGGAGAGTCAGTCTTAGTCTCTGCTGTTGGAAAGTTAAACACTCAGGAATGGCAGTAGCCAGGTCAGTCTTGAAGAGGAGATGGTCTTGTGTTGCCTGGTCCATGCATAGCCTCCATCCCTGCCACATATAGAGCCACCAAACGAGCACCAGCGTGGCTGACTGGCACCCACAGAATGTGTCATTTTGTCCATTTGATTATTGAGAGCCTCCTCTGCAATAAATGTCTTTTGGAGAGCATTCACAGGGGACACAGTTATGTTCTCCACTCTGAGAGTTCCATCCACATACCTCTTCCCCAGATTTCCTGTTACCCATCTCCCAGTCCCATTCTTTCAAGTGTCTGTTAGCCACTGCCCATAAACTCAATATTAGGCCATCTCTAAGTCTAGACCATGTGGACAATTAAATATTCTGCTCCAAGTTCTGCACCCTGGGAGGATTTGTCTTCACTATTGTGTTTCAAGAATACTTTTTTTTTTTCCCCCACGGGGGTTCTACTACTGACGGGGTGACAGGCGAAACGCCGATGGGAAACTTACAATGGAAGGATCAGGAAGACAGCTCCTAAAGCCATTAATCGGTCACATAGAGAGACAACCAGTCTTATGGGATGCAATAGGATGTTCACAGCATTGTCACAAGGATGTCATCAGCAAAACCCAGAATGTGGGTGCCAGCCCGTGGCTCACTCGGGAGAGTGCGGTGCTGATAACACCAAGGCCACGGGTTCGGATCCTATATAGGGATGGCCGATTAGCTCACTTGGGTGAGCGTGGTGCTGACAACACCAAGTCAAGGGTTGAGATCCCCTTACCAGTCATCTTAAAAAAAAAAAAAAAAAAAAAAACAAAAAACCCAGAATGTGGGATCTTTTAAAGGACAAATGATCTGGTTTCGTAAAAAAATTTTTTAAAGAAGGAAGAGGAAATGTTATGAATTAAAAGGAGTTTAAGAGACTCATGAGCCAAATGCAATACATGGACCTGTTTGGATGGTGATTCTAACAAACCAGTTATAAAACAAAATTATCTGTGGGACAGTCAGGAAAATGTGAACACTGGTGACTGGATATTAGATCATATTAAGGAACTACAGTTAATTATTTTTAGGTGTGGTAATTGTGATATAGATATGTTAAAAAAAAAAAGTCCTTGATTGTTAAAGATTCAATCCTAATCTCTTACAGATACACAGTGAAGTCTATTTATGATTGAAATACAATGAATTCTGAGATTTGCTTCAAAATAACCAGGCAGGGCCGACCCCGTGGCGCACTCGGGAGAGTGCGGCGCTGGGAGCGCAGCAGTGCTCCCACCGCGGGTTCGGATCCTATATAAGGATGGCCGGTGCGCTCACTGGCTGAGCGCGGTAAGGCCAGTCACAAAAAGACAAAACAAAACAAAACAAAAAAACAACAAAATAACCAGGCAGGCAAAACTGTAACAAGAGTGGCGGTATGTTGATAATCGCTGGAGCTGGACGATGGGGATGGCTTCCTTATATTATTCTCTCCACTTCTGTGTGAGCTTTAATTATTTTGCATTAAAATGTTGTTTTTTTTTTTTTTATTTTTTATTTTTAAATGTGCCTTGACCTCATGCCCTCTTCAGCCTCATTTCTCTAGTTTCTCTTCACATCCAAATTTCTTCAGAGATCAGCCTCCCACCCCCTCACCCCCTCTCCCCTCTGCGATCGCTGGCTTGGCTTTCAGCTGTGTAACTCCTTGTAACTGCTCTTGCCAAGGTCACCAGGGGTGTCCATGTTACTAAATCCAATGGCCACTTTTTAGTCCTCCTCTTCCTTGACCTCTCAGTGGCATTTCACACTGCTGGTCCCTGTTTCTTTCCTGGAACACTTCTTCCCCTTGGCTTCTGGGAAACCGCATTCTCCTGGTTTCCCTCCAACTTCATTGGCCGCTATCTCTACCAACTCCAGTCCCACGATTTTGTTTTTATTTTTTATTTTTATTTTTTTGGCAGCTGTCTTGTACCAGTCCCATGATTTTGAATACCCTACATGCTCTCGACTTCCAGATTTATCTCTCTAGCCTTGGTCTCTTCTCTAAGAATTTTACTTAATCACCTACCTCCATGACATCTCCACTTGGATATCTAAAAGACACCTCGGATGTAACACGGCCACGCTCTGTATTCTCTCCTATCTGCTCCTTCCCCATCAGAGTTAACAGCACAGACATCACCCAGCTTGTCACCCTTGAAACCCTCTTACCTTCTCTCCAGCCCCCAGCCCAGGCCATCAGCAAATCTGGTCACTCCACCTCTCCCCTGCTCCTGGGCCTCTCCCCTGCTCCTGGGCCTCTCCCCTGCTCCTGTGCCTCCACCCTGCTCCTGGGCCTCTCCCCTGCTCCTGGGCCTCCATCCTGCTCCTGGGCCTCTCCCCTGCTCCTGGGCCTCCCCCCTGCTCCTGGGCCTCTCCCCTGCTCCTGGGCCTCCCCCCTGCTCCTGGGCCTCCCCCCTGCTCCTGGGCCTCTCCCCTGCTCCTGGGCCTCTCCCCTGCTCCTGTGCCTCCACCCTGCTCCTGGGCCTCCCCCCTGCTCCTGGGCCTCTCCCCTGCTCCTGGGCCTCTCCCCTGCTCCTGGGCCTCCACCCTGCTCCTGGGCCTCTCCCCTGCTCCTGGGCCTCCACCCTGCTCCTGGGCCTCTCCCCTGCTCCTGGGCCTCCACCCTGCTCCTGGGCCTCTCCCCTGCTCCTGGGCCTCTCCCCTGCTCCTGGGCCTCTCCCCTGCTCCTGGGCCTCCCCCCTGCTCCTGGGCCTCCCCCCTGCTCCTGGGCCTCCCCCCTGCTCCTGGGCCTCTCCCCTGCTCCTGGGCCTCCACCCTGCTCCTGGGCCTCTCCCCTGCTCCTGGGCCTCCCCCCTGCTCCTGGGCCTCTCACCCCGGCCACCTGCAGCCCCAGCAGGCATTGCCGGGGCTCACAGAGCCCACTTCGGTCTTTGCACTCCAGTCCTATCCACATCCTTATCTCCAGTCTTTAACATTCTTATCTACAGGCTTTTTAAAAAAAAGTTTCCTAAACGGTGCGCCGCCTTTCATCAAAGCCCAGCGATTGTCTCAGGGGGCATCTGCTGAAATGCGACAAGGCAGGAGGGATTTGCTTCACATGAACAGGGAGGGGCCGTGGTGGATGGGGGGGTAGACAAACCCTGATTGTCAGAGTTGATCCTTCTGTCTGCATGGTGCGCACCCGGGGGCTCCTTCACCATCAGGACTGTCCTTTATGGTCAAAATTCTCCACAGTAAGAGTCAACAGAAAACCTGAGATCCCCAGCTCCTGGAGAGCCGGCTGCATGGACAGGAACTCTTTCATGGGCTCTTAAGGTCAGGCCTAGCTGCTGCGGTTGGCGACAGCGACAATTCGGCGAGGGCTCACTGTTGTTAACTGTTAGCGCGGCCCTGACAGCTCGTGATCGCCGCGCTCCAGCAAGGCAGGGCCGGCGGAGTCCCGGCTGCGCTCGCGCCCGCACTCGCGCCCAGCCCCGGCGGCAGGAGGCGCGGCCGCCGCCGCCACAGCCCGCCCCGCCCCCACCGCGGGCACGTGACCCGGGGGCCCCGGACAGCGCGGGGGACCGCGAGGGCTCAGGGTCGCCTCCAGGCTGAGCGCTCGGGGCGAGGGTGGGCGGGCCCTGGGGCAGAGGCGCCCTCGGGCTTAGGCCTCAACAAAGGCTGGAAAAGTCAGGAGCCCGGACGAGGCGGCCCACCCTGCCCCCCGGGCCGGAGGGTGGGTCCGGGCCCCGGGCATGGCGAGCGCGGCGGGGCCGGGAGAGGCGGCGCCCAGGTGCCTGGGTGTGGCGGGCCCCGATTGTCCTCCTGTGCGGAAGTCGCCCGCGCGCGCGACTGCGGAGTCCCCGAGCCCGGAGCCCCGCGCCTCGGCCGCCCCGCGCGCCGTTTCCTTTGTGTCTCTCGGCCTGGGGGGAACGAAACGTTCTGGGGCTTGATCTGCCCTTCGAGCTCCTTCCACGTCCGGGGCCCTCCCCCGCCCCAGCCGCGCGCGCCCCCGGGCGGCTGCCCCCTCCGGTCCCGGCACCGAAAAGACTTTCTTTTCGGAACCAGCGCGTCCCGCGCCGGGCTGCGGGAGCGTCCCCTTCGCGCGCCGCCTCCGGAAATGGCGCCGGTGTCCCAACTCCGGCCAGGAGACAGGTGTGACCGTAGGGGCCCCAAGGCAGAGCAAAGGGGGCAGGGTGGGTGCCGGGCTGAGGGGCGGGGGAAGCATTGCGGAGCTGGGTGCTGGAAGTCACCGGCGAGGGCTGGGGGCGCAGGCAGAGGCGCGGGGTGTGCGGGGCGCTGCTGCGGCGACATCTCGCCAAGCCGGAGGCCGGGTGCTGGAGACCCGGGTGGGGCCTGGTGCGGTTGAGTCATTCGTTGCTTTCCACCCCCGACTGATGAGTCTCCCCCCATTATACTGGGCACGGGGGTCGAAGGGACGGGGACGGAGTATACAGGACACTGCTCGAGGGGCGGACAGCGCTTCCACACAGGATCTGTGTGACCTCAGCATGTCTCCTTCCTGAGCCTCAGTTCCCAGGCCCCTGTGGTGCTCAGCAAAAGAAGACCCACGTACGTGCGCCTCCTTGCTCCTGAGGGAAGTGCACGCGCAAACCTAGCAAATGTGCCATAATACACCTCAGTAAGGGACAAACCCAATCCCTCCTTTCTCCCATCAGATATTCCGAGGCTTCTGGCACCACGCCTGTGCCGGGCGGAGGCTGCAGAGATGAAGGCAGCAGGCTTGGCCCCGAGAAGCCAATAAAAGAGCCGACTCCTTCCCTGGGGCCAGGTGTCACCTCCGAAGCAGGCCCTGGAAGATGCCAGAGCCAGCTTGCCCAGAGCCCTGTCCTGCCCTGGGCCCTTCTGTGTGCCAGGGCCCAGGATCTCTGCTACTGCCCTGCACTTGGAGTATTTGCTCCAGAACATGTTTTATAAAAGGCCAGTGGCCTAATAACTCTTGGAGCTCCTCCTGTAATGCTAGTGAGATTCACAGTGGGGACGGTGAGAAGCCAGACCTTGATCCTTCAGAAGATCCTTTCTTCTTGACACTTAGGAATTATAAAGAGTTCCGAAGGGAACCCCATTTCCCCCCAATTTTCTTAAGTCCTGTGGTGCTTAGTGCCAGATGCCTTCATCTCCCCTCAGTCAATTTCACCACTAGGTATGGCTTACTTAGTCCTGGCTAAGGCTTGGCCCCGGGCTGTGGGGAGAGAACAAGGTGGTAAGTGAATAGTGAATGAATGAAGTTTTCTTTTGTCTCTCGAGTGCTCCCCACAGAGCCATAAGGAGTCAATAATATTAGCTACCACTTACTGAGTGTCTGTGCTGTACCAGGTACTATGCCAGGTGCTAAATTCATACTGTTATAATAAAGAGGGGCAGAGACAGTTCACTCAGGAAGTTAAGCCAAGCCCAAGCTGGACCCTGGCATTGGATGGACTCCACAGGCAGCAGGCTTTCCACCCTGCCCTGCTGGGCACGCACAATCTCAGTGGTGGCCAAGAGGCCTGGTATTCCCAGTATTTTCCACATATGGAGCCAGGGTCACTATAGGCCCCTAGGCTGTCATTCTGGAAGCTTGAAGGACCATCAGCTTAGCCAGGGTCCAGTTCTGGACTGATTCTACCCCTAAGTATCTATCACATTCCTCCAGGTCTCACCATTTATCCCCAAATCACCACAAAGAGCCCCTTGCCAACTGCCAACTCTCTTTTTAACCCATCCTTACCTTGAATCCTCCTAAAAAAAAAAAAAGAAAGAAAAATTCCATCCTTAAAAACCCTGGTGGGCATGCCCTTTGCCCTGAATAAAACCCACACTCCTTCAGGATGCTTGCACTCTGGGTCACATTTTTAGCTTTTTGTCCATCCACTCCACCACAGGCTTAAGGTGCAGCAAAACATGCTGGCCGGTTAGCTCACTCCATTAGAGCGGTTAGGGCATGGTGCTCATTACACCAAGGTCAAGGGTTCAGATTCCCATACCAGCCAGCCGCCAAAAGAAAAAAAAAAAAAAAAAAAGATGCAGCAAAACCTAATGGTTCTCATTTTCTCACCTTGCCACAGTTGTGCCACCCACCTGGAGTGCCCACTGCCTCCCAGGCCGAGCTGCGTGGCCTGAATGCTGCCAGATCATAGTTGCCTTTTCTCTCTTCTAGTTCCTCTGCAAGGACTGTGAGCTCCTTGATTACAGGACTGTCTTAAGCTGCTTGGACTCCCTAAGGTACAGCACAGTGTATGTTGATTAAGTAAATAAATGAATGAAAGAATAAATGAATGAAGGGGCTACAGATTTGGACCGGCTTGTCCCTGAGGGCCACGGTTAGTTTCCAAGACATATCTCAAACAAATAATCATACGGTTGCATGTCCACCCAACATCAGCAGTGACCAGCGGTGGGTGGGAGCTGTGCTGGCCACATAAGGGTCCAGGAAGCCCCTGGCCTTGCCAGAGGGAGCTGCTGAAACTGTGTTAGAAGCTCCATCTCCCCTCCCTCGTCTCAGGCTGGCTGTGTTGACTGTCCCAGAAAACTGTCCTGCATCTCTGAGTCGCTGCTGTGTGAGGGCACCTCTGGGATTCCGGTCAGACTTTTCTGCAGAAGACAGAACGCTGAGGTGATTCAGTATTGGCTGACATTTCACATGCCAGGCATGTGCTAGGGCCTTTCATGTATAACCTCATTTAATCCTCACATTCCTATTTTACAGTTGAGGAAAATGAGGCACAGAGAAGTTCAGTAACTCCTGAAGCCAATGTCAGGAAGTGTCAGAGCTGGGATTTGAACTGAGTGGAGGTTGTCTCACTCCACTGTGATTTGAATTTAGGATAAGCAGGCAGGTCTTTTCTCCACTCACTGGCTGGCCTTCTCTTCCAGCGTGGTTTAGAAGAGAGGCCGAGGGAGCCTGCAGGAGCGGCCTCGTTACCATGGCAACATCGATTTTGCTACCCACACTCACATGGGCCTGAGAGGTTTGGGCATCACCAACATGGCCACACCTGCCGTGGGTCCAAGGAGGTGAGTGGGGCGGGCCCAGGAGTGAGGGGTCTTCCAGACTCACCCCACTCCCCACCAGACTGAGGCCCCTATTACCTTCAGGCTGAGGCAACTTCCAAAATACAAAGCATGCAGAACAATGCCCATCATGGAGCGACTGCTTTTCTACTCAGAAGGCTTCAGTGGCTCCACATAATCTGCCATACTGGTAAGTGACCCCTTTGAGCCACACAGAATGTGGACAGGACATAATGTGTTTTTTCCCCATCAAAAATGAAGGCCTAGGGCTGGCCGGTTAGCTCAGTTGGTTAGAGAGCACAACCTTGTAATACCAAGGTCACGGGTTCAGATCCCCTGAACCGGCCAGCTGCTGGGCGGGGGGATGTTAAACACCTAAATTCAACCTCTGTAAATCCTCTCCCGTCTGGGCTCGTTTCTCTCCTCTACTCACCACCACCACCACCCCGACCCAGCCCAGACCTACTTTAATTTTCAGCTTGACCACTGTAATAACTTCCTCACTGTCCTCCCACTACAAGCATTCCTTTGCTCATCAAGTATAAAGATGTGGGGAGTTCAGGGGTCCCTGAAATGCCAAGAAGGGCGAAGGTGAGCTAGAGGAGGGAACAGGTGGGGCACAGGGCAACGAGAGAAGAGGTCTGAGGGCCGGGCACTTAGCCTGGGGCCAGTGAGTGCAGGGCCCGCGAGGACAACAGACATAAAAAGTTCATTCAAGGTCAAGCCTGGCTATGTCACTATGGAGTGACCATGAAAACCCTATGACCCCACAGCAGGCTCCAGCCTTGGTCTCCTTTGTAAAAATGGAGGCCTGAGTGAGAAAGTCTTTTTTTTTTTTTAAATATATAGTTTAATAAACTAACTTTATTATACTTTTTGCTTTTAAATTTCTTTGCTAAATATCTTCACTGTCCCAATGACTTCTAGTTCTTATTTTCTTGATGCACACAATGTCCTTATCCTTCTTTGGATTTTCTGCACATGAGATAGTCTTAAGCTTTTCAATAATTTTAAGGCCTAGAGAAAGGTCATATTTGCCACCAGGAAGGTTTTCTCAGACTGGAGAGAGGCCAGCTCAGGCCTCCCTCACTTCCTCTCGCCAATCCATCCCAGGGTACCTGAAGTTACATTAAAGGCCCCCCACCCCTTATTCATTAACTTGGAAAGTTAGACTTTTTTTTTTTTTTTTTAAAGATGACCGGTAAGGGGATCTTAACCCTTGACTTGGTGTTGTTAGCACCACGCTCAGCCAGTGAGCTAACCGGCCATCCCTATATAGGATCCTAACTCGGGTCCTTGGTGTTATCAGCACCGCACTCTCCCGAGTGAGCCACCGGCTGGCTCTGAAAGTCAGACTTTTTTTGTTTTGGCCAAGTAAATTGGAAGATTAGTATATAATAGAACAGAGCTTTAAAATGTCAAGTCACTAAAACAAACAAGGATAATTTAATAAAAGTCAGAGAGCTGAAAAAAAACTGGCTTTACATTGAAATGTTACAACCACAGTGAAAATGGCTGAACTACATCTGTGTAGACCAACCAGAAGCAATCTTAAAACATGATTGAATAGAAGAAGGTTTCAGGATGGCCTGTGGAACACCACGCTCTAACAAACTGAGCTAACCTGCCAGACCTGGAATATGATCTCATACATTAAAGTTCTCAAGCTTTTTTATCTGTAAAATGAGTATAAAAATAGTACAACCTCACAAGGTAGTTTGGAGGATTAAATGATCTTTAAGGATTAAATTAAACTCATTAAGTTGTTTGGAACAATGTCCATCACATAGTAATTGCTCAATAAGTGTTAGGCATTAGTACAGTTCTTGATGTCAAATTATTTTGGAAATGGATAGAAGTATGTACTCCACACTCTTAGGGATGTTTGGTGACCCACACATTACAAATAAGTAAACACTCACAAGAATATATCTTTGTTTTGGCAGCTGGCTGGCATGGGGAAGTACATATCATTATAAGTTATGATAAATGCAAAGAAGAAAAAAAGGACCTGACGCCCACATGGGTCACACAAGGTTGGGTGTCAGGAAGCAAAGGGGAGGTTTGGTTTTTTTTTTTTAAAGATGGCCGGTAAGGGGATCTTAATCCTTGACTCGGTGTTGTCAGCACCACGCTCTCCCAAGTGAGCCACAGGCCAGCCCTAAAGGGGAGGTTTTGAGCTTTGGGGGCCTCCTACCCATTCTATGCTCATTCAATAATCAGGAAATAGGGAAAATGTGACTTAAACTGAAGTTTAAGGGTTATGCTAAAGCAAAAGGGTTACTAAAAAGAAACAGAACTAGAGGCTGGCCCATGGCTCACTTGGGAGAGCGTGGTGCTGACGACACCAAGTCAAGGGTTAAGATCCCCTTACCGGTCATGTTTAAAAAAATAAATAAATAAATACAATAAAATAAACAGAACTAGATATTGTTGGGTGGAGTCTCAGCTTCTTCAGTAACCCCCAAATGCGAATCCTATCTTGTCATTTCTAAACTTAACACCTTTCAGTGGCTCCTGGTCCTGGTGATAAAGAACAAATCCAATGTTCTCCAACAAAATCTGGCCCCACGTCCCTCCTCCGTCTCTGAAGGCTGGCCCGTGGTGCCTGGCTTTTCCATCTGAGGGCTGGTACAGGAATATTCCCTTGACCCAGGCAGCTTGTCTTCAGGCCCTGCCTTCTCCTTTCTCCTGCCACGTACCTGAAAGCTGACTTCTCTTGGAGCATCCTTCTCTGCTCCCTCCTAGCACTTATCCCCTGTGGAATTAGACATTCACTTGTTTTACTTATTCAGTGTCTCCCTGGTGACGGCAAGGCTGGTCCGTTTTGCTTGTCCCCCCGTCCCCCGCTCCAGGGCTGGAGGTACTGGTTGAAGGGATCCGCATCCACAATCCCCCTTGAGTGACCTGGTCTTCCTCTCACCTGTTTGCTAAAACCTTTACCTTGCCCTGCTCTGGCCTCCAGTTCACCTGACTAACACCTAAATAAGCTGGGTCTGTAGGCTCCCTTTCCTGAGAAGCCGTCTCTGACACCCTTCACTGTAATTGTCCCCCTCCATGTGTCACACCGTAATATCCCTGCTTCTCCTGGGGCTTAGATTCCAGTGGAAGAAACCAGAAAATGAAAAATCAAATAGAAAAAAAATATATATAGTGCTATGGAGGGAAGGGAGTAGTCTGTGTGGGAGGAGAGGTGACAGTTTTGGGTGACATTTAAGATCCGAAAGGAGAGGGACCAAGGAGCCATGAGGATATCTAGGGAAAGAGCCATCCAGGTCAGTGCTACGACTCTGCCTTGATGGAGGTTTATGAGCAGTGTCAGAGAGACGAGTCAGGGAGGGAAGAGGGGGCCTCAGAGTGTGCAGGTCCAGAAGTCACTGCAAGGTCTTCGGATTTTACTTTGAGTGTGATCGGGAGACTTTGCCAGGTTTTAGGCTTGGGATGGACATAATCTGACTTAAAGGAACCAACCGCATTCAGTGGACCTGCCCTGCCAGGCTGAGTCCTGAGGACCCAGAGATGTCAATCGGACTCTGAGATAGCCCCTGGGGGCTTCCAGGGCAGTGGGGTGCCCCCCAGCCAAATAAGATCTGCATTGTAGAAAGGTCACTCCCACCAGCACATGGATGGACAGGAACACTTTACCTGACCTATATAGTGTGTTCTGATAAAGATTTATTAAATATAAATGAATAAAAGGACGAGTTACACTTCTAATTTTTTCTTTCTCCATCCCTGCTTGCTTTCCTTTCTTTCAGAAATATTTTTTTAAAGCCTGTTATAGTAGCAGCAGTACTAGATGATAACCCATAAAATAAAATATCCACAAATCCATATATGAGTGAATAATTGAGTAAATCAATAAATGGTGTATTAGCCCATTTTATGTTGCTATAACAGAAATACCTGAGGCTGGGTAATTTATAAAGAACAGAGGCTTATTTGGCTTATGATTCTGGGACAGCTGCATCTGGCACGGGCCTCAGGCTGCTTCTACTCATGGCAGAAAGCAGCAGGCAGCCGGTGGGTACAGGCAGATCACATGGCGAGAGGAAGCAAGAGAGAGAGAGAGGAGGTGCCAGGGTCGTATAAACAAGCAGCTCTTGTGGGAACTAATAGAGCGAGAACTCACTTTTTACTCCCCCACCCAGGGAGAGCATTAATCCATTCATAAGGGATCCGCCCCCATGACTCAAACAGCTTCCAGCACTGCCACACTGGGGATGAGATTTCCACGAGTTCTGGAGGGGACAACGCGTCCAAACTCCATCAAATGGGGAGGGGAAGGGAGGGATAGCTCTTTCTTATGGAGCAATTCCAATTAATAAATGCAGAAGGAGTGAGGGAAATAGAAACCATTAGGGCTGGCCGGTTGCTCAGTTGGTTAGAGCGCTGTGCTGGTAACACCAAGGTCAAGAGTTTGGATCCCCATACTGGCCAGCTGCCAAAAAAAAAAAAGAAGCAGCTCACCATTAAAATTAAGACACCACAATAATTGTTGCAGGCAAGATCCACTGATGGATGCTAAAATTAGTGGGCAAAAGTTTGAGGAGAAAGAATATTTGCACAGTCTAAAAATATGTCCCCCTAAAAAAAGAAATAAAAATATGTCCCCCAAGATATAGTATTTATTCATCACAAGGGAGAGATAATAATTGGACAACGGAGGAGCTGGCTGGTTAGTTCAGTCGGCTAGAGTGTACTGTTGATAACACTAGGGTCCAGGGTTCAATCCCTGTACCAGCCAGCTGCCAAAAAAAAAAAAATGGACGATGGAGAAACCCAGCAGACACCATCTTAACCAAATGATGATGCTTCACATCACCAGCAATAAGACACATCAACATCTTGCACCCCTGTTGTGCTGAGAGGGTCGCCCTCAGGTGTTTTTCTTTCCTAAAAGGCATAACTTTGATCTAATTATAAGAAAACAGAAAACCAGCCAGCTGCCAAAAATAAAAAATAAATAAAATTAATTTTTAAAAAATAAAAAAAAAAAAAAGAAGAAAAAAAAACCAGGAGACAAACCCAAAGTGAAGGACATTGAACAAAATACCTGACCAGTATTCTTCAAAAATGTCAAGGTCATGAAAGGTAAGAAAAGACTGAGAAACTGTTACAGATTCAAGGAGACGAAAGAGACATGATGACAACCAACTACAATGTGGGATCCTGGATTGAAACCTAGAACAGAAAATAGAGGAAGGGGACATGAATGGATAAATTGGTGGAATCAGAAGAAAGTCTGCAGTTTAGTTAGTAATATTGTGCCAGTGTTAATGTCTTGGTTTGATAACTGTACTACGGTTATGTAAGATGTTAACCTTAGAGGAAGCTGGGTAAGAGGATGTACGGGAACTCTCTATGCTATTTTTGCAACTTTTTTGTAAGTCTAAAATTGTTTCAAAAGAAAAAGTGAAAAAGAAAAAAAAAAAATTAAAGCCGATTATACCCCTGGTACCCAGCTTGTGCTCTCTAAATATCATTTCTTCTTAAAAGGAACCAGGGCTCCTTAGAGAAAGGCTTATTCCAGGTCTGGGGCAGAATACAAGAAAAGTTCAGAACGTCTAGAAAAATCAGCTAGCAAAAAAGCTGTCAAATACTCATAGGGTGTGTCCAGAGGACTCAGGAGCCAGGGTGAAGAGATTTCCACCGACCAAAGGGGATAATTTGAAAAATCAATAAGAGTAATAACTAGAATGGACTAAAGTGCCTAAAATGTTTAAAGCCATGAGTTAACAATAATGTTAAAAATGATAATTTTAAAAAAACTTCACCATTGCTGGGTGCTGGGGAGCCAACTCATTATTTTCTTGTTTGTTTGTTTTGGTTTTTCTTTTTTTGGCAGCTGGCCAGTATGGGTAAAACTCATTATTTTGAACACTGGAAAATAAAGGGCAAGAATGAAGCATTGATCCCGCCTTTTGTGATCTGTGCCTCGTAGGTGGCGAGGGCAAGTTTCTCCTCAGAGAAGTATTCCAGCCAATAACAGAAGAGAGAAGTGTCACATTTGATTATCTTCTTCTTGCAACCCTCATGGACTAAGCATTGAACAACAGTGGCTGCTAATGTCACACAAAGAGAGACAACCGCACATTATTTGCCTCCTAATGAAATCACACAACACCTCCTATGAATTAGGCTTGACACAAAAGTCTAATCTGAGTCTGATCAGGCTCTAGATTAAAGTATCAATTTGCAGGAAATACAGAGGACAGAGTGCTTGTTAAATTATAGCACAGAGGGGGCCGGCTGGTTGGCTCAGCTGGTTAGAGCACTGCCTTGTAACACCAAGGTCAGCGGCTTGGATCCCTGTACTACTGGCCAGCCACCAACAACAAAACAAACAAAAATTATACCAATAAATAGACAAATAGAAAAAAGAAATTAAAAAAAGCAAAAAATAGAAACATAAAAATTAAAAAATTATTCCACAGGGAGGCAATCAGCAAAACCCAAACGATTAGAGAAGATAGAACAAATGACACATTTGCAATGAAAATAAAAAGAGATGGAGGGGAAACTGGGAAACTGCAGATGAAAGAGACCCAAATGGCATATTATCGAATTGCATGGTGTGGTCCTTATTTTTATCCTGATTTTTTTTTTTTTTTTTGTGGCTGGCCAGTACAGGGATCTGAACCCTTGACCTCGGTTATAACACTGTGCTCTAACCAACTGAGCTAACTGGATGGCCCTGATTTTTTTTTCTTTAAACTGTAAAATGATGGAAACGTCAAATATCATTTATGAGACTATTGGAGATTTGAACACTGGCCCATTTGATATATTAAGGAATAATTGTATATCTTTTAAATTATTGTAATTGTATTGTGGTTATGTATTTTTTAAAGGCCTCATTTTTAGAGATACACACTGAAATACCTAGGGATGAAAGGGTATGATGTGTGGGCTTTACTTCCATGTAATACAGCCTTCAGGAGGCCTACAGGTGGGGACCAAAGTAGGGCAGAGCACAAGCCACCTGAGAGCAACCTTGGATCTGACAGCCCAGAGGAGGACTGGGGTGAGGGAGCAGCAAGGATGGGGCCAGGGACTGTGACCTGGCCTTGTGTGAACCCCTAACCCTGCCCTGCTCACCTGGAGAAGCACTGGGCAAGAACCCAGCTACATCATAGTTTGCAGGATCCGGGCAGCCCAGAACATCTCCAAGACGATCACCACCTCACAGGTATTATATCTATCTCACTGCTGACAACCCTGCTAAACCTACAGGATGAAAGGTTCACCTGGGAAGTGACAGCCTCATCAAGGGTAAGAAATGAGCCTGGTAACCAAGAACTCCACCGCTAGAGAAGATGTGGATCTGTTTCTCCTCCACTTTTCTTTTTTTTTTTAAGAGATGAGCAGTAAGGGGATCTTAACCCTTGACTTGGTGTTGTCAGCACCACGCTCTCCCAAGTGAGCTAACCGCCCATCCCTACACAGGGGTCTGAACCCGTGGCCTTGGTGTCATCAGCACCGCACTCTCCCGAGTGAGCCACGGGCCGGCCCCTCTCCTCCGCTTTTTTTTTTTTTTTTTTTTTTTTTTTTTTTCCGTGACCGGCGCTCAGCCAGGGAGTTCACCGCTCATCCTTATATAGGATCTGAACCCGCGGCGGCGGGAGCGTCTCCGCGCTGCTAGCGCAGCACGCTACCGAGTGCGCCACGGACTCAGCCCTCTCCTCCGCTTTTTGAGGAGGGTCCAGCTTACCCCCACCCTGTCCCCAGTATCATGTGATGGTCCCCTCTGCACTCACCCTCCCAACCCCTCTTGGATTAAGGAAAACTGAAAACCAACCTTTTTTCAGGGGGATGACTTTTCTCCACCTTGTAGGGGCAGGGGTGTTGGGACAGTGTGTGATTTCTCAGTGACTTCTCACAGTGTGGTTCTCTCCCAACCTGAGGGAGGGATGATCACCATCCCAGGAATTAATAAATGTTTTTTTACTCAAAAAATCTGAATTTACAACTTAGAGATAACAATCATTAACATTTTGTAGTCAACCAGTGTCAGTCTTTTTATGTTTTTTTGGTTTGTTTTTGGCAGCTGGCCAGTACCTAGATCCGAACCCTTGACCTTGGTGTTATAACACTATGCTCTAACCAACTGAGCTAATAGGCCAGCCCTCAGTCTTTTAAAAATATGTGTCTATGTGCCTATGCATGTTATAAAATTATAAAATTTGGGTCATACAATGCATGTCTTTTTAACAACCTATCAATAAATATTCTACTGCAGGATAATTTTTGAAAGCCCATCAGAGCCCCAGGTGCTGCAGATGCCACGAGAAGCCTGATATCCTGCCCCCAGGCAGCCTGTACTGTAGGGAAGTGAGCAAATTGCTTGTGACTCAGTCTGCTCCTCTCTATAATGGGAGTGCCCGTTCTACCTCCCAGCTGTACAGTTTCAACGACAGAATATTCTCTCTACGGCCCATGCCTCTCGTCCAAAGGAGACCTGGACTTGATGCTAAGCAGGGAATAACACCACGGGTCAATCTGAGTGGGCTCCACGCCTCTGCAGGACAGTGTCTGGCACGTAGCAGGCACTGAGCAAGTTGTATTAAGGAGCTTCCACTTCAGACCTGGGGCTCATTTGTGACCATTCTGGTGCTGTCATTCACACCTTTCTCTGGACCATGTCCCTGCCTTCCCAGGCTGAGTCAGAGACTTCCTGGGCCCCACAGTGCCTGGCCTGGCCCATGGCTGTACTGTGTTTACCACTGTCCTGTTGGAGTGAGCAGGACTGAAGCCATGTTGGGACCTAAAGCCACATGGGCTATAGGCCAATTTTTAAAAAGACAGTTTTTTTCTTGGCATGCGTCTCTCTGAGTTCCCTCTTTTCCCATAGTTCTTTGATATTTTGAACCTTGGTTATGGGGCCAGATGACATTATTTACATGAATGTAAAGTTGCTTTCCAGCCAGCCTGAAGCTGCAGGCTCACACATACTACCCAGCCCCTGAGATAAGAGCAAAGATGGGAGCAGAAACCAGACGGAGTCTTGGCGAGACTTTGCACCCGAGACCTTGCATGAAACCCTCTCTGCTCACGTGCCCCTCCCTCCTGCTTTTCGTTTTCCCACCTTCCATTCCCTCACCCTCCTCTTTAAAAACCCCTCAGTAAACCTGAGTCTTGGAGATGGCCTGAGCCTGGCCTTTCTCCTCAGGTTTACAGGAAAGAGGGGTTAGTTCAACGTCTCTCCTCAGGTCACCAGTGTTCTTTAATAAAAGCTGACTTCCATTTTCACCAACATTGGACTTTTGAGTGGTTTGCTTTTGTCTGGGGCAGGCAGCCAGACGTGTGAGTTTGGTATCAATCTGTGGGCGCCTCAGCCAGGAGCTGAGTGTGCCCTGAAACAGCCCCTCTAGCTTCTCCCGCTCCTCAGGCCCCCAGGGCCTGCCAGAGGGTCTGGCACCTAAATGTGTGTCAACTAAGTGAATACGTGAAAAAAAAAGCAGCTTCAAGGCTATGTGTGTTTAATCAAACCCCAAACCCAAATACTGACTCCTAGTGAATTTTTTTAAACTTGACGCTCCAAGGCAGCTGAAGATCAGTCGGCCTGTGAGTTTCCTCCTTTCCTTGCAGGGTGCAGGAGGAAGGGGTTAGGGGAGGTGAAACGCAGCAGGGCAGCCAGGAGGGACAGGGTTCGGGGTGTGGGTGAGGAGGAAGGGGAGCTGGCGGATTGAGCACGGGCCCCTTTGTGCCTCACCGTCTGGGCCCGGCGTCTTCCCCATTTGGCAATGGCGATTGCTCCAGACCCAGCAGCTCCCCTCACCCACACTTCCTCCTAATCTTCCCGCCCTTCAGCCTTCGCTTGCTTCGCTTGGTTCGCTTGGCCCTGGGCCTGCGCCCACACCCACTGCCTCCCTCCTTCAGGCCTGTTTACCTGGCTGGTGAGGTGCGGGATGCTGCAGGGTGTGCACCTGCGGCCTCGGCCTGGGGCGGGCGGGGGCGGGGCTGAAGCGGGCAGGCTGCCAGTTTCTGCTGCGAGGAACACTGGTTCAGATGGAGTCTGGGCTAGTGCAGCTAATGAGGAGTTGCTGGGGAAAGGGAGCCCCCTCCTTCAGTTTACAAGGCCCAAGGGAACACTGGGTACCCCGCCTGTGGGACCTGATCTCCAGGGCAAGGTCCACAACCCATTTACGTGGGGGTCCCCAGGATACGGCGTAGGGCCTGGCATTTTGGTGGGGGAGGAGTGGTGGAGGCTTGGGAAATGTTTACTGAGTGAACAAATGAATGAATGAGTGAGCCGTGTTAAAACAGTTGCAGTGGCCACTGAACAAAGTAGAAGAAAGCTACGGTTCCAAAGGCAAGCAGACAGAACTGGGTTCAAATCCTTTCTCTGCCACATACTCACTGTGTGGCTTTGGGCAAGTCACATAAAACCTTCTGAGCCTCAGCTTCCTCAACTGTAAAATGGAAGCAAAAAATTCTACCTTGTTTATGAGTTTACATGGAATGTTTGTAGAGCGTGTGGCACATAGTAACCTTAATAAATGGTCAGTCTTATTAGGACTGTTTACTAGTTCAACAAATATGCATCAAGCGCCGACTGTGTGCAAGGTCCTTTCTAGGCCCTAGGACAAGGTAACTGAGCAAAACACACCAAGACCCCTCCCTCGTGGGGTTTACATTCGGGCGAGGGAGACGGGCAATAAGCACAACAGAGAAGTAAATGACGTAGCATGTCAAGGTGGTGCACGCTCCGCAAACACAATGAGAGTGGGAGAGGGAATGAGGAAGGAAGAAGGGTGGTTTGCACTGTCGCTTTATTTTTCTAATTTTTTTTTTCTTTGAGGCTAGTCAAGTGAAGCAGTGAGAGTGGAGAAGAAAAAAAGAAGTCTGTAACAAGTTGTGATGAATTAGTTATAACACCACTGCCCTTGGACCAACCGGGATTGTCATTTTAAATAGGGTGGTCAGAGTAGGCTTCATTGCAAAGGTGGCATTTGAGCAAAGACTGGAGGTGAGGGAGACAGATGTGCCTGTATCTCAGGGAAGAACATTTGCACAGAAGGATGCAGCTGGTGCAAAGTTCCCCATGTGATATGTGCCTGGGGTGGCTGGAGTGGAGTGAGCCAGGGAGAGTGAGAAGAGATGAAGCCAGAGGTCAGGTGGCCAGATTACGCAGGGGCCACTGTGAACTTGGCTTTTACTCCAAGTGAAGATGGGCTCCTGTAGGGTTTTGAGCACGGGAGCGACATGGTCCAACTTATGCTTTAAAAGGATAACCCAGAAACCAGGCTGAACATGGACCGCAGAGGGCAAGGGGAGCAGCAGGGAGAACCCGGTGCTGGGTGCCCCGTGGCAGTAGTGGTGGTGGCAAGTATCAGGTTGTGGGTATATTCTGAAGGTAGAGCCAGCTTGATTTCCTGAGGGGTTGGATGTGGGGTGTGAGAGAGAGAGAGAGAGAGAGCCAAGGATGACTGTGGGGTTTGAGTCTGAACAAATAGAGTGAGCTGCCTCCAGCTGGGTTGGGAATGAAACAGTTCTGGGAGTGACGGGGGGATTGGAAGTCCAATTCTGGGGTTTTTTTTGGTTTTTGGGGGGCAAGTGGCTGATATGGGGAACCGAACCCTTGACCTTGGTGTTATAAGACCGTGCTCTAACCAGCTGAGCTAACCAGCCAGTCCCTTGGAGTTCAGTTTTGGATGTGTTAAGATTTAGATGTCAGGTAGACATGCCCGTGAAGGTATCTATCAGGCAGTGGCATACTTGGGATCGGGCTATCGATGTACATTTGGGAGTTGTTGTTAGTACCGCTAAGACTAGTTTTCCTCCACTCTCACGCTTGATCCTCACACCAGACGAGGAGGAAGGCAAGGCAGGGATTATTCTCCCAGCATGACAGAATGAAAGTTCTGTGGAGAGTATATACCCCAAAGAATTGAAAACAGGTATTTAAACAAACACTTGTACGTGAACTTTCTAGCAGTAGTCACAGCAACCGAAGGTGGAAACAGCCCAAATGTCCATCTCCTGATGAATGGGTATATAAAATGTGGTGTACCCATGAAATGGAATATTATTCACCCATAAAAAGGAATGAAGGACTGTTACATGCCAAAAAGTGGATGAACCTCAAAAACATTATGCTAAGTGAAAGAAGCCAGTCACAAAGGGTCACATATTTTATGACCTCATTCATATGAAATATCCAGACTAGGTAAATCCATAGAGACAGAAAACAAATTAGTGGTTGCTGGGAGTTGGAGGGAGGGAGAATGGGGAATGAGTGATTAACGGGTATGGGGTACACTGTGACTACTAAGTGCCACCGGATTGTACACTTAAATTAGTTTAATTTTTTGGCAGCTGGCCAATGCAGGGATCAAACTCTGGTGTTATCAGCACCGCTCTCTAGCCAACTGAGCTAACTGGCCAGCCAGTGAATTGCACATTTTAAAACTTTATGTTATATGGATTTCACTTCAATTAAAAAAAAAAAAAAAGACAAGAAAACTCTATGAAGACGCTGAGCTACGAGGTACTTGTACTCTCCCAGGTACTTGGCGCTGTGCAGTGACTCCACTGCTCTTCTCCATGAAGCCCATCAATCTGTGGACTGTGACTAACTTTTACAGGTTCTCCTCCTGTAAGCAAGGAGGGGAGCCCAGAGAAGCAAAGGGACGTGTCACCTGCAAGGTCAGTGTAGGGCAACTGGATTTTCCAAACCCCGAACCAGGAAATCTGGTCTGACAACAATGGAATTCACGTCTGAAATCAGCCCTGCCCTGGAAAACCTGTAGCTGGGGGTTGCTGTCATCAGAGGGAACCTGTACTTCTGGGTTTGTTCTGGTTGGGAAGAAACAGGAGCAGGAGCAGACAGCCTGGCTTCCCAGAACTTCCGTATTTAACCCTTCAGGGTCCATCCTCCCAGATCTGGAAGGGAATTGAGAGCTTACCTCTAAAGAAATGGAAGCTCCAAGAAGATAAGGACCTTCTCCCAAATTATAGAGCCACTTAATGGCTGAGCTGGGATTAGAAGGGAAGGAACTAACATTTACATGTCACCTACTCTATATTCAGGAACCTCGCCTGTTGGGAAAATAGAATAGTTTGGTCAGGGCCCTCACCTCCGGTCCAGTTGGGTGTGGTTTTACCACATTCTTTGTAAGCAAATTGTGTGTGTGGAGTTAGTGCGCATGTGCGCCAATGTATCTTTTTAGTTTTTTTTTTTTTTTTTTTTTTTTAAAGATAAGGGGATCTTAACCCTTGGCTTGGTGTTGTCAGCACCATGCTCAGCCAGTGAGCTAACCGGCCATCCCTATATAGGGATCCGAACCCGTGGCCTTGGTGTTATCAGCACCGCACTCCCAAGTGAGCCACGGGCCGGCCCCGTATCTTTTTAGTTATGTGCTATTCTTTTTTTTTTTTAAAGATGACCGGTAAGGGGATCTTAACTTGTCTTGGTGTTGTCAGCACCATACTCAGCCAGTGAGCGAACCAGCCATCCCTATATAGGATCTGAACCTGTGGCCTTGGTGTTATCAGCACCTCACTCTCCTGAGTGAGCCACGGGCTGGCCCTAGTTTTGTGCTATTCTTGTGTTCTTGAGAGAGAGAAGAGAGCAGTT